>NC_089845.1:153023602-153343880 GCF_035609145.1 Eleutherodactylus coqui | reverse complement strand
CCAAAACCCCAAGAAAAACATAAAAAAAGACTCAGACACAAAGAAGAACTAGGAGAGACACCGCTCTCCAGTAAAGACCCATCAAGGGCTAAAGATGGTGATACGAGAAGATGACCCAATGCACATCCGTATCCCGAGTGTAATGGATAAGGAGCAGAGGGTGGATTTTCTTTAGTGCTGCTACTTTTTTGTTTTCTTTAGATAGGTCTTATATGAAGGGGGAGTTGAGCAATCTCTTTTTCCGATATACAGAGATTTCTGGTCTGATATCCACTGTCACCAGACAAGCTATATACTTTTTAATTCCCTAACACCCCAGCGACCAAACCAGTTCCCCATATGGGGATACTGACAGCTGATCACTATTGAGTGTCGGTCCCTGACCTATGTTCTCTAAGGGTGACTGCATAAATGTTGCCGCACCTATAACATCTTATGGTTTGGCATCTCGGACCACATTCTTTTGATTATCTCAGTCGGCCTAAACCCACGCATCCGTATCTCCTGAAGATCCGCCACACGGGCGGTGAAACGCGTAGAGCCTGTAGTGATGCTCGTTTTTGTCGACAATAGTTAACCCCAATGCACTTCTATTGAGACCCTCTGCCCCTTATCCATCACACCCGACCCTTACACTAGGGATATGGATGTGCATTGGGTCCTCTTCTCGTATCACCATCTTTAGCCCTTGATGGAACTTTACTGAAGAGCAGCGGTGTCTCTCCTAGTTCTTCTTTGTGTCTGAGTCTGTTTTTATATGTTTTTCATGGGATTTTGGGGTGTTTTTACCCCTATCCCATTTAGTCTAGCCCTTGTGTGTCTGTTTTTAGATACTTTTCAATAAAGAATAATCATTTTAAAGAGTCTAGTCTGTGAAGGGCTTTGAATATTTCTAGACTTTCTGCACTCACCCCAAAAGACATACAGTCAGGTCCTCTGGGTGCAGGGTTCATATTGAGTCGGATTGCAAGCTGATTCTGCTCTATATACGGCAGGTGCTGGCTGTCTTTGACAGCCGGCTCCCGCTCGCAACCTTTATTATCAGCACTCAGCCTTACCGCTGCTGTGCTGTTAACGCTTTAAATGCCACTGTCAATTTTGACAGCGGCATTTAAAACCCCCAATCGGCATTCAGGGGTCCCCAACAGCCCCGTTGCGATCCAATCGCTAGGTGCCGTCAGGTGTTGTCATGGGAGCCCAAGGCCTTCTGAAGGGCCCTAGGGCTGCTATGAAGAAATGCCTGTGAGTAGCAAACATAAAAAAGGAGGGTGGAGCAAGACCCAGTGAGAGCGGTGAAATGATCCTGGAGTAAAAAGTGTTTTGAATGATGGAGGTGCTGCCAACCAGATAACCAAGGTGGGCTAGGGTTTAGCGAAAGAGAATGGGATAAAATACTGGTGGTGAAGGCGCAACACTCTGAGCGAGTTGAAGGCTAAAGGTCCAAGATGTGATACTGAAAGCATCACTTTTTATTTTACAACATTGAGAACCAGCAAGTGAATACGCGTTTCGGGGTCGAGCCCCTTCGTCAATTCGGCTGGATTAAACATGACAGGATGCCAGAGGTTGACACGATTCTAAAAGATTTTTGGATGTGCCAGAAGTCCTGTATGTGACAGGGAGGAAAGAGGGGCTTCAGCTGAAACAATGTTGATATATGTAGTCTGGCTAGTGTCTCACTACATATGTTTTGTCTCACCATGCTTTGGTTCTGATTTATATTTTTGTATATCCCTTTTATGCAGCTTGATAAAGGGCATTTGAGCCCGAAACGTTGCCTTATGTGAACATCTGGACTGATTTTATGTGCATCCAAAAAACTACAGTGTGTGCTGTCCAGTTTATTTTTGATACCAATAGAGTCTAGGATGGAGGGACTCTGGGACACTGCACCACATTCGACTTGAATCAGGGAATGCTACCAAATTTCATCTATAACTGGAAGACCCCCCTTCATATATAGATTTAGTGTAGGGCTCAGCATCATCTACCTGATGGCTCCTTAGGACATCAGAATCTTCCCCTGCACAGTGCTGGGAATAGTGAGGACGGGAACATCTCTCTGGGGGATTTCGTTCAACAAGGCCGTCTGTAGGAAACACACAGTGACAGAATAGAATGTATGTCATTAGATAATAGGCATAGTATCTAGGTGACCCTCTCTTAAACCCATTGAAAGGTTACCCCTCCTTACACTGCTGATAGGCCCTTATATCCGTCTCCTCTACTTCGTCTTTAATCTCAACCTTAATACCAATCAAATTTTCAACCTAAACAGACAAGAAAAATGTGAAATTATTTTTGGCTGAATTACTTTGACGATATGTTGGTGAGACTTTACTGTCATCTACCTGATGGTCCTCTGGGACATCGGGGTCTTCCTCTGGACAGTCCTGGGAATACAGAGGACGGGGACATCTGTCCAGGGGGTTTCTTTCATTGGATCCATCTGTAGGAAACACACAGTGACGGAATAGATTATATGTGATGGTCAAGTGATGCGATATATGAATCTAGGCGACCCACTCTTACACCCAATGGAAGTCTCCCTTCCTTACACTGCTGATCAGTCCTCATATCCGTTTCCTCTTCATCTTTAACCTCCATCTTAATATTAATCAGAGTTTCACTCTAACAGAAAATAAAAAATAATTAAAATGATCCTTGGTTCCATCACTTTATGGTTATCTTCTGGTGAGACTTCAGCATCATCTACCTGATGGTCCTCTAGGACATTGGGGTCTTGCTCTGGACAGTCCTGGGAATACAGGGGACGGGGACATCTCTCCTGGGGATTTCTCCTACTGGCTCCATCTGTGGACACACAAGTACACAGTGATGACTACATGAGCTCCTGTATATCTATATATCACACACGGCTCTCAGCACCTTCACTTCTATACCAACATAATACAGTCAGCCCCACACCGAGATCCCCGGCTCGGAGTTGCTTCTCCATACAGAGACTCGGCTTTCACTCCCTTCTCGGGATATGTAATTTTCAGGATATTATCATCAAATATTTCATTAGGAAAATGTGAATGTCTGTAGATGAACCTGCAGTGACCACCCTCATCTTATATCAGTCAGACGAAGAACCTGTAGTAAGGAAACCACTGAGGTGCTGGTGAAAGATCCGAGCTTATAAGAGGATTAGGACGGCACCAGAAGAGACCCCTGTGTTTCTTCATAATTGTGACTCAGATACAGGGGGGTGAAAGGGAAGGGACTTGTTATTTGTATAGCGCCAACTTGTTTGTTTATTACCCCCCTGCAAACTGGTTACTCATTTTACCGACCTCGGAAGGATGGAAGGCTGACTCAACCATGCAGGGATTGAATTTGCAACCCTTAAGTCATGAGCGAGAGCTTAGGACTGTATTCTGCTGCCTTAGCACTCTGCACCCCACGAGGCCCATATTATTGGCAATCAGTGCTGAAATCTAAAAGTTTAAAAGATTCACTTACTTTTTATTGAAACTTTATCTAATTCTCCTTACCTGGTGATGTAAGTGGCCGGTGATCCTCCATTATGACCTCCTCGTACAGATCCTTGCGTCCTCCTATATACTCCCACTCCTCCATGGTGAAATAGACAGCCACATCCTGACACCTTATAGGAACCTGACAACACAATACCCAGTCATCACCCAGACCCCTCCTGTTACTGTATAATGTCCCCCATCTCCCGCAGCATCACCTCTCCTGTCAGCAGCTCCATCATCTTGTTGGTGAGCTCTAGGATCTTCTGCTCATGTATCGGGGAGGGAGGCTCTGTGATGGGGAAATGACTCCTGCTCCATCCTCCTGACTCCTGGAGATGGATGATGGGAGTCACACCGTCCCCCGATGTCTTCTTCACTATTGTGTAATCCTGTGTATGGAGAGACACAGAGAAATATCATCATGTGCACAATAATAAGTGACGTCACATCCCCCTTTCTAGAGGATTACAATCTGCCCCCCGTCCACCCAAACTGCCCTCATTACACTGCAAACTAGGAAATACCACTGCTACCCTCACATTGTGGAAGAACTCGATCATCACATCCTGACATTGTAATTAAAACCCAATTGCCTTAATTACAAGATCTATCCACCCTCAAGTTTCCTCAATTGTTTTTGATGACTATTTCCCACAATACAAATTCAATATGTTCTGCTAATAAGCAAACCATCAACAGTGCAATCAAGTCACAATTATTAAGTGGGCGCATATAGCAAAGCTGCTCATCTTGCGCCAGGAAAGGAAGGACACATCTGTATATACTCCTTCCTTGTCATTTATTGACAAATGCCCCATTTTAGAATACAACGAAACCACAAACCTAACTACTATCAAGCTGATCAAATAGTAGCATGGACGAGAAGGCTGGAGAAACACAAGTCCAGCTAGTTCAGCCTATTAATCTGCCATGTTGATCCAGAGGAAGCCAACAACCCTCATGTTGATCAGCGCCCCGTCTCCAGTAATCATAACCTGTACTATTATTACACCCAGGAAAGGCATACACGCCCATTTTGAACACTTAAAAGCGTATTTCGGCAGTGGGGCATTTTTTTCCGTTTTCACCCTCTCCATTCATTTCAATTGGGCAGAGATAGCCGAGCGCATTGCTCACCTATTTTAGTCAGTGTCATTGAAATGAATGGAGCGGCACTGCACCGCGCTCCGCTATCTGTCTGTGCCACTGAGAGGAGTGCAGCCATGGCCACTCCACTACAGAAATGGCAGAATGAATCTTGAATTCTGAAATAAAACACAGATTCCTTTTCCCAATTTGGCGCCGGCCACTACACAGAGGTCTAAGTAGAGACTTACGCTCCAACCCTTGTGTATTCGCGGTGCTGTCAGTGAGCGCACAATCAGCTGATCGGTCGGGGTTTCAAGTGACGGACTCCAGCCGATCAACTACTGTTGATCTATTACCGGAAAACCCCTTTAAACATTGGACTAAATGACACATTTTTCAATAGCAGGACGTATAAATCTAATTAACTGGTAACACGAGCCAAATGTTTATACACATATGCCAGTAAAAGTCACAGCTCATTTTTTCCATTCCTTGAATGGGATGAACAAGATGAAGAGCAGATCTGAACCTTCCTCGGAATTCTTTCAGAATGATATGGAGAGGAGGAATACACCGGAGACTCCAAGCCTCCATGTTCATTATACGAACAGCTGCTCTGCAGTGGGGGAGATGGACAAGGATTTCTATACAAACGTCTTATACTGACCTGGCCTATTCTGATCAGTGGATAAAACGGAGTAGGAAGGGGGATGGAAGAGAAGGAAGAGGGGGGGGGGGGGTGCGTATGATTTAGATGTTGAAAAAAACCAGACCAAAAATTTCAATAAAAATCATTTAATTTAAAAAAAAAAAGTGTGTAAAGCCCCGGCATCTGCCTGCCACAGAAGTCATCAACTGAATGAATGTCCTTACCTTCAAATATTTTGGTCTGATTTTATTACCTCTATATCCCCATTTTTATCTTCTCCGCTTACTTGGATCCCAAAATTGTACGGTTTGGTTTGCTGGATGAGGAATTGCTTAGGGAAATTTTATTCTTAGCCCAGAAAATAATTGCCTTAAAATGGATGGCTGCGGAACTACCCCACATATCTGGCTGGAAAACACTGGTCAACTCGATAATCCGCTACGAAAAAGTAATAAACCAACATAGGGGTTGTCCGGAGAAAGTTAAAAAAAATACGGGGCTTGTGGCTAGACACACATTGCATATTGCATTCTCCTCCTCCTCTTCTTCTCTTCTCCCCATGTTTCCTTCCACCTTCTATTTCCCTTTCATGGGGACACTTAATTACTTAAACACTAGAGATGAGCGAGCGTACTCGCTAAGGCAAACTACTCGAGCGAGTAGTGCCTTATGCGAGTACCTGCCCGCTCGTCCCAAAAGATTCGGGTGCCAGCGGGGGAGAGCGGTGGGGAGCGGGGGAAGGGAAGAGAGTGAGAGGGAGATCTCCCCCCGTTCCTCCCCGCTCTCCCCCGCCGGCACCCGAATCTTTTGAGACGAGTGGGCAGGTACTCGCATGAGGCACTACTCGCTTGAGTAGTTTGTCTTAGTGAGTACGCTCGCTCATTTCTAATAAACTCCAATGCAGGTTTGATTCAAAAAGACCAAAGGCAGTATCCTGCGTTTTTTCATTTTGGCAACCAGAAGAATCATACCAAGACTGTGGCGGTCCACCACCCCACCACCGAGGGCAATGTGGGTTGAGGAGCTCAATGAACTTATGCGTTTTGATGAGATGAAGGCAGACGAGAGTGGTGTCCTTGAAGAATTCTATAGAACATGGCAGGTGTGGGTCTCTTTCCGTTCTTCGGAGAGATTCAAATCCTGGATTGATACGGGGCGTATTTGAAGAACAGAAGGGGTTAACTTAGCCGCTTTTGGGTTTGGACCCCACTCCCGGCTTCACGAGTCTAGTCTCCCCCCCCCCCCCCCTCTTCTCATCACCCTACTTATCGTTCCTAGGTCTAGCTGTCTGATGTCCTGTGTCCTTTGTATCGTCCATTGTTTAATTTGTAATAAGGCCGTGCTAGGCCCTTTCGGAGCTCTCAGAGATTGACCAATATTTTTCTTTCTGTTTTGTAATTTAAAGGAGCTCATATAAGATGCTTGTGTTGACAAATGTTTGTATTGTTGAAAAATATGAATAAAAAGCTTTTGAACCTAAAAGGAAAAAGGGGGACATGGGTCCCTCATTCTGAGGATTGTGGGGGTCTCAGAGGTCAGACCCCCAACAATCTATTAGTTGAAAACAAAAACAAAAAAAGCCCCGTAGCCAGAATACCCATTTATTGAATTCTCCGTAATATCCTCCTCAGTCAAAGAGTTCCATAGTCACACTGCTCTTACGGTAGAAAATCGCTTTTTATGTTGGTGTAAAAAATTTCTTATTGCAGTCTAACTGAAATCCCTCCTCTCCAGACTACATTCCGACCTCTGACCCTCTTGTTTTGGTCCCTCTCCACCTCCTCCCCCCCAGACTACACTCCAGCCTCTGATCTTCTTGTTACTGACCCTCTCCTCCTCCTCCTTCCTTTCAGACTACTCTCCAGCCTCTGATCCTCTTGTTCCCAGCCCTCTCCCCCTCCCTCCAGACTACACTCCGGCCTCTGATCCTCTTGTTCCCGGCCCTCTACTCCTCCTCCCCTCCAGACTACACTCCGGCCTTTGATCCTCTTGTTCTCGGCCCTCTCCCTTCTCCTCCCCTCCAGACTACACTCCAGCCTCTGATCCTCTTGTTCCCAGCCCTCTACCCTCCCTTCCCCCCCAGATTACACTCCAGCCTCTGATCCAATTGTATCCGGCCCTCTCCTCCTTCTCTCCCCAGATTACACTCCAGCCTCTGATCCAATTGTTTCCGGCCCTCTCACCCTCTTCCCACCCCTTCAGACTACACTCCAGCCTCTGATCCTCTTACCCCCGGCCCTCCCCTCCTGGTTACAATGTGTCTACTTACCATTCTCATTACTCCTATAGCATTACTACCGGTGCATTGATTATATGATACATAACTGGCCATGTTGGTAGCCAGTCTTCACATTTTCTGCTGGTCACTTGACCTCTCTTATACAGGACACTGGACTCTTCCTATTACTCCCCATTATGGATTTCCCTTCCTGATGACTTGATAAATACTACAATAAAGATGATATAAATGTAGAAGTGTTCACCTCTCCGGTCAGCAGGTAGAGGATCTCCAAGGTGAAGTCTAATATTCTTCTGCTGATCTCCTTCCTGTCCTCGGCCATTCTTGGTGGGTCATTCAGGAGAAGGAGCGGATTGGATGAGAAGATGAGAAACTGGGATGAACTGGAGGTTGTAGAACTGCAGGAACCTTTATGAAGAAAGGAGCGGCTGTAAATCCTACAGGGACATCATCATATGTGATATACAGAACCTCACTTATAGAGCAGCCAGAGAAAAGCTTCTCAGAGCCGTCACCGCGTGGATTAGAGGCGGTCACAACATTGGCAATCTATAACATATACACAAGATATAGCATATATTACTAATATAGATGCTGGTTCACCTCTGAAATGCAGGAGTGATTTCCCTAATTGAACAAATATAAAGATGAAGTTTAAGATATTCTGTAATTTAGTGGACTATCTAGATTGGTCACAGAACCATACCCAGGATGAGGTGTTAAGTCAAAGCCACACTAAAAAGAATTAAGGAGTTATACAGAAAGATAGGCAACCTGTTCCCAACAGCATCCTGGCAGTGAAGCAGCATTAAAAAGCTATAAAAAGGAAAAACATAAATTATGTAAAAAATGCAAATAAAAGCAGCGAAGGTGGAGACAAAGAGACTCCTTTCCAAAGAGAGCAAAACTAACCCTAAACTGTTCTTCAACTACATAAATAGTAAAAAGATTAAAGCGGAAGGTGTTGGCCCTTTAAAAAGTAATGAGGTAAAAATAGCAGAGTGATGATTAAAAAAAGCAAATCTGTTGAATAGTTTTTTCACCAGTGTAATCACTCAGGAAAAGGAAACAAGAGAGGAAAAGCAGAGAAATAAAGTAAACTCTCCATTAAATGTCACCAGTGTAACTCATGAAGAAGTGAGGACCCGCGTTATTCTGTTACGGCAATACCAAGTTTGTAGACTTTAGGTTTTACTGCTTTCAATAGATTAAAAATAGTTTTCCAATCCCTTTCTGTCGCCATATTCTGACCCCTATAACTTTTTATTCTATTGTCGAGGCGGCCATGTGAACAATTCTTGTATGTTGGACAAGCTGTCTGTTTATCATTTTTGAGTACATGCGACTTTTTGAACACTTTTTATAAAAAAGTTTTGAGGAGACAAGGTGACAAAAAAACAACCACACAATTCTATCATTATGCTTTTCCTTACTTTTGATTGCCTTGTTTAATACGTAATAACTAGGGATGAGCGAGTATCTCCCCGCTCGTCCCGAAAGATTCGGGGGCCGCCGCAGCTGACAGTTAAGTTGCGGCGGGGAGCGGGGCAGAGCGGGCGGGAGAGAGGGAGAGAGAGATCTCCCCTCTGTTCCACCCCGCGGCGGCACCCGAATCTTTCGGGACGAGCAGGGAGATACTCGGCTAAGGCACATTACTCGAGCGAGTAGTGCCTTAGCGAGTATACTCGCTCATCCCTAGTAATAACACAATACTTAGACAGCTTGTGGTCTTACGGATGTGGTGATTGCAATTATGTTTAACTTTAGGTTTACATTTTTTTTTTTAGCGAAAATAAAATAGGAAGTCGGGTTTTTGAATTTTCAATATTTCAAATTTTGTTTTACTGTTAATTTTTTTTAGTTTACCTTAACTTTACATTTTTGAGTCCCTTTAGGCTGCTTTCACACATGCGTTCACAAAACTGTGTTTTCAAACGCGTGTTACAGCGTTTTTTAAATGCACCCCATCATTGTGACAGGTGATGAGGTGCTTTAAAAAGAGCTAAAATGCGCAAAAACAGAAGTTAGAAAGGCTGTGTTCGAGCGCAAGTCTGTGAAGACCCATTAATATCAATGGAGGCATTGTACACTGTGCTAATCTGGTAAAAAGTGGGCTGTGTGAGAGCGGCCTTAGGGGATTTAAAGTTGTGATCATTTGATTGCTTCTACAATATACTGTAATACATTTCTACACTTTGGAGTCACCTATGGTAAATTCAGTTGATTTGAAGACACTCCCTGTCTTTATAAGGTCTCACAGCTCAAAATGCAGATCAAAGCCAAAACGAGGTCATGACGCGGCAATAACTGCATGTAGAGCTCAGAGACAGGATTGTACGGATGCACAGAGCTGGGGGCTACAAAAACATTTTTTCTGTACTGGAAGTTCCCCGGAGCCCAGCGGCCTCCAGAATTCTTACGTGGAAGAAGTTTGGAACAACCAGGACTCTTCCTAGAGCTGCCGACTCACCAAACTAGGTAATCAGGGAAGAAGGGCCTTGGTAAGAGAGGTGACCTGTGTACAGATGGGAGAAACTTCCAGAAGGTCAACTATCACTGCAGCCTCCTCCAATCTGGGATTTATGGCAGAGAGGTAAGAAGGAAGCCTCCTCAGTAAGACACATGAAAGCCTCCTGGAGTTTATCAAAAAGCAGGTATAGAACTCTCAGACTGTGAGAAACAAGATACTCTGGTCTGAGGAAACCAAGATTGAACTTCTTGGCCTCAATTCTAAGCATTCTGTCTGGAGGAAAACAGGCGCTGCTCATCACCTGCCCAACACCGTCCCTACACAGAAGCCTGGTGGTGGAGTACCATGATGGGGACATGGAGACCGGTCAGGATTGATGGAAAGCACAGAGATAATGAAAACGTGATCCAGAGCACAAGGGACATTAGACTGGGCAGAAGGGTCACCTTCCAACAAGACAATGACCAGCAGCACACATCAGAGTCAATACAGGAGTGGCTGAGGGACAACTCTGAATGTTCTTTAGTGGTGCAGCCAGAGCCCTGACTTGAACCCAATTAAATATCTCTGGAGAGACTTGAAAATGGCCGTCCATAGACGGCCCCCATCCAATGTGACAAAGCTAAAGAGGATTTGTATAGAAGAATGGCAAAAAAATCTGTAAATCCAAAGGGCTCATTTACTTTTTAATGCAACTGTAAATAATCCTTCTTACCTGGTGATGTAACAGGCTTGAGGTTCTCTTTCATGATGTCCTCCTTGCGTCCTCCTATATACTCCCACTCCTCCATGGAGAAATAGACAGCCACATCCTGACACCTTATAGGAACCTGACAACACAATATCCAGTCATCACCCAGACCCCTCCTGTTACTGTATAATGTCCCCCCATCCCCCGCAACATCACCTCTCCTGTCAGCAGCTCCATCATCTTGTTGGTGAGCTCTAGGATCTTCTGCTCATGTATCGGGGAGGGAGGCTCTGTGATGGGGAAATGACTCCTGCTCCATCCTCCTGACTCCTGGAGATGGATGATGGGAGTCACACCGTCCCCCGATGTCTTCTTCACTATTGTGTAATCCTGTGTATGGAGAGACACTGAGAAATACCATCATGTACACAATAATAAGTGACGTCACATCCCCCTTTCTAGAGGATTACAATCTGTCAGGAACCTGCCTCTCAAGCTGATAACCATTTGTATGGCTGAAAAAAGATGGAAGTTCAGCCTATTCTATTAATTTATAGGCTGAAACTAATTTCTCCTCGTGGAAAAAAATGTAATTTCCAACTCCGAATATGGCAATAAGAGACCCAATTCAAAAAAAATCTAGCGATTATAACCTTATAATATGATTGCACTCAAGAAAGTGGTGGTGAATTCACAATGACACCTTCCTCAGGCGGAGAGCTTCAAGGTTTCTCTACTCTTAAGGTATGTTGCCATGGTGGATTCCACCTAAAAAATGCCACAGATCTGCACTCGGATTTGGACCTGTTAATGGGCAAAATTCACACCCAGAATTCCGACCTGGAAAAAAAAAAAAAAAAAAAAAACACATTTCAGCATCAAGAAGGGACATGACCCTCCTGACCCAGAAATGTGATTTTTCGCATTCTGCCAGTGGGTTTTTCCCATTAACAGGGCAAAATCCTCGCCAAAAAACACATCAGAAAGTTGTGGTTTTTGACACAGGTTTTCAGAGATGAAAGTGAATTCCATCGTCTGAACAAACCCTGGAAGCAAATCATCTGCATTGGTGTAGAAACCTTCCTTCCTCTAGACACAGAGGATGCTCCTTGGTCATAGTAATAATTTAATTCACCATGATACATAACTGACCATATTGGTGGCCGCTCTTATACAGGACACTGGACTCTTCCTATTACTCCCCATTATCGATTTCCCTTCCCGATGACTTGGTAAATACTACAATAAAGAGGATAGAAATGTAGAAGCGCTCACCTCTCCGGTCAGCAGGTAGAGGATCTCCAAGGTGAAGTCTAATATTCTTCTGGTGATCTCCTTCCTGTCCTCGGCCATCCTTGGTGGGTCATTCAGGAGAAGGAGTGGATTGGATGAGAAGATCAGAAAACGGGATGAACTGGAGGTTGTAGAACTGCAGGAACCTTTATGAAGAAAGGAGCGGCTGTAAATCCTACAGGGACATCATCATATGTGATATACAGAACCTCACTTATAGAGCAGCCAGAGAAAAGCTTCTCAGAGCCGTCGCCACATGGACTAGAGGGGATTATATAATATTCACAGTACAGGGGTATCTTTCAGACATTTACAGTAGATCGATCCTGTATATGTGCCATGTACAGAACCTGATGAATACACCAACACCAAAAAACACACTGTGAAGCACCGAGCAAGAAGAATACCGGCACCTTCACTTTGGAGCGCTCCTGCTTCATTTGCAGTTTTCGGATCCCTTCAGCAACTGAAGATGGCTCCATATAGCGCTTATATAGGGCTGTGTTCAACTGTCGGAAGGACTCAAAAATGGCCGATTGAGCAGGTGCGCTCTGAAGTGAATGTGCAGGTATTCTTTAATATTTAGCAGTCAGATACTTTGTTGCATTCCTCCAGGTTTAGGGGAAAATTATATACAAATGGAAACAACTAAACAATTTCAACCCCCAAGAAAAGCTTGACAAGCCAAAAACACTCTTCACCAAACCTCTTGATCAACGGTCCATCAACTCCTTCAAGTCTACTAGAAAGATAAAGTAGAATAGTGCGATACAGGAGGAGACCCGGGCCGGATCTCGTGGCTTTGCCCGCTCTTCCTTGCAAAAGCACTTCAAATCTGTTAGATTGCAAGGGCATCTCGTGTGTAGCGCCCTCTTCAGGTCGACCCACAGATCTTCACTGGGATTCAAGTTTGGGTCGTTTTGCTGAAAGGTGAAATTTCTCTTCATCTTCAGCTTTTACGCTGAGGCCTGAAGGTTTTGTGCTAAAATGGACTGATATTTAGAACTGTTCATAATTCCCTCCACCTTGAATAAAGCCCCAGTTCCAGCAGCAGAACGTCCCCCCACATAATACTGCTTCCATCATCGTCACTGCGGGTTGGCGGTCTTCTGGTGGTGGCAATGTTGGCTTTGAGCCAAACATATCTTTTGGAATTCTGGCCAACAAGTTCCCCCTCAGTCTCATCAGACAGAACACGTTCTCCACCGACTCCTGGCAGACGGGATGGAGGTTTTAGTAAAACAGCCGGGCTTAGATGTTCTTCTGTCTTGCCCCCCACCCCACAGCCCAGACATATGAAGAATACAGGAGATGGTTGTCACATGATTACACAACCAGTACTTGCCAGAAACTCTTGCAGCTCCTCTAATGTTGCTGTCGGCCTCTTGGCAGCCTCCAGCACTAATTTTCTTCTGGTCTTTTCATCAATTTTTGAGGGACGTCCAGTTCTTGGTAAGGTCACCGTTGTGCCAAATTTAATCCACTTCTTGATGACCGTCTTCACTGTGTTCCATTGTATATGTAATGCCTTGGAAATTTTTTGGTACCCTTCTCCTGACTGATACCTTCCAACAATCAGATCCCTTTGATGTGCTGTAAGCTCTTTACGGACCGTGGCTTTTGCTGAAAAATGCAACTAAGAAAATGTCAGGAAAATCCTCCTAGAACAGCTGGTTCATATGGCAGCGGAGTACTGACTGCTATTTAACATGAGTCTAAATGTGATTGGCTAATTCTGAACACAACCACATCCCCGAACATAAGAGGGTGTGAACACTTATGTAACCACATCCCCGAACATAAGCGGGTGTGAACACTTATGTAACCACATCCCCGAACATAAGCGGGTGTGAACACTTATGTAACCGCATCCCCGAACATAAGCGGGTGTGAACACTTATGTAACCGCATCCCCGAACATAAGCGGGTGTGAACACTTATGTAACCACATCCCCGAACATAAGCGGGTGTGAACACTTATGTAACCACATCCCCGAACATAAGCGGGTGTGAACACTTATGTAACCACATCCCCGAACATAAGCGGGCGTGAACACTTATGTAACCACATCCCCGAACATAAGCGGGTGTGAACACTTATGTAACCACATCCCCGAACATAAGCGGGTGTGAACACTTATGTAACCACATCCCCGAACATAAGCGGGTGTGAACACTTATGTAACCACATCCCCGAACATAAGCGGGTGTGAAAACGTATGTAACCACATCCCCGAACATAAGCGGGTGTGAACACTTATGTAACCACGTCCCCGAACATAAGCGGGTGTGAACACTTATGTAACCACGTCCCCGAACATAAGCGGGTGTGAACACTTATGTAACCACGTCCCCGAACATAAGCGGGTGTGAACACTTATGTAACCACGTCCCCGAACATAAGCGGGTGTGAACACTTATGTAACCACGTCCCCGAACATAAGCGGGTGTGAACACTTATGTAACCACGTCCCCGAACATAAGCGGGTGTGAACACTTATGTAACCACGTCCCCGAACATAAGCGGGTGTGAACACTTATGTAACTACGTCCCCGAACATAAGCGGGTGTGAACACTTATGTAACCACATCCCCGAACATAAGCGGGTGTGAACACTTATGTAACCGCATCCCCGAACATAAGCGGGTGTGAACACTTATGTAAGCACATCCCCGAACATAAGCGGGTGTGAACACTTATGTAAGCACATCCCCGAACATAAGCGGGTGTGAACACTTATGTAACCGCATCCCCGAACATAAGCGGGTGTGAACACTTATGTAAGCACATCCCCGAACATAAGCGGGTGTGAACACTTATGTAAGCACATCCCCGAACATAAGCGGGTGTGAACATTTATGTAAGCACATCCCCGAACATAAGCGGGTGTGAACACTTATGTAACCGCATCCCCGAACATAAGCGGGTGTGAACACTTATGTAACCGCGTCCCCGAACATAAGCGGGTGTGAACACTTATGTAACCACGTCCCCGAACATAAGCAGGTGTGAACACTTATGTAAGCACATCCCCGAACATAAGCGGGTGTGAACACTTATGTAACCGCATCCCCGAACATAAGCGGGTGTGAACACTTATGTAACCGCATCCCCGAACATAAGCGGGTGTGAACACTTATGTAACCACGTCCCCGAACATAAGCAGGTGTGAACACTTATGTAACCACATCCCCGAACATAAGCAGGTGTGAACACTTATGTAACCACATCCCCGAACATAAGCGGGTGTGAACACTTATGTAAGCACATCCCCGAACATAAGCGGGTGTGAACACTTATGTAAGCACATCCCCGAACATAAGCGGGTGTGAACACTTATGTAAGCACATCCCCGAACATAAGCGGGTGTGAACACTTATGTAAGCACATCCCCGAACATAAGCGGGTGTGAACACTTATGTAAGCACATCCCCGAACATAAGCGGGTGTGAACACTTATGTAACCGCATCCCCGAACATAAGCGGGTGTGAACACTTATGTAACCGCATCCCCGAACATAAGCGGGTGTGAACACTTATGTAACCACGTCCCCGAACATAAGCGGGTGTGAACACTTATGTAACCACGTCCCCGAACATAAGCGGGTGTGAACACTTATGTAAGCACATCCCCGAACATAAGCGGGTGTGAACACTTATGTAAGCACATCCCCGAACATAAGCGGGTGTGAACACTTATGTAACCGCATCCCCGAACATAAGCGGGTGTAAACACTTATGTAACCACATCCCCGAACATAAGCGGGTGTGAACACTTATGTAACCGCATCCCCGAACATAAGCGGGTGTAAACACTTATGCAACTGCCTTATATTAGTTTTGCTACTTTTATTTTTCCACCCTGAATTATTTCAGTTTGTTTTCCAATGGAATTGTACAGAAAACGGGTCACATGGAAGGTGGAAAGAACTCTGAAAGGATTCATCTCTGTCAGACTTTATAACATGACCAAGGCCGGCATTTCCCCAGGGGTGTGTAGACTTTATATATCCGCTGCACATTCGAATGAACACTGGAAACCCAATTACTGTTCAGTGTAAATGCAGGCCAAGCCAACGGCACCCATTACGTCGCCACTACTTGATGCGCGGTCTAATTTACCTTACTATATAAAAAGGCCCTCGGAGGGGTTTTCTTGCTGTTTTTGTTTTATCCTTCCTGCTTTAAAAAAAAAAACCACAACACATCAAACTTTTTTACTTTCCCCCGACAGAGCCACAATGCCGGCTTCTTTTTGCAGGATGAGTTGTATTTTTTAATACCATATCATTTATTAAATAAAACTTTTAAAAATGTGTTAGTGGGGTAGAATAATAACCGGCGTCCATGTAAGCCCACGGCGGCAGGGTTTGTATTGGACAATCCAGCTCCATGTACTGCAGATGCAAACTGTCTTTACCCCCCGAGGATGAAACGACAGAAAAGGGTTTCTTTGGGATATTTTCTAGAGATGAGTGAGCATACTCGTTAAGGACAAATACTGGAGCGAGTATCATCCTTTTCGTGTATCTGCCTGCTCGTCCGCAAAGATTCGGGTGCCGGCGGGGGGTGGCCGGGGAGAGCAGAGGGGAATGGGGTGGGGGGCGGGTGAGATCACTCTCTCCCCCCAGCTCACTCCTGCAACCCACCGCTCACCGCCGCCGGCACCCGAATCTTTGCGGACGAGAAGGCAGATACACGAAAAGGACGACACTCGCTCCAGTATTTGTCCTTAAAGGAGATGTCCCGAGGCAGCAAGTGGGTCTATACACTTCTGCATGGCCATAATAATGCACTTTGTAATGTACATTGTACCACATTACAGAAGTTATAAAAAGTTTTATACTTACCTGCTCCGTTGCTGGCGTCCTCGTCTCCATGGTGCCGACTAATTTTCGCCCTCCGATGGCCAAATTAGCCGCGCTTGCGCAGTCCGGGTCTTCTCCTCTTCTCTATGGGGCTCCGTGTAGCTCCGTGTAGCTCCGCCCCGTCACGTGCCGATTCCAGCCAATCAGGAGGCTGGAATCGGCAATGGACCGCACAGAAGCCCTGCGGTCCATGAAGACAGAGGATCCCGGCGGCCATCTTCAGCAGGTGAGTATGAAGACGCCGGACCGCCGGGATTCAGGTAAGCGCTGTGCGGGTGGTTTTTTTAACCCCTGCATCGGGGTTGTCTCGCGCCGAACGGGGGGGGGGGGGGGGGGGGTTTAAAAAAAAAAAAACCCGTTTCGGCGCGGGACATCTCCTTTAACGAGTATGCTCGCTCATCTCCAATCTTTTCAAAGATATTACAGCAAAAGAAAAAAATGTAATCAATCTGGTATTGTCTGAATCGCACTGACCCACAAAATAAAGTTATAGATGGAAAAATTGTGCTTTATTTCCATTTCAATCCACTTAGAATCTTTTTGCTGTTTTTCGGTACATTATATGGTACTATAAATATTGGGGTTTATTAATGTTAAGGGCTGAAAGGACTTGTCCAGTTTCAAAGTATTGATCCCCCTATCCACAGTGTAGGCCACCAATAGCAGATCGGAGGGGCTCCATCTCCTGGAATCCCTACAGGTTAACTATCTTCTGGGTCGGTGTACTCGTGCACCAGGCTGATTTTGGGTGAGAGAATAGGGTCACGAATGCAGTTCGTTGGGCAAGAAGAGGAGAGGAGCCCGCAGACGACTGCTGTTGTTGGGTCAGCAGCCACAATGCAACCACTAGTGACAGATGATAAGCTGAATATAAATGTGAGGTGTTAAGTTCGTACATTGGCCAATGAACTTAAGCTGCAAGCCCCAGCAATGCCCCTTGTATCTTGCAGTCCCTACACTAGCAAGACACATCTACTAGAGCAGGGGTCCCCAACTCCAGTCCTCAGGGACCACCAACAGGTCATGTTTTTAGGATATCCTATGATGAGAGCCCCCGTGGCAATGTCTGAGGCACCGACAATAATTACATCACCTGTGTAACACTGAGGAAATCCTGAAAACATGACCTGTTGGCGGTCCCTGAGGACTGGAGTTGGGAAACACTGTACTAGAGGGCCCTAGGGGCCAACCTAGCGAAGACATGGCAAACAAACTCAGCAGACCAAACTGACACAAAATAAACATACAAACGGACATGAACCGCAAGGCACAGATCACACAGCAAGCTGCAACAGAACACAGATAGCAGGTCACACAGCAAACTTCAACAGACAAGGATTCATGACTGTTCACCCTGAACACCATACAGAGACTGACCAGGAGCTGGGTTTATATGTGAGCACAGACCCAGGAGATTGGCTAGCAGGAAGTACCAGACCCAGCCAGCTCAATCAATTAACCCTGTGAGGGCTATGCTGCTAGGAAGCTTAGAACTACAGATCTTAGCAGCACACATAACACTGGCCTTGTGCTTAGCTCGGAGCTCAATAATCTCAGCCTCTCCCTGGCTCTTGGTGTAGTCTGAGCTGGAGGTACTGTGTCTTCTAAAGCCAAGTACAGCGGTTTATCTTTTCTTCTTATGAACTCTAGGGACTTCGCTTAAAAAAATGTGTTCAATGGATGGAATCGTCCGCAATATGAAGGTCCAAATCTAAAAACACACGAGCGAATGGTCTTAACCAGTATTCCCCAACTCCAGTCCTTAGGGACCACCAACAGGTGTTTTCAGGATATCCTATGGTAAGAACACCTGTGGCAATGTCTGAGGACCGACAATAATTACATCACCTGTGCAACACTGAGGAAATCCTGAAAACATGACCTGTTAGCGGTCCCTGAGGACTGGAGTTGGGGAACACTGATCCAAACGACTCTTGCAGTTTAATGTTCTGCTCTAGAGTCTACAATCTGAGCTTTGACCCTTGGGGCGCATTCAGAGGACCGTATATCGGCCGGGTATTTACGGCGTCTCTCTCTGCAGGGGGAGGAGGCTGGAAGAGTCAGGAGCAGCGCTCCCGCCCCCTTTCTGCCTGCTCTCCACCCTCTCTCCGCCCCTCTGCACTTTTTGCAATGAGGAGAGGCGGGGGCGGAGCCAATTCCCGAAACTTAGCCCTGCCCCGTCCCGCCTCCTCTAATTACAAATAGTGCAGAGGGGCGGAGAGACACACCTGAAGCTGGCACTCTTTCACTTAAGCGCACTCCCATTACCAGTGCCATACTTTGCGAGAGCGTGCTCAATTTACGAACGTCATTACGCCCCCCCCCCTCATATCCCCCCTCCCCCGCCTTCTCTATGTATCTCTCTCAGACACGTTATCTGTAATGTATTTGCTTGAGAAGGGAGATTCTCCCTGCGAAACGCGTTGCGCTATTCCCGTACTGTTGTGATTTATTAACCCTTACGCTGCGTTAGTGGATTGTATCCAGCGGATCCCGGAAGGGGTTTGATCTCACCGCCTACTGGATAACGGGGGGGTCCGCAAGCTCTTCAGGCCCCCTTCTCAGTTAGCACCCATAGGTTTACCTTGACGGATTACGGATTTCTCCCATCCGCGCTCGGTGTGGCGGGATGGCGGTGCTGAACGCGGTTAGAAGGGCTCGGTGTGGCGGGGCGGCGGTGCTGAACGCGGTTGGAAGGGCGCGGTGTGGCGGGGCGGCGGTGCTGAACGCGGTTGGAAGGGCGTGGTGTGGCGGGGCGGCGGTGCTGAACGCGGTTGGAAGGGCTCGGTGTGGCGGTGCTGAACGCGGTTGGAAGGGCGCGGTGTGGCGGTGCTGAACGCGGTTGGAAGGGCGCGGTGTGGCGGGGCGGCGGTGCTGAACGCGGTTGGAAGGGCTCGGTGTGGCCGGGCGGCGGTGCTGAACGCGGTTGGAAGGGCTCGGTGTGGCCGGGCGGCGGTGCTGAACGCGGTTGGAAGGGCTCGGTGGGGCGGGGCGGCGGTGCTGAACGCGGTTGGAAGGGCGCGGTGTGGCGGGGCGGCGGTGCTGAACGCGGTTGGAAGGGCTCGGTGTGGCGGGGCGGCGGTGCTGAACGCGGTTGGAAGGGCTCGGTGTGGCGGTGCTGAACGCGGTTGGAAGGGCGCGGTGTGGCGGTGCTGAACGCGGTTGGAAGGGCGCGGTGTGGCGGTGCTGAACGCGGTTGGAAGGGCGCGGTGTGGCGGGGCGGCGGTGCTGAACGCGGTTGGAAGGGCTCGGTGTGGCCGGGCGGCGGTGCTGAACGCGGTTGGAAGGGCTCGGTGGGGCGGGGCGGCGGCGCTGAACGCGGTTGGAAGGGCTCGGTGTGGCGGGGCGGCGGTGCTGAACGCGGTTGGAAGGGCTCGGTGTGGCGGGGCGGCGGTGCTGAACGCGGTTGGAAGGGCGCGGTGTGGCGGGGCGGCGGCGCTGAACGCGGTTGGAAGGGCGCGGTGTGGCGGGGTGGCGGCGCTGAACGCGGTTGGAAGGGCGCGGTGTGGCGGGACGGCGGCGCTGAACGCAGTTGGAAGGGCGCGGTGTGGCGGGGCGGCGGCGCTGAACGCGGTTGGAAGGGCTCGGTGTGGCGGGACGGCGGCGCTGAACGCAGTTGGAAGGGCGCGGTGTGGCGGGGCGGCGGCGCTGAACGCGGTTGGAAGGGCTCGGTGTGGCGGGGCGGCGGCGCTGAACGCGGTTGGAAGGGCTCGGTGTGCGCCGGCTCGGAGGACGCCATTATAATACCGGGGTGACGGCGAGGTCATAGACGTTACTAAGGACTGCTCTGCGGCGGTCATGGCGGCGGCGACACAACGGTTTAACCTGTGAAATACTGCTGACCGCTTCCCTCCAGGAAGAGCCGGAGGCAAAATAATGGGAGCGAATACCAATATCATCACAACAGGAGTCATGTGCAAGTAAGGGAGATGGAACAATACCTCCACTGCGCCACCTACTGGACGGCAGCATTCCTGCAAGTCAATGTCAGACCCTTTATAACAATAATACACAGATGCTTACAGACTATATACATATTACAGACTCCTCACGAGAAGCTCACAAATATACACCAGGACAAGCAGCGCACAGAAACACCTGATGGAAGCTTACCTGACAGCTGGGAGAATGGCTGATAACAGAGAGAACACCAGGGACTACCAGCAGGACCTGATCTGCAGCTGGAAGGACCTGTGATGATGTCACCACCACGTGACCAGTAGGTAAGTGGGCGGAGCTCAGCAGTAATGACGACATGTAGTGGCTGAAGGACCTGTGGTGGTGAAGATGGAGATGGTCATGTGACACGAGGGGCGGGACTCCTGTGGTGATGGATTTAGTGTCTTCTCTTCTATAGACTGCCAGCGATTGTGTGAGAGCTGGGAGCCCGGGGGATGCTGGGAGTTGTAGTTCTCTGCTCTTATGCATTCTCCCTGTAATGTCCTCTGGTATCACGTAGTCATGATTGTATTCCCAGTATGCTCAGCGCGTGGAGAGCACAGTAACAAGGACTGCAGTAGCAGCAGTGACTGGCGGCGCTCCTCCCGCACTCCGCCTCGTCCAGTCCGGGTTTCTGTTTTCTACCTGGCTGGTGAATGTACCCACAATAACCTGTGCATGCTGGGAGTTGTAGTTTTCTCAAAGCCCCTAGCACACAGTAATGTCCTCCTCATGGCTCCCTTGCCTGTCGCCTGCTCAGAGCCCATTGATTTCCATCGGACCGCTCACGGCTGTCCCCATGCCGTGTTTTGGTGCGTGCTCCAGTCGCGGGACGTAACAGAACCGTATACAGAAATGTTACAAAGAAGGGGCGGACCGCAGGAGGGGGGCGCTGCAGGCGCAGAGGGAGGAGCTCCCACATCTAGTATAGCCCCAGTATGAGGCCCCTGCCCGCTCCGCCCGCCGCATGTCTTCAGGCAACGATTCCTGGTCAGAGGTTTGAAAAACCCCACCTCCAAGAGGCGCTGCCTCTGATTGGTTCGCGAGCGCCGTGGCTCATCCAATCAGAGCCAGCACTCGATGAACCAATCACAGCCATGGTTTATCGGTTTTAGAAAGATCAAAGCATATTAACCCTTTGCAATCCAATTTTGGATTCAGGGTTTCCTAGGGGGCTCTCTCTTTCTGCCATTATACATTGGTGCCATCTGCTGGCTAGAGCCAGTACTGCGGTATGGGACATGCCGGAGAGGCCCCCCCGACAACAGAGCGGCCAGTAATATACAGTAAGAATACCCTGCCGGAAGTCTTCTAACATCGGAGCTGCACAGCCTTCAATCAGAATATCTTCAGACGTCAGACAGTGGATTGGAAAGGGTTAATGATGACATTCATCATCACATTCGTGTCTTCAGTCCGGGGGCCACAAGAATGGCCAAAGCCGGAATTACAGAGTAAAATAATGGCCCATTATTAGAGAAAACCCCTAGAACAGTAAAATGGAATCGGCAGAAGTAGACCAATAACAGAAGTAACATTTAGGGTGAAACCATTCTAGAAGACTGGGGGGGGGGGGATCTGTGTATAAGAGCCTCCTAGATCTGTTGGGGGGTAGAGGATATGCTGGACTCCCCTGGGAGGGTCACAGATCTGGCTGTTGGGTTCCATAGACGCATGGTGCGCGAGTATTATTACCGGGACAGACAGTGTTGTTAATATAGCGCTTCGCCGTCCGCAATAATGGCCGCCAGCTTCTCCTTACCCATAATGCAATAATGGCCGCCAGCTTCTCATTACCCATAATGCAATAATGGCCGCCAGCTTCTCATTACCCATAATGCAATAATGGCCGCCAGCTTCTCCTTACCCATAATGCAATAATGGCCGCCAGCTTCTCATTACCCATAATGCAATAATGGCCGCCAGCTTCTCCTTACCCATAATGCAATAATGGCCGCCAGCTTCTCCTTACCCATAATGCAATAATGGCCGCCAGCTTCTCCTTACCCATAATGCAATAATGGCCGCCAGCTTCTCATTACCCATAATGCAAGACAGTTTTGTTTTAACTAAATCACGGCTCACGGATGTTTCCCTCCAGGAGCGACTGCAGTAAGTGCAGCGCGGCAGCCGTAGGGCAGCCATTTCTGGGTGTGTTTGGGGAGGTTCGGAATACGTTTCCCCAGTCGGGGCTCCGGCACACTTGCGTTTTTCTTGCCCGTTTTTTTTCATGCGATTGTCAATGGGTATTTCTAATGTTAACGCATCCCAAGTTGGCGCTTCTCCGATTTGTGCGATGCGCTTATTTAACATTAGAAAGTTCTCACTGACAACCACGTTAAAAAAAAACGCGCAAGAAAAACGTAAGTGTGCCGGCGCCCTACAGCTTCCCAGGGCAATTTTTTTTTTTCTTTTTTTTAAATGCAGCCAGGGCTTAATTTAGGGGAAACAGTAGGACTTCCTACTGTAATAGTTGCATCGCGGTGCACGAAAACCGCCTTTTTATGCGATGCAACAGAGATGAAGGCTCCATAGGGAAACACGGGCTACAGCAAACCGCGGCAATATTTAGCCATTTTTTTCTCGCAATGCAGCAGCCTAGAAAACATCGATAATGTGAAGGAATCCGTAAGAAAGCATGGGCTTCACATAGTTGTGATCTGTGGCGATATCGCATCGCGAGAAAATAGCGCGGCCTAAAACAGGCGCAGATAACAGCAGTTGGGTTCGGTGGGATGATATCAGAAGAGTGCAAAAAACCCCCAATGTTTCAGGGCGCCTTCACAGTGGCGAGAAAATTGTGCAATGCAAGAGTGAGTGAAAATGTAGAATTATGAAAGCAATGATTTTCACTGGTTTCCTTCATATTTGCGATATTTTGACTCCTGCAATGTGGAGGGGGGGGGGGGGGGGAAATCGCAGCGTGCCCTATTTTTTGTTTTGCGATGTTTTATCGCAATGAACGACCTTTTGTGCACAATGCAATTTTAACATTAGAAAGTCGAATTGTCTTTCTCGTTAGGAAATAGCGAACGGCAGCCATGTTTTTGCAAAAAAAAAGTAGCGCTGATGCTCAAAAATCGTGAGATGATGTGCCACCATCCAGAGAAATGGGGGCAACAGGACAATGAGTAAATTAGAGATTGATAGGGGCATGTAGGGGGACTTTGGACATTTTAGTACTTTTCTATCACGCCCCAAAAAAGCGACAGGGACGGAAACCATGTGAAACGGAGATGTCTCTGTCTCAGTCATGAAACCCTATGGTTCAATTTAGTTTCCATCCCTGTGCAGTTTTCTGCACAGAAGACTGAAACCCAGGATGGAGTCAGCGCTGTAGAGAAAACCAGCGTGAAAAGAGCCTAACTGTTAGGAATTTAGAAGGTGGACTAACTGGACTAACCTCCCAGACCTGGCTTATAAACCAGACCTGGTATGGCTAACAGCTGACCCCAGTGAATGGAGGTAAGGAAGCGGGGAAATCCAGGATGGGTAACTTGCCCTAAGGTAAGCTGGAGGAAGTGAAGGTCTTTGCCTACATGCAGGGTGATCGTCCTGATAAGAACATCCCCGCACTGGAACCTCAGTGCTAACTATCCCTGACAAGACACATGGACAATGAAGAGAACACAGGACCCATAGAACAGAACTGACTAACCAAGGAGAGGGGAGCGGTGCACAGAGTAGACAGAAATGGACAGGGACACACAAAGGCAAAAGCATTAAGTAATGGACATGTAATATAAACGGATGCGGGAAAGGGTAGAGGATAAAATAGACAAGATATCAGAAATAGGTGACCTAGAATTACAGAGTGTGAGAAACAAAACACATCCAACAAACAAGTCTGAGGCACAGAGGAAGTTCCACAACCCAGCTTAAATGGAGCAGTAATGGCTATTAACCCCAGAGGTGAGCTGAGAGCCAGATAACTGGTTAACCCTCTCAGTGCTGGATAAAAACAGACACATAGGATCCATCTACACAGGGAGAGCAGAGGGATGCTTGCAGCTGCCCGGAACTGCATGAGGGCGGTAGACACGAGTGCCAGACCTTACACTAACTCAGCTTTCCCGGGATTCAATTACTAGTTCTTTTCTTAGTAGTGTGATTTTATGTGTTTTTTTTTCTGCATAAATGACCCAGCTGACCTTTGACTCTTCTTCTGGATTAATCTCCCAGGTGCCTGACGTGCTTTTACCTGGAATTCCTCTTCTGTTTTCTTCATTTTTTTATGTGGTGTGCGTTCCACAGTAGAGCGCACGATACGATGTGACTCACTTCCGGTGGAGCTCTTGGAGACAGATCTGAGCATGGTAATGAACATAGGCAATGTGGTTATATTCTTTTATGTGACACGATTGGTATTGCTTGTTCCTGAAGAAGGGGGCAACTGAATATGGTCCCCCAAAACTGGGTGCAGAATAGAATAAAAAGTTTGAGGAGATAGAAGAGAGGGGGGGGGGGGGAGAGAGAGAGAGAGGCAAATACAAAAAGGCTCGAGTCTCCCATTGTAGTCAATGGGGTTCGTTACTCGAGTAGAGCTCTCGAATTTTACGAAAAGCTCGACTCGAATAACGCAGACCCGAGCATTTGGGTGCTCGCTCATCTCTAGTTATGACTTCATTTTCTAGTTGATGTCTCAGTTTCTGTGATTCTATTATGTGGACCCTACCACAGAAATTGCCTAGAGGAGGGACACAGACTCTCCTGTCAGTTACTGATGATCACACAGCTGCTGTCACGCAGGTATAAGAGATGCAGGCTTCTAAGCTGTGTGCTGATAACATGCCAGAAGGTCCCTCTCCTCTTGAGTCCACAGGACACAGCATCTGGGGGTTCCAAAAATAATTTCAAATTTTGATTCTTCTGACCACAGTTTTCCATTTTGTCTCAGTTCATTTTAAAAGCGTTTTAGCCCATAGAAGGTGCCAGCATGTCTGAATTGTGTTGATTGAGATATATATATATATATATATATATATATATATATATATGGCTTTTTCTTTGCATGATACAATTTTAACTTGCATTTGTGATTTCTGGAAGTATTCCTGAGCCTGTGCAGGGATTTACTTTACAGAATCATGCCTGGTTTTTAATCTAGTGCCACTTGAGGGCCCGTAGATCTCGAGTATCAAATATTGACAGTTAGCCTTGTGGCTTGTACACGTGAATTTCTCCAGCTTCTCAGAATTGTTTTATATGTACTGTAGATAGCGGGATATTCAAGGTCTTTCCCATTTTACGTTGAGGAACATTTTTCTGAAATTGTTTCACAATTTTTAGATGCAGTCTTCACGGATTGGCGAATCTTTGACCATCTTTGCTTCTCAGAGACTCTGCCTCTTTTTATACACAGTCCCTCCAGCTATTTATCATTAGTACCACTTCCTTTTCCCGCATTGTTAACTCTGTCCCAACTTTTTTGAGATAGTTTGCTGCCATCAATTTCTAAAGTTCATTTTATAAATTAAATAGAAAAATGTTTCACTTTCATCTTCAGATATGTGTTCTAGGTTCTCTTTTGAATTTAATATGGTCATATGAAATTTCCAAATCATTGTATTCATTCACATTTTACACACTGTCCCACCATTTATAGAATTGAGGTTGTATAAATCATTTTGTTAATTATGTAAGTGTAGATGTGACAAGGTGACAAATGTGTCACATTGAATATTCTTCCAATTCCAGCCATCCAGTCATAGCCAACTCTTGGATACCCTGTAGGCCAGTCCTCTCCATGCTCTTCTATTTTCCACGGCGTCTTTCTATTGCCCAATGTCCATTCAGGTGTCCCTGATGGTGACCAGCCAATGTGTTCTTTGTCTTCCCCGTTTCCTTTTACCACTGACCATTCCAAGTAGCTGCTCTTTTTCCAGTAACTTCGCCCTCATGATATGTCCAGAGTTAGTCAGTCTGTCTCGTGAGCTTGCCTTCCAGAGACACCCCTGGGTTTGTCTTCCCAGTTTCCCTTTACTACTGATTTCAGCGAATTCGCCCTCATCACGTGTCCAAAGTACGTCTCGTGATCTTGCCTTCCAGGGACACCTCTGGGTTTATACAGACCAGGACAGCTTTGTTGGTGATTCTAGCTGTCCAGGGGATTTACAGAAGCCTTCTCCAACATCACAGTTTGATAGCGTCAATT
The DNA here is from genome assembly GCF_035609145.1 of Eleutherodactylus coqui. Lineage (NCBI taxonomy): Eukaryota > Metazoa > Chordata > Amphibia > Anura > Eleutherodactylidae > Eleutherodactylus > Eleutherodactylus coqui. The sequence goes on along the minus strand of NC_089845.1, from coordinate 153,317,002 downwards.
CTTCTGTCTGCTATCCTCAATGTCCACATCTCACAGTCATATGTTGCAATTGGGAAGATGATGGCTGTGATTAACTATTGTTTGATGTTGTCTGAGACATCTTTGCTCTTCCATATTGGATTTATGCTCACTATGGCTGTATTCCCCAGTGTTAATCAATGCTTTATTTCACCTGTCAAGCTGCCACTATGATAGATGAGGGACCCAAGAAATATGAAACTATTAAGCACTTTGATTTCCTCATTTTTGACCTTTATGTGGACTTCTTTGTTTACAGTGGTCATGATCGGGTGAAGTCCCAAGTTCTCACTTTCTTCTTTTGGCTTCAAGATTAGTGTCTTCAGATGCTTTGCCATGTCTGCTACAATGGTCTTATCGACTGCATATCTTAGATTAGTGATGATTCTTCCACCTATCTTAAACCCAATACTCTAATCTTTTAAGTCCAGCCACCTCATGATTACTTCCACATAGAGGTTAAAAAGAAAAGGAGAGAGGATGCATCCTTGTCTTGTGCCCTTTTTAATCTTGAACCATTCTGTATCTCCATACCTGGTTTTCACTGTGACATCTTGATTGCTATAGAGAGACCTGATGAACATGATCAGTTGTGCTGGTACTCCTACCTCCCTCGGTGCTTCTCAAAGCTCATCATGCTCAATGCAGTCTAAAACCTTAGTAGAGCTGCTTCTGATACTTTCTTGCCTTTTCCAAGATACACCACAGGTTTGCGATGTGGTCACGGGTCCCTCTGTCTTTGCAAAATCCAGCTTAAACATCAGAAAGTTCCTGGTCAAGGATATTTCTCAAGCGCTTCTGGATGATGTTCAGAAGGACCTCGCTGCTGTGGGGAATTAGATCATTTGTTCTATAGTTTCCACAGTCCTTCATATCACCCTTCTTTAGCAGTGGGATGAAAACTGATCATATCTAGGGATGAGCGAACGTGTCCGTTACGGACACATCCGCACCCGGACACCGGCTTTGCCGAACACTGCAGTGTTCGCGCGTAAGTGTCCGGGTGCCGCCGGGGGGCGGGGAGATGCGCGGCGGCGCGGGCGGCAGTAGCGGGGAACAGGGGGGAGCCCTCTCTCTCTCCCTCTCCCCCCCACTCCCCGCCGCACACCCCCGCGCTGCCACGGCGGCCCCCGAACTTTTTCGCCCGAACACTGAAGTGTTCGCAAAGTTCGGTGTTCGGGCGAAAAAGGGGCGGAGCCGAACGTGTTCGCTCATCTCTAATCATATCCAATCCGTTGGCCATGTGCAGGTCCTCCAGATTGTCTGGCATAGTGCTGCAGATGCAGCTTTTGGGACTGGTTTGAACAGCTCTGCAGGGATTAAATCAATGCCAGGTGCTTGTTGTTTGGCAGCTATCTCATAGCCCACTCCACTTCACTTTCCAGCAGGTCAGATTCCAGATCCTTTTGGCCCCATGTTCCTCTGGGTGGTCACTGCTGGTGCCAGCATATAGTTCTCCTGTATATTATTTCCATATCTTCTTGATGTCCTGCTGGTTACTGATTCCATTCCTGTCATAGTCCGTGATGGCTGCTTGGCGGGAGGAGAAAGGCTTTTTCACCTATTTCACAGTGGCAAATAATTCCCTGGAGTGACCCTTCTTATAGACTAATTCAAGGCTCATGCATCGGGCATTCAAGAAGTTGTTCTGGTCTTTCCTGGCTTCTGTTTGGAATTTGGCATTGAGTCGTCTCGCCTTGTCCAGCTCTACTTTAGCCTTAGCCTCTCACTTTTTATCCGCAATCTGGAGGGTGGTTGTAGTTAGACAGCTCCTGCTGCAGACTGGCTTCTTGTATGGCACATGTTCTTGAACAATTTCAATAATGTTTCCCTTTATCTCTGCCCACAGTTCATTTGGGTCCCCACTTTCCTGCCTGAGTAAGTCAAACTTGTTCTTTACCTGAATATAGTTAGAAGCACACAATTGAATCAAATAAGACAGGGTTCATTTAGGATCAGCCTGAACACTCGTGCAACTACAGGACATCATGAGCTCGGAACCAGTTAATTCAAGGAGTGGGCATGTAGACATGGACCTCAGTGGCATTCTTCATTATTGGCTTGATACAGACCTTGGGTGGTCGGGGCTCCTCTTGGTTGTTTTGCACGAGTATTTCTTTAGGCTCAGCAGACCATAGGGGGACTTTACTAAGCCCTCTATTTCCAATGCCAGGCTGAATACAAATTCCCAGGGCACAACGTGCCTTGAATACATGAAGAGCTGCAGGACTCTTCATGTACTCAGCAGATCCCAGTATCTCAGTTTTGCAGTTCATCTCAACCCAATAATTGACTCATGCTCCAAAAGACAAATTATGGGTTGATCTAGAACTACAGTCTTTAATGACAAAATTTCAACATCTGGTCTGGACCACCCCTTAAAATAAACCCAATCTTAAAGAGACCAGAAATCCAATAACAACCCTGTCACTTAAAATATGGCAGAAATTCAACAAAAAACTAAGATTAATCCCAAATATTAGCGGATAAACACCTTTCCTAAACCTAATAGCCAACAAATTTAAGCTTATTAAAAATATGCTACCAAGCATCCCCAATATCACCCCCACTTGCTCTCTGGAGTTATATGAAAATAATATATTTCTTTCCCAAAATATACTTAAAAATAAACTACGACTCCCTCATCTTAGCGACAAAGACTTTCATATTATTAAGGACTCAATCTCCCTATATCAAGCAGATATACTTAATACTAACCATGACTTACTTTTTCATAAATGAATGTGGAAGGATTATCGCACTAAGAGGAAGATATCTAGAATTTACCAAACCCTTCTGTACAACAAAGAAACACCCTCCTATATAGCTAGCTGGGAGAGAGATTTAGATATATCATTCTCTCCAGAAGTGAAACAAATCTTACAAAACTCACACTGAAGCTTAAATATCCATGCGCTTCCAGGAACTAAACTACAAGATCATATGAAGATGGTACAAACCCCCGAACGTCTTAACAAAATAGATCAAAACTATTCTTCACTCTGTTGGCGATGTCTCAAAACAAAAGGCACACATATACATATATGGTTCTCCTGCCCATTACTTCAACCCAATTTTATTTTAGGAACCAAAATTACTATCACCCCAAAATAATAATAATAATAATCTTTATTTGTATAGCACCAACATATTCCGCAGCGCTTACATAGACAGGGGATACAGAAAGACAAAAGTACAAACGTTACAGAACCACGGTTACATAGTAATCAATTGATGGAAACAATAGGGGTGCGGGTCCTGCTCCAACGAGCTTACATACTACAAGTAATGGGGTGATACAGAAGGTAAAGGGGCTGGGGATGTGTGCAGTATGGCGAGGTGGAGAGTGAGGGGTGATATACACATAGACAATGGTCAGACATTTAGCCGTGTGATGGCAGAATCAGTATGACTGCAGGAGTGGTTTATGATGGCTAGCAGGGATTGCAGTCAGTAGGTCAGGGAGCATGTTATCAGGCGGAGTACAGAGGGGTTTGTTTAGGGAATTCAGTATGCCTCCCTGAAGAGGTGCGTTTTTAGAGCACGCCTGAAGTTCTGCGAGTCCTGGATTGCTCGGGTAGCCTTTGGTAGTGCGTTCCAGAGGACCGGTGCTGCTCTGGAGAAGTCTTGGAGGCGGGAATGAGAAGTTCGAATTAAAGGGGCTCTCAGTCTGGTTTCGTTAGCAGAGCGGAGAGCCCGGGCTGGTTGATGGATTGAGATGAGGGAGGCGATATAGGGGGGGCGCTGCACTGTGGAGGGCTTTGTGGATGAAGGTGGCGAGTTTAAATTGAATTCTGTATTTAACGGGCAGCCAGTGCAGTGACAGGCACAGGGCAGAGGCATCCGAGTAGCGACTGGACAGGAAGATGAGCCTGGCTGCCGCATTCAGGATGGATTGGAGAGGGTAGAGTCTGGTGAAGGGGAGGCCGATCAGCAACGAGTTGCAGTAATCGAGCCGGGAGTGGATGAGGGCAACAGTGAGCGTTTTTAGCATGTCCACAGTGAGAAAAGAGCGGATTCTTGCGATGTTCTTGAGGTGCAGCTGACATGTTCGGGCCAGAGATTGGATGTAGGGGGTAAAAGAGAGATCAGAGTCAAATATGACCCCAAGGCAGCGGGCGTGTTGTCTAGGAACTTGATAAAGACCCTTGGATGGAGGGTTGAAACGTCGTGTGGGCACAATAAAGATTTATTCTTTTATTTAACCCCTGGAGTGCTGCTCTCATACATACTTTGCTGCTGAAATTGTGATCCAGGATCCAGGATCTTTGATGAGCGTGCACCAGCTGGTGAGGACTGTCTTCCCTGCATATTTGAAGGTGAAGTGTGTGCTGTGATCAGTATTACATATTGGATTGTCTAGGAGTTATGGTGGCGCCACACATTGAGATGGAAATGTCAGGAGGAGGTCGGTTACTACTACTATTAAATTTGAATCCAGCTATTGGCAACATGGGAAAGACAAACTTGCTTCCATTCCTCATAAACGCCCAGACATTGGAAAGATACAGATCCCCCATCATTCAAGAGTGGTACAATGAGCTGAATACCATGAGCAGCTATGAAAAAACTAGATGCCTCTGAGATGAAACTCTGGATAGATATCTGGAGACTTGGAGTAAATGGCTATGCTACAAAAACAGACAGAATCTCTTACCTAACAGCAACGCATAAGCCTCCTAATGACAAACCACTCTCTCGATTGTAAGGAAAAGGGGGAGGAAGGGGGGGGGGGGGTTGAGAGGGACTTTTTGTTATCTGACTACATTCAGCATAGATATACTTTCTATTACAATTTACATATTGTTGCCATTTGGATAATTAAACAGAAACGTCCACTTTTAATCTGTTATTCTAATAAGGCTCTGCATGTTCGCAGAGAAACGGTTTCTTGTTTTTCTTTCCCACATGGTTTCAATCCGGCTAAGTGGATTTCCCTTTTTTCTTTCTGTACCCACCCCAAAATTTATAAATGAAGAATTTATACAAAAAATAAATAAATAAAACAAAAAGAAAGGTATGCCAAATCTGACCTGGGATAATTTATGCCAATTTCTGGTGTAAATTATACATACATTTTTGGGTCAGACACACTACCCACTTTTCAAAAAAGTGACAAAGAGGGAAAAAGTCACAAATCTTTGTTGCAGAAACTTGCATAAAAAGGTCTGTAAAGTTGCCCCATATTTTTTTAAAACGTTTTTTATTACATTTTTTTAAACCTTATGTGACAAACACAAAAGAAAATAAAGTACTTTTCCATCAAACAACAACAACAGAGTGTATAAGTCCATTCCTGCATTTGATGATACAACTGCAAGGGGAAAGACCGTAAATCAGTCATCAGTAAGCTGGTTCATGAAAGGTAGGAAGCGGTAAGAACATAAAACTGTTAACACAGAAACATAGACTGTCTTCCTACAAGTCGTATATCAAATTGTCGAAACTCTTGTTGTGGTTTCAAGATGTTTATTCCAAGCAACAGAAAGTGGCTATGCATCAGCTTACAGCGCTGGGCTAATGGGCAAATGCCTGTCACAAGGGTGTGGAAGGAAATAGGACAGGTGAGGGATCGGCTTGGAAAAGCACCATTAATCATTTAACCCCTTGAGTGGCACGCCCGGAAATTTTCCGGGAGGAGCTCCACTGCTCATAGCAACATAGCCCGGAAGATTTCCGGGCTATGTATCACTATGGGAGCTGCAGAGCACAATGCCACAAGGTGTGACATTGTGCTCTGCCTGCACAGACCCACAGAGAACAAAGCAAGGGCTTTGAAAAACCAGCAGAAGATATTGCCGATATGTCGGCAATCTCCTGCTCTGTTTACAGGTTGCCATAGAGACCATCGGCTTGTCAGAAGCAAGCCGATGGTCTCTGTGGCAGGGAGAGCTGGTTGTTAGCTGTCAGAGGACAGCTAGGTACCTGCTCTTACAGCAGAGATCAGAGAAAACCTCCGATCTCTGCTGTGTTAACCCTTTACATGCTGCAGTCTATGTGACTGCAGCATGTAAAAGGGCTGTCACTGCAGCATGTAAAGGGCTGTCACCGGACCCCCGGAATGTGATCAGGGGGTCCTGATGGGTCCCTGTGGAAGTCCCCTAAAGGGACAAAAAAAAAAATTTTTTTAAAAATAAGTTAAAAAATTATAAAAAAAAATAATAAAAACACTTGTCTCCCTTTACTTTGTAAAAAAAATCAAAAATATAATCACACATGTGGTATCCATGCGTCGTAATGACCCAGAGAAGGAAGTTAATGCATTATTTAACCCCTTAATGACATGGCCCCTTTTTTTCTTTTTTCCCCATTTCTTTTTTTTCCTCCCCCCTGTTTAAAAAAATCACAACTTGTCCCGCAAAAAACAAGCCCTCATATGGCAATGTCAATGGAAAAATGAAAAAGTTATGGCTCTTGAGACGCAACTGCAAAATTAGTTGAAATTCAATGATTAGACCATTTTAAAAAACCTGCCCTGGTGGGCACGACAGGGTGGTAGGAAACCCGCCACTCAAGGGGTTAAGGGGATGGGTTGTTGACTGGCATGGTACTCTCCACACATCACACTGTGGGAGAGAAGCATCTATGGATCTGCTGCCATAGTTGTCAAGGTAGCAGAGCAATGAAAATGCTCCATGCAGAATAGCTCTTTAAGTATTTGGGTTTTTTTTGGTCCAATCCATCATATTTATCTTTATACTGTGTAAACAAAGCTCAAATACCGATATATGCACATATAGTTTACCTGGGGCGGCCTTACTTTTCCTTCTAAAAAACAGCACAGCATCTTGGGTACAGAAAGTCTGTTTCATTACTCAATTATGCGACATTTCAACTGGATTATTCTATACCTGACAGTTCCAGGTTTAAGCCCACTGTGCATCATTCCCATAAACCTTGGATTTGAAGGTTCATTGTGGCAATTCAGTGTTACTACGAAACAAGGCCCTTATTTTCTTCCTTATATCTCCCATACTTTTATATCTCTCCCAATCACAGTTGAGCTCAAAAAGAATTATAATTTGGGTGTTTGTCAAATCCAGGTTAATTTAACCCTAGAATAAACCCTGATTTAAGGGCTAGTACCAGAATAACAAGTTATCCCCTTATCACCAAGACCTTGTTCTATTCATTTCAATGGACATGATGGAAATCCCTGAGTAGGTGCTGCTCGGGTATCTCAGCAGTCCAACTAATAATAGGATGGAGTACTGGTGTGCTTGAGTGAGCAATGCTTCATTCAGGGGGGTGCAGTAACAGTGAAGAGGATGGGGGACACGGGACCCCCATTCTCAAGATTGGTGGGTGTCAAAGCAGTGAGACCCCCACCTATAAACAAACCTTTCATGTGGATAGGGCATAACTTGTTGTTCTGGTACAGCCGTTTAATAAGAAGAATCTGAATGGTTGGTTTTTCCCACAATTCAAAAATAAAATCTGCTCAGTATTAATTCTCAGTGAGTTTCAAAATTTAATTTCCTTGTAAAACATACAGAACATCAAAATGGCTTCAATCCTGTGTGAATTCTCTCATGTTTAACAAGATTGGATTTATCGGTAAAGCATTTCCCACATAGTGAACATGAATATGGTTTCTCTCCTGTGTGAATTCTCTGATGTTTAACATGACCTGATTTATCTGTAAAGCATTTCCCACAGAGTAAACATGAATACGGCTTCTCTCCTGTGTGAATCCGTTCATGTTTAACACAATCCGCTTTATTTATAAAACATTTCCCACATTCTGAACATGCATATGGCTTCTTTCCTGTGTGAATTTTCCCATGCCTAACAAGATATGCCTTTTGTGTAAAACATTTCCCACATTCTGAACATGTAAAAGGCTTCTCTCCTGTGTGAATTCTCTGATGTATAATAAGGTTTGATTTATCTGCAAAGAATTTCCCACATTCTGAGCATGAATACAGTTTCTCTACTGTGTGATTTCTCTGATGTACAACAAGACTTGATTTATCCATAAAGCCTTCCCCACACTTTAAACATGAATACAGCGTTTCCCCTGTGTGAATTCTCTGATGTTTAATAAGACCCAATTTATCTGTAAAGCACTTTCCACAGAGTGAACATGAATATGGTTTCTCTCCTGTGTGAATCCGTTTATGTTTAACACAATCTGCTTTATTTATAAAACCTTTCCCACATTCTGAACATGAATATGGCTTTTCTCCTGCGTGAATTCTCCCATGCCTTACAAGATATGAGTTTTGTGAGAAACATTTTTCACATTCAGAACATGAATACGGCTTTTCTCCTGTGTGAAGTCTCTCATGCATAAGAAGAGTTGATTTATATGTAAAATACTTTCCACATTCTGAACAGAAGTACGACTTCTTCCCTGTATGAACTTGTGATATTTTTGTAAAGTCTTCATTGCAATGAAATCTTTTACTCTCTTTCTGACCTGCACTTGGGATAATCTGTGATTGGTAAGGAGAAGGTTCCTCATGATGAGGGCGATTGTATGATAGATCTGTACTGTGAAGTCCTGGATGTACATTAAGGGTAAAGAAGTTTTCTTCTGAAGATTGCTGCAGGATATCTTCATCTTCTACTTTATAACTTAAAGATAATATGACGTTTGCCTCAGAGTTCTTACTGGGATTTTCTGTTAGGATGAAAAATGTTTTTTCTTAATTTATTTTTAAACCACAAAGACCAATTTAAAGCATTCCTGTTAAGCTAGAAACATACATGTAGTTCTTGGAACAGTTTGTGATGAAATTTTGTGAATCGAAACCAAAAGGCTCAACAAGTTATATCAAAAACTGCACTTGAAACCAACAAAAAACAACTGCATGTGCAATAGCTGTTAGTGCCCTCAAGCTGTTCCCCACCTGCATGTTGACAAGATATCCTATGTAAATACTAACAGCTGTCAAATGAAAATATACATAATAAACATCCAGCTTAAAAAAACAACAACCACCAATCCATGATCTACACATCCTCACGGTGATGACATCACTACTTGGTCCTGCCGCTGGGCAGATCAACTACAGGTGAGTCAGAACAGAATGAAGAGAGAGGACCAGGAAGATCAACTGAGAAATGAAGCGGAGTGGTAATAGCAGAAGAGAGCGACAGGCAACATAACGAACAACAAGGGAAGAAGAAAACATAGTAAGAATTGAGGAAAGGAATAGAGGACAAGAAACTGTTAGGCATGCCCAGTTGACCATTATTAACCAATAGGATTGTATTGTGGGTGTAATCCCATCTCCTTTTCCTAATGACTTGACAAGCTGAACATAGAGCCCAACACTCATTCTGCCCAGATACAAAGGTGACCAATTGGTGGAGCAATACTCCAACCGTTATTTTAGGCCCAATGTCCACAGATGATCCGCAATTCAAGCTGCCCATAGAGAAGCATTGGCGACCCCACCTGAATTAGAGCATGCGGATTTCTTTTTGCGGACCTTTGGATGCGGAAAACAAATCGCAGCATGCTCCATTTCACTGCAGTTCCCACATGGACAGCTTCCATTGATGTCAGTGGAAGCTTGATGCTCGTTCGAGTATTAGTGTACTCGATGGTGCTCGTTACTCGAGCATCAAATCGTGTTCGACCTCGCCCCAGTTTTTGGCTCCTCCCCGCTGTGGCGTGCCTGTTTTGGCCCCACGTCATTGGCAAATTTGTCGAGAGAGAGAGAAAACGAACCAAGAAAAAAAAGGCTCGGCACCCGGCGTCCCACATACAAAAATGCTCGAGTCTCCCATTGATTGTAGTCAATGGGGTTCGTTACTCGAGTAGAGCTCTCGTATTTTAAGAAAAGCTCGACTCGAATAACGCGGACCCGAGCATCTGGGTGCTCGCTCATCTCTAGTTCTTACACAAAAATTACATGTTACCTGTAAATTAGAAGGTGTGGAATTCTTGTCTCTTGTTACCCTGCTCTCCCCTAATTTGTGTGATAAGTTCTCTGTTGATCGTCATAATCGGCCAGGCAATAAAATCAGGACGATTTTTGTTAAATCAGATTGGATCATTCCGATCCAATTTTTTTTTTTCTAAAATTGTCAAGAAATTAGCTTTCTGTTGGGAGCATAAAGGATAAGTGTGTTGGCTTATAAATAACGTCTGTCTCTTCCGACCCGCGGATTTCAATAATATAGACAAATATTTTAAGTTTCGTTAATTAAAATTTAAACTTGCCTCTAGTACGGGTTGTACATTAAATCTGGCATAGTAAGCAAGATATGACTGAATGTCCACGGGGAAAAAAATCAGGCCCGCCACGGATTATCCATGCAGAATCCCGCAGCAGGTCCCTTCATTCCCGCGGACATGAGGCTAAAAAAGATGATTAAACTTACCTGTCTGGACGCTGCCGATCTTCCCTCCGTCGCGGCCGGATCTTCTTTCTTCGGCCTGGCAGATGTGCTCGGCACGCCGGCAGCGTGACGCACGTATGTGCCGGGCACTCCATTTTTTTTTTTAACTCCTGCTCTCCCGTGTCGGAGAGCAGAAATTCAGGTGCGGGTGTGCAACGGATCCGGACAGCTTCCATAGGCTTCAATAGAAGCCTGCGGGAGACCCGCACTAAAAATGGACCATGCCGCAGGTGTTTTCCCGCACACGCAATCCGCGCCTCAGGGGAAAATGACATCCGCAGGTATTTAACTACCTGCGGGTGTCAAATGCATCCCTACGGGGTGCGGATCACGCTGCGGGAAAAACGCTGCGGATTTTTAATCTTATTTTAGCAGTGGACACGAGGCCTTAACTGAAAGAGCTATTGTTGTGGTTAGACCCCCAAGTCTCTCTCCATTGGCGAAATACCTTTTGTGGTATGGTCAGTGGTCGACATATTGAATCACTTAGCAAAATGTGATGGCAAAAACAAGATGCTGGCTGACGGGATTAAAAACATTAATTAAATGGGGACTATAAGATTATATATTACACCATAAATACAGACCTTGAATGCTGTTAACGACGATCATAGAAGAACCATTTTACTCAAAACAGAGCGAAAAAGTAGAAGATATTTATGGAGAAACTTCTACTGCAGGGAGATACAAGATTCCGCACATGATTTCAGAGAAAAGGCAAAAACATTCCAAAAAATGTCAATGCATTACAAGAAATGTTAATTAAAGGGGTTGTCCCGCGAAAGCAAGTGGGGGTATACACTTCTGTATGGCCATATTAATGCACTTTGTAATGTACATCGTGCATTAAATATGAGCCATACAGAAGTTATTCACTTACCTGCTCCGTTGCTAGCGTCCCCGTCTCCATGGTGCCGTCTAATTTCAGCGTCTAATCGCCCGATTAGACGCGCTTGCGCAGTCCGGTCTTCTCCCTTCTGAATGGGGCCGCTCGTGCTGGAGAGCTGCTCCTCGTAGCTCCGCCCCGTCACGTGTGCCGATTCCAGCCAATCAGGAGGCTGGAATCGGCAATGGAACGCACAGAGCCCACGGTGCACCATGGGAGAAGACCTGCGGTCCACCGTGGGTGAAGATCCCGGCGGCCATCTTCGCAAGGTAAGTAAGAAGTCACCGGAGCGCGGGGATTCAGGTAAGTACTATTCGGTTTTTTTTTTTACCCCTGCATCGGGTTTGTCTCGCGCCGAAGGGGGGGCTATTGAAAAAAAAAAAACCCGTTTCGGCGCGGGACAACCCCTTTAATACTCAAATGAAGCACCCTACAGGGATGTGACCCCTTGGGGAAATGAATTTAATATTAACCCCTTAATGACAGGCCTATTTTAGACCCCAATGACCAACCAATTTTACGTGTTTTTTTTTTAATCATCACATCCTTTAAATATTCCATCGAAATAGCCATATGAGGGTTTGTTTTTTGTGGGACAAGTTGTATTTTTTAAGGGCATAATTTTCGGGTAACTATACTCTAACTTTTATACATTTTTGGCGGGATAGGATATTGGGAAATAAATAAATTCCATTATTGTTCTTTCCTAGGGCGTTCAGTATGCAGAATAAGTAAGTGGTAACATTATTCTCTGATTCCAGTGATAGCAGGTTTATACAGTTGCTTATGTTTTGTACAATAAAAGCACATTTAAAAAAATGTTGTTACTGCATTCCAGCATCCATAGCACTGTTTATTTTTTCGCCATCATTGGAGATAATCACCAGCTACTAATTAAGCAGGTAAACTAGAGCTTGGGGCTTGACCTAACCACGATCGTGGGCAGACGCGGGAACGAAAGATCCATGGGAGAACCCTGGTCTGCACATTATTCTGAGCTCCATGCGCCCCAGTTACCTTTTCCCCTTTCTGCTCCCCTCTGTCATCGGAAAGCAGATAGAGGGGTTGTGTGGGCCACTGATCCATCGCATTCTATCGCGACTCCTTGTGACCTAGCGAGGCTGTGAAGTAGTCCCAGGCTGGTCCACATCGCAACCAGTGGCATTGCTGATAGGCATAATGCTCACCTCCTGCCTGGAGCGCTGCCCATCTCCTGTGACCTCCGGAGCAGTAACAGGTCCAGTGGGTGCCGGAGGATGGGTTTCCTCGGCATGGGTATCACAGGGAAAAGCTGGGGAACTCTGAGGCACCTGGTCAGTGGGGATTTCCTGCCCTGTGTGACAGCCATACTCACTCTGGAGGGCAGCTCCCCTGCAAGCTCTGCACTCAGTCACAGGAGCCCCTGCTGATGGTTACTACAGATCCCCTGGCCTGGTGTGAGGCTAGTAGAATCTACCACACGTGGCGGCCGCCATCTTGGCTGTGTGGCAGCAACATAGAGGCTGCATTTGGAGAAAAGCAGCAGGGATTTTGCATCACCAACTATAACTAAGTTATATGCCACTAGCTGGTAGAGCTCTATATAGCCAGCTTCACAATCCGCATACCACCAGCTACACAAGCCACATGCCACCAGCTACACAAGCCACATGCCACCAGCTACACAAGCCACATGCCACCAGCTACACAAGCCACATGCCACCAGCTTCACAATCCACATGCCACCAGCTTCACAATCCACATACCACCAGCTACACAAGCCACATACCACCAGCTACACAAGCCACATACCACCAGCTACACAAGCCACATGCCACCAGCTACACAAGCCACATGCCACCAGCTACACAAGCCACATGCCACCAGCTACACAAGCCACATGCCACCAGCTACACAAGCCATATTCCACCAGCTATAAAAGGAAATATTAACAGGGACAGTTGTTTTGGCTACTTAAAAATTGCCTCCCCCTTTTGAAATTAACCCTTGTATTGTCGTCATTGTTTGCATACCCTGTTGTTAAACTGTATTTGCAGGAGTTGGTGCACCTGTAGTGCTATACTTGAAGAATTGCTATGGCACCGCCTGATGATAGTAGCCTTTGGTGAATACCACCCCACTGCTCGCTAACAACTATGGACTATGGCCACCCCCACTAGAAATCATACTGCACATGGGTGGTCTGAAACTAGCATAATCATGCTTAACTTGTCCACGCTTCCGTGGGATTCTTATGCTTTACTTAGCCCAACTCACTTCCTTAAAGTATTATATTAGTTGCTGACTTGTGAAAATAACCAGAAAAGGGGGACGACCCCCAGAGATTCACAGACTCCACTAAAAGACACACTTCCAGAACTATTTGCATCTCAGGTGGAGTCAACCCACACTGTCTGGCCTGCCGAGTGCAGCAGACTCTTTAACCAGTTCACTTCAACTCCAAAAAGAACAGGAGAATGGACCCTCTGTTGTAACAGGACCCCAATCCACCTTACTCCTTCAAATGAAAGCAATTTTTGAGGAACTTTTTGTGGCGGTCAGGGTCTTTACGGACCAGATAAGGAACCTTGATCCCAGAACAGATGATTTGGAACGTAAAGCTGATGACATTATTGATGTTACGGAGGAGGATAAAAGCAGGATAAAGGAGCTGGAGTAGAGACTGGAATCTTTAGAGGCTAAATATGAGGATCTCGATGCTCAAATACACTCATTAGGGGTTTACCAGAAACAATAAACGGCACTCAGCCTTTTTTTCAGCTTTATTTCCTAATGTGGACCAAAGCTCTCTTCGGGTTGATAGAATTGACAGGGCCCTGTCTCGTTCTCCAAACCCAGATCTCCCCTGAGATGTAATTCTAAAATTACACTATAACAAGATGCGTGACCTATTACTATCTGCAGCTAGACAACTGACTCCACTGCCTGGCCTTCCATCCTCGGTCCAACTCTACACAGATATTGATCCATCTATGCTAGATAAAAGGCGGGCACTAAGACCAATAGACCAATGTGAAATAAGTGGGGCTTTAAGTTTGCCCTGATCTTCCAACATTGGGGTAGAACCTACGGTTTTACATATTTTTCCCCAGATTTTTCGCTCTTACTCAAGACTAACTACCATACATGGCGGCAATTATGCATTGCCCCTGCAGCTGGTCAGATCGTGACATTTTTTGGGGGTCTATTCTGTGATCATTTACTCTGCCTCTTAAATCCAGATGGAGACTAAATGAATCCCTGCTAAGGAACCCCTTGATTCTTCCCCAAATTTTACATGCGCTCTCTGAATTCTTTAACAACAATACCACGTCTAACTCTACCGCTACCTGGATATAGCTCTCACATAGGATGTACATTAGAGGACAACTACTTAAACTACCCTCGCAGAAAAAGACTCAAAATCAAGTTTTTTCAGCTTTAGAAAAAGACAACTTTCTTCTAGAAAGCCTCAACCAGCAACACACTTCAGTGGCCATAACCAAAGACATTTAAGACACCAAAATATAAATTAACGCCATTTTATCGCACCAGAAGGAGCGGGCCCTTCAGTGGACTGGAGCCACCTATTTCAAATTTGCCAATACACCAGACCTTTGCATAGCATCTAAGCTCCGAGAAAGACAACGGGTCAATATGATATTTAAAATACACCACAGGGTACCACAACAGCCAACCCAAACCTTATATACAAGGCTTTTTTTTTCATCTATTATAATGGCCTGTATAAATCCCATGACAGCAATGCCTCAATTCTGGGTCCTAGATTTTTACACTCACTTCCTAATCCCTACTCTTACTCTTTCAGTCTGTAGAGTTCATCTGAGGAAATCCTTCTAGCTATTAAGAACCTCAAGCAGGGCAAAGCCCCAGGCCCTGATGGGTATACGGTTTTGTATTCTAGAAAATGTGAGGATATACTTGTTCAACCTTTAATTAATATGCTACAATCTCTTATGAGGGGCGGGATCCCACCTCAAGAAATTTTAGATTCCCATCTGAGTAGTCACTGAAGCGGAAAGGCCCCAGGAGGGGAATTCAGTAATCACTGGGTGGGACCCCTAAAACGTAACCTTTATTGATTTACTCAATGATTAAAAGGTCCTATTGTTCTGGATTATGGTTTCTCCAGCAGGCTTTGGGGTATTTTGCCGCTTCCGAATTATGTCGTGTGCACACATCGTCGACCAGAATCAGACACAAATGCTGGTCTAAAACCGGGAGAGTCTCTACAATGTGTAGAGGCTCAGGCTTTTTATTATAACACATGACAACCGCCCTTCAATGGGCGTGCAACAGATTACATCAATAACATATAAGATTCTCATTTGTCGGATCATATAGAATCCCCCACCTCTCTGCCCACCCTCTCTCACGTCCGCCATAGTATGGACTTTGTCTTCTTTAGCATGCAGACAACCTTAAGCAGTTTCTGTGTATGTGGCAACCCATTGTTTAACTAGCTTGTGTTTGAGGAGTGGAAGGGTGCTAGGTAAACACTCAGTATTAAACACAGGATATACACGACACTATGGCCCTTTAACTCTTAGAGGCTTCTTGTGTAATTCTATGTACTTAGAGCAAATACTATGATTAGATTGTGTGTGTGTCCTTTAAACTCCTCAGAGCTGAAAGTCATTACAACAGCAAAATACATTTGGGTTATATTAATCGATAGACATTTTATACAAAATAATCATCATGTCTATCACACTATATTTGGGACCAACATGAAAAGACCACAAACAAATATACTTCTCCAATTTAGGCTACAAGCCAGTATTGAAGAAATGTCCAAAAATACACAGTGGAACCTCTGAGGGCAGAGCGGTCCTGTGTATTTGGATTAGTATTAGGGTGATAAACGTGTGTCAGTTTAAGTCACTATAGAGCGCGACCCGACCAATATCCATCAGTGATAGTTCTCGATCTATGATGCTCCTATAGAAATATGCCAGTTGCCACATAGATAGAGTACTGATATTCGGGTAAAGTTGTGTATACTCTTAGCACAACGGCTGTTGTACACGTAGCTCTGTTCTGTGCATATATCGTTTCATATAACAAGTTCTACGCGTTTCGTCATGTATGACTCATCAGGAACCAAAGTTGGTTTCAGAAACAGAACTGGTCATGAGAAATGGACACCAAAAATGGCTCAATATACAACCCTTTTAGCCATAGATATAAAAAGGCATTTCATACTCTCCGTTGGAAATATTGATTTTATATTTTTTGAATATATTGAGATCAGAAGGCCCTTTCTATCAGCATTGCTCTAACTATATTCTTCGCCCACCACTGTGCTTAAAATCTCCTCTTATTTGGTTACTTCTATACCAATTAGACAAGGTACAAGACAGGGCCGCTCCTTGCCTTATGCCTGATTTGCACTGGCGATTGATCCTCTCGCAACAGTTATCAGATCCAATCTTAATATAAAAGGGGGTACAGCTGGGCAACACTAAAAATAAAGTCAGCCTTTTTACCGATGACTTGTTACTGACCCTGTCTCAATCCCCAACTTCTTTGCCAAATTTGATGTCGATACTAGATGCTTTTGCTGCCCTCTCTAGACTCAAGGTAAATTTTGATAAATCTGAGATTTCATTCCTAACTACCCCTCTATCCTTTCTTTTAATAAAATTAATTAACCTCAACCGTCGACACAAACTGCACTACATATCATATTTAGGCGTCAATTTGACTATCTCTCTACACTCTCCATATAAGTGGACTTTTCCCCCTTATTTAAAAACTTATTATCTGAATTACTGAAGTGGGATAACCCGCTCCTATAGTGGGTAGTAGGATCAATGCTGTAAAGATGGTAACACTACCGCGCCTATTATATCTCTTTAGATGCCTCCCTATACCAGTCCTTATATCAATCTTGAAAGGCTTTCAATGTACTTTCAGGTTTATTTGGACAAATAAATGATCTAGAATTAAAAACACCACTATGTACTACAATAGAAGACTTGGAAGCCTCTCAGTTCCTAACTTAATTAAATATTATAAATCAGCATGAATAGCCTAATGGACAGTGGTTTCTGGAGGTCATGAAGCTCCTCTATGGGTAAAGCTGGAAAAAAAAAGGAAGTTGTTTTTGTCCCTTCTTTTTGTGTCCTGGACTATAGAGCCCTTGGTTCCAGGCCTATTCATTTGGAGCCCACTTAGCTATTATTTTTTACTCCTATGAAGGAGTACTAGATTTTAATATGGACTCTCCTCTAGACCTTCTCCTATGCTCCCGATTATTCCTAACCCTAAATTCCCTCCAAGTCTTGACTTATTTTTATTTACCTGGTGGAATTCTAACCAGCTAACCATTCTCCACCAATTTAGCAATAGATCAAAACTATATATCCTATCACAATTCAGGACTACATTTAATTTGCCTGAACAAGAAATCTTCAAAGTCAATCTTCTCCATTCACTATCTCTCCCACCCTCAATTCCTAAATTCACTCTGAATGAAAGTGTATATTTGTAAAACCCATTACAAAGAGGAGTTATTTCCTTAATTTACAGTATATTAAACCAACCTCCCTCAGAGGGTAAACTGCTGTTTATGCGAAGATGGAAGTCACATCTACAGATTGAAATGTTCATGGAAAGATGGGACCATTGTTGCATCACTATCTCAAAAGGTAGCCACCAGGTCTGCCTTATGGAGACTAATAAAGATTCTTCATAGAATCCATCTAAGCCCCCAACGAGTGCTTCAATATTTCCCCTCCTACCCGTATTGTTTTAGGCGAGGTCAGGAGTTGGGTAGTCCATTACATATCTGGTGGACATGCCCAGACGTTGCAAATCTCCAGTTCCATATACATCTCCTACTTAATTGCCTGTTTGTGGGTCCGGTTCCCAAATACCCTACTGTTTTTCTTTTGGGAGATAATCTACCAAGATTTAGGAACTAGGCACATAGGCTTACTCAATATATTTGTATGGCCACAAGAATCTATGTAGCTTCCAGATGAAAGACACCCACACTTTTTTACAAGTTATTAACATAAAGTCTACTATAATGATATTTGAAAAACTGTCATGCGTTTAGAACGGACACTGTATCTGCTTTTATAAACACTTGGCAGCCCTAGATGAACTTTATAGATGTTCTGGGTCTTTGTATAACATAATGTCCACTTAATTATCATTCTAAGGACTTTAACAGATACCTTAATACCATTTTCTCTTATAAGTTCTATATGGATTCTTGATGACCATTTGTATATTACCCCTCCCCTCAAGATTTGCAATTCAAACAATAAAAAATATTTTTTTACATAGATTGTGTCTATAACCGTTTTGCATATTTGCCTTTTTTGTCACTTCGATCCCCTGCAAGGAGAATTTAGCACGCCATTTGATTTACTTGTTAACACGTTTTCTAATAAAAATCCTTGAAACAAAACTAGAGCACTTACGGTTGTGAGGCGTACCAAAGGGGATATAAACAAAAGTAAGTGGAACACAATATTTGGAAGAAGTTACATTCCTATTGCTGAATGAGATCAAATCATTTGAATGTTTAGTGGATATGGGTTCGTAAGTGACCACAATGCCCAAAACCTACTTTTTACAATACTTTAATAAGTTAGTTTAGACAGATATTGGAACCCTAATAAAATTGACTGTAGCCAAGAACCTACCAATTTCAGTAGTGGGAATCACCTGGATGAATATGTGGGTTTGTGGACAAGAAGTCGTCAAGAAGGGTTTAATAATTGCTAAAAAACTATTAATGGTAATACAGCAGCGATAATGGGGATGCATATTTGCAAAAACTAGACCAGATTTTTTACAAAAAGTGGATTGAAAGCATACAACTCCTCACTGTTCAACCTGAAAAGTCTTCTATGACTTAATAAGAATATGTGGTTTGTAAAAGAGTACATCTGAATGTAATCCCTTCGGAATAAAATGGTCTTCTCACCAAACAGATTGTTGAGATTTTTTCTAATTCTAGAAATGATTGAGACTGAACCATGGAAGAACACACTGGATTGGTGGAAGCAGCTTATGGTCCACAAGTAGCGAGGACCTTGGTTAAGGCCAGCAATAGAGGAGTCCCTGTGAGGTTTGCAAACTTGAGAGGAATCAAGGGATTCAACTGCAATCTGACCTAGAATTAACTAGCATATATGTTCACCAGGAAGAAGTGGTAGATACTAAAAACAATCTCACTAAATCAGTCAAGGATGCAACATGAACAGTAGCTGCACATTTAACCCCAAAAAAAGAGAAAAATGGAAATAGAAGTGGAGTAATTTTCCAACAACCAGGTGAACTAATGAATATGCTATGGTAACACCGATTAGTATTTTCTAGACACGATGATGACGACGACGACGACTTTGGGTGTACTGGCATCCCAGGACATTAGATTCTAACAGGAGAACCCAACCAAACCGACAAATTCTGAATGCTGGTGTTATCACAGATAATTAAAGCCCCCCCCGGGCTGCTCCAGTGTTTGTGGTTAGGAAAAAGGATGAAACTGTATGCCTTTGCATTGACTATAGAAAGCTAAATGTGTGCACTATTAGAGATTTGTATCTTCTACCCAGAACTGAAGTGTCTTTGCATTGGAAAAACAAACACCTTTCTATGCTGAATCTAGCAAGTGGATATTGGCAAGTATATGTGGCCAAAAGAGAGATCAAAATCAGGGTTTATTCTACCCATAGGGCTGTTTGGGTTTAAAAGGATGCCATTGGGGCTCACAAATGCCCCTTTTGCCACTTAATGAAAAGATGGTGATCTCAGTTTTGAAACTGTTCTGATTTACAGAGATGACATCATTGTCCCCTCATGATCCTTTAAAGTACAGCTAGAACACCTTGGCCAAGTACCGAACATATTAAAGGGGTGGTCTCGCGGCAGCAAGTGGGGTTATACACTTCTGTATGGCCATATTAATGCACATTGTAATATACATCGTGCATTAATTATGAGCCATACAGAAGTTATTCACTTACCTGCTCCGTTGCTAGCGTCCCCGTCGCCATGGATCCGTCTAAATTCGCTGTCTTCTGGCGTTTTTAGACGCGCTTGCACAGTCCGGTCTTCTGCCTGGTGAATGGGGCCGCTCGTGCCGGAGAGCTGGTCCCGCATCGTCATCGTAGCTCCCGCGTTGTCATCGTAGCTCCGCCCCGTCACGTGTGCCGATTCCAGCCAATCAGGAAGCTGGAATCGTCAATGGACCGCACAGAGCCCACGGTGCACCATGGGAGAAGACCCGTGGTGCATCGTGGGTGAAGATCCTGGCGGCCATCTTGAGAAGGAACAAAGAAGTCGTCGCAGAGCGGGGATTCGGGTAAGTAATATAGATTTTTTTTTTTAACCCATCCTTTGGGTTTGTCTCGCACCGAGGGGGGCCTATTTTGAAAAAAAAAAAAAAACGTTTCGGCGCGAGACAACCCCTTTAAGAGCTTTCTTAGGCTTGCAAGGGTACTACTAGA
The DNA here is from genome assembly GCF_035609145.1 of Eleutherodactylus coqui. NCBI lineage: Eukaryota > Metazoa > Chordata > Amphibia > Anura > Eleutherodactylidae > Eleutherodactylus > Eleutherodactylus coqui. Next base: position 153,296,269 of record NC_089845.1, on the reverse strand, counting down.
CTATAAGAGAGTAAAAACTTTGTAGAATTGCCACGCCTCTCCATGAATTCTTTGGTATTTCTGCAGAACCAAATCATAGAATGGTAGAGTTGGAAGGGACCTCAGTGCAGGATTCACTAAGTCATCCCAGACAGATATTTGTCCAGCCTTTGTTTGAACTCTTCCATTGAAGGAGAACTCACCACCTCCCGTGGTAACCTGTTCCACTCATTGGTCACCCTCACTGTCTGATATCTAATCTGTGTCTCCTCCCTTTCAGTTTCATCCCATTGCTTCTAGTTTTTCCTTGTGCAAATGAGAATAGGGCTGATCCCTCTGCACTGTGACAGCCCTTCAAGTCAGCCCATATCATAGGAGGAAAAGCATTTGCACTATTGTGCCTGAAAAGGGCTTTGAGTAAATCATTAATCTTAGCATACACCAACTTTGATAAACCATTTCCAACATATACAGACAACAATCTATAAGGGCTGGGAGTCATTCTAGCTCAACTACAAGATGGACATGACAGAGGCATGGCGTATGCCAACCAAGCATTATGAGAATCAGAACATAACCTGAAAAGCTACTGTTATTTCAAAATAGACGTTTTCTCAGTAGCTAGCAGGTAATGAATTTATGGTCATGAATGACATATTTGGATAATGCAAAACTCGGAACATTAGAACAAGCATGTAAGGTTAACTAGCCAAGTACAAGTTTCATATACCATACTGTTGAAAAAGAGAAAATACCCATGCAGATACCTAATCTGAATAGCCTGATGAAGGCTCGATAAGAAGAACCAAAAAGCTTGCTCTGACATCATGTATTTTTGTTAGCCATTAAATGGTATCATATCTACAAGATTACCTGGTTTCTCTTACTGAGAACAATCACGCTTTTTTTCTACTGGTTTACATAGTACCAAACCTTTTTTTGCCATGATACCTTGTCTAGGATTACCCTACAGATTCGGACTGAAGAAAAAGACAACATGTTAGAAGACATCGTGATACCAAGACCTGAGGAACGTTTTTTCACCAACGGTGAAGCAAGGACAAGCGGGCTGGCCACAGAAGCTCCACTACTGTTTGTTAAAACGAACACTGATTAGGCCCATATCCAAGATGAAAATGCAGAGTGGATGGTAAGAAACTATTGGCCAGGTCAACTACAGAGGAATTCACTATTATCAGAAATCTGACCAAGGCTCATGAACCAAGAACCCCTATTCAGTCTATTCAAACAAGTAGGCCTTTAGAGATCCTCATGACTAAGTACCTTCTGATTGGACAATTTATAAGTGGACATCAATATGATCTTACAATAATTGATCGGTTCACTAATTTTGCAGTGATAGTACTGACCAAAGACCAAACTGCCGAATCAGCCGCTAGAGCTATTTATATCAATTTTATCCAGCTGTATAGATGTCCAAGAAAAGATCAAGGAACCCATTTCTAAGAAAGATTTATGGAAGAAATTTATAAAATATATTACATTGAAAAAACCCGAGGCACTAACTTCCATCCACAATTAAATGGAGTCCAAGAAAGATTCACTAGGACTCTATTACAAATACTAAGAACTATTGAGTCAGAATAGACAACTAGATGGCTGAAATATGTTCCCGAGTTATTGCAAGCTTGTAACAACAGGTTTCACAGTGCAGCTTGTTATTCGCCATATGTAATGTTCTTCATCGCGATCTGGACAAGTAGCAGCAGAACTGGGGCTGGATTCCCCAAATGAACTGCTGGATCTTGGGTTCAAGATCATCGAAGCAGATTACAGATACCAAATAGTCAACAGATAGATGCCAGATCATATTCCACCCAGTTAAGACCCCTAGACAGGATGCTTCACTTGCAAAGGAAGACCGAGTATTAGTAAGAGCAAAGCGAAGGGAAAACAATTGGTCAAGTTCTGTGGAAGTCACCACTTACTCAGTGCTAAGACGGGTCTTTCTCTTTGACCCATTATGTACTAAAGATAAGAAAAGACCTTCAAAAATATGCTGAGACTGTAAGTCCCAACCAGAACCTGTATATAATAGAGATAAGAAAAAAAGGCAGATGAACAATCAACCTAGAGATTTCTACTGGTGGATGATACCTAAAGCACTGATAGTTGTCAAGACTAGAGACACAGAAATTCCTTCAGAAGAACCAAATAGTCCTACTACTATCAATGCCAAAGAGGTGCCACCAAATTTAATTGCGCAAATACCTAGTCAACCTAAAATGAGTGTTCCACCACGAGGTTTTGCAGCTAATGAACTTGTACGGATTACAAATGTTAACGGGAGACCGTCACCATCTTTTTGCAGCCCTCACTGACAGCACCATAGGAGATCACTGTAATGCCCATGACAGACATTATGTCTACTGTGTAGATCTGGGCTGTAGTTTGGGAGATACTTACATTTAATTAGTAGCTGGCACACAGAGCGCTAGTCCTCAATATTCATGAGCTGCAGGTTAGCCACTCCCACCCCATTCTCCAGCCAATGATTGGCAGCTCTCTCTCTATGGACAGTAATAGGTAGACAGCAGTCAGTCCGTGGTGTGAGGGCAGGGTAGGTTACAGCTGCAGCTCATGAATATCCAGGACTACTTCAAGTAGTCCTCTATGCATAGTGCTGCTACTGATAAAGCTACTGCAAAGATCCACATAGCAGAAACATCACGAATCACGGAGGGATGCAAAAAGATGGTGATATAGTCGATTTTAGTAGTATGAAAAACTGTAAAGACCGTTAGAATGGATTTTAATTTAGATTTAAGTGACCTAACAGAATATCCAAATTGCTACAAAAGGATAATAAAAAAAGCCTTAAAGGGGTTGTCCCGTGAAAGCAAGTGGGGTTATACACTTCTGTATGGCCATATTAATGCACTTTGTACACACAGAACTCGCCTTCTGGTGATGGGGCTTTGAAAACCTTGCCTCCAGCAAGCGAGTGCTGTGATCAGCTCAAGAGCGCCGTGACTCAGCCAATCAGAGCCGGCCCCCGATGAGCCAAGCACAGCCATTCAGTGATGTCATTCACTGAATGGCTTTGAATGATCAAGCGCTGGCTCCAATTGGCTGGCGCTCGATCGAATCACAGCACTTGCTTGTTGGAGGCGGGGTATTCAAAGCCCCATCACCAGAAGGAGAGTTCAGTGTCAGTGCAGAGGACATAGCAGCCTGCTGCAGCCCCGGGAACCAGTGCGAAAGACTCAGACGCCGGCGGCTAGGTTAGTATTGAAGGTTTTTTTTTATTTAAATTTGCTAGGGCTCATTCTTGGGGGTGGTCTTATTAAAAGCCCCCCCCTTTCAAATATATATATATGGGTAGGGCTTATTATTGGGGTAGGGCTTATTTTCAGGGAAACCGGTAGTGAGACTATATTGCAAGAAAATTGGTAACGCAGCATTGGCTGGAAGAGTGTCCCCCCTGCATTTAGATTCCCTAAATGCAGGGGGGACACTCTTCCAGCCAATGCTGCGGTCCACCGACTCTTACCATAGAAAGGAGGCATATGCTTTAAACATAAAGCAGGACACAAATACAGCAAGATACATTTCGAATGGTTGGATGGATTTGGCTTGGCACAACTGAACTTGCACATTAGGTAAACTGAGTATACAAGAGAAACAATATGCAGGGTATATTCTAGTCACAAAGTAGTGACTAGAGATGATCGAGTATACTCGCCAAGGCACATTACTCGAGCGAGTAGTGCCTTAGCCGAGTATCTCCCCGCTAGTCTCTAAAGATTCGGGGGTCGGCGGCGGGAGAGCGGGGAGGAACGGAGGGGAGATCTCTCCCTCTCTCCCCCCCCCGCAACTTACCTGTAACCCGCTCTGGCCCCCGAATCTTTAGAGACGAGCGGGGAGATACTCGGCTAAGGCACTACTCGCTCGAGTAATGTGCCTTGGCGAGTATACTCGATCATCTCTAGTAGTGACCCATGAAATGATCACAGGGCTAAATGTATCTGGTTGACTGTTTCTAACGTTTGCTATTGTATTGTGATATAAAGTTGTTGTACGTGTATGGGGGACGGGTGAAGTACAGGATTCACTGAAGTGTGGATGGAGCTCATTGGCGGCACAACTGACTATCCTCAAAGGGACAAAGTTAAAGAGATAATCTGAAAGGATGGAGCATTTCAAGGACTAATTTTTCTGTTTACTCAGGATGTTGGACGATCTATATATTGGATACACAAGAAACTCAAGAGGGGCGGGGGGGGGGGGGGGTGCAACGCTTTTGTTTTGTTTATTTCTGTTTTTGTTAAATAAGAAAAGTGACGAAAATTCAAAAAAGATATTTAATATAAAAGAGAACCTTGTATTTTTATGTGGATAGTGTGTGTGTGTGTATATATATATATATATATATGTTATGTATTTTTATTCAGATATTAAATGTATATGAGTGCTGAGGCGTGGGATTCTGTATTTGTCGCAGCCATGGTGCATGCACATTTAATTTATTTGCCGGAGGCGCTGACTTTTTTCTGCAAAACCATTAAAAACCCTCTGAATTGACTTTCTCCATTCATTATTACATACCTGGGGTAACAACTACTGGAATCTCCTCCTTCACGTCTCTCATACACGGGTGATCGTCCATCATCCGCTCTTCTTCTACCTCCACTTTAATAGATCTGATATAGGGCTCCTCATCATCTACCCGATGGCTCTCTGGGACATTGGGTTCTTCCTCTGGACACTCCTGGGAATACAGAGGAAGGGGACATCTTTTCGGGGAATTTCTCCTACTGGCTCCATCTGTGGTGACACAAGCACACAGTGATGAGTACATGAGCTCCTGTATATCTATATATCACACACGGCTCTCAGCACCGTCACTTCTATACCAACAGAATACAGTGAGCCCCACAATGAGATCCCCGGCTCGGAGCTGCTGGTCTATATAGAGACTCGGCTTTCACTTCTTCATCAGAAATTGCATCTTCAGCAGATTGAAAAAAAAAAAATCAAGACATTTCTGGATTTAGAAGGTTTTCTACACCAGACAATCTTATCAAATACTTCAATAGGAAAATGTAAACTTTAGCAGATGAACCCGCAGTGACGACCCTCATCTGATATCAGTCAGACGGAGAACCTGTAGTAAGGAAACAACTAAAGCTTCATCTCCTCCAGGAAACCACTGAGGTGCTGGAGCAAGCTGCAGGCTGGAGGATAGCATTAGGTTTATTGGGAACTGTTTTACTATGAGCCGCTGACGGCATCTTCATAATTGTGACTTAGATACAATCAGAACCATTTTATTGACAATCCGTACTGAAATCTGGAATTTCAAAAGGTTCATTTACTTTTTAACAACTTGTAACTTTATCTAACTCTCCTTACCTTGTGATGTAAGAGGCCTGTGATCCTCCATCATGACCTCCTCGTACAGATCCTGGTGTCCTCCTATATACCCCCACTCCTCCATGGAGAAATAGACAGCCACATCCTGACACCTTATAGGAACCTGACAACACAATATCCAGTCATCACCCAGACCCCTCCTGTTACTGTATAATGTCCCCCATCCCCCGCAGCATCACCTCTCCTGTCAGCAGCTCCATCATCTTGTTGGTGAGCTCTAGGATCTTCTGCTCATGTATCGGGGAGGGAGGCTCTGTGATGGGGAAATGACTCCTGCCCCATCCTCCTGACTCCTGGAGATGGATGATGGGAGTCACATCGTCCCCCGATGTCTTCTTCACTATTGTGTAATCCTGTGTATGGAGAGACACTGAGAAATATCATCATGTGCACAATAATAAGTGACGTCACATCCCCCTTTCTAGAGGGTTGCAATCCCTTGAAGGGAGGCTCTAGTACTCTGTTGTACCACCTCTAGCTTGGATACAAGATGTGATACAAGTGGGCATGGAGGCTTACAGGTTCTGTATGGTATCCTGCGGCACATCGGTCCACATTTGCCGTAACTGAGCCTCTAAATCGTGCAAACTCGTAGCCTGTGGAAGTTGGCATCCCAGATGGTACCATTCATGTTCTACTTGCAATAAATCTGGTGACCGGGCAGCCAAGGAAGTGTGACAATGTTGTGGGGGATTTCTGTGACCCCCCTTGAGTGTACAGCTGAGCATTATCCTGCTGCCTTTTGGAAGCCACCATGAGAGGAACACATGTGGCTGCAGGATGTCCTGAACATATCGCTGAGCTGCCATTGTCCCTCGTACCACTACTAGGGAGGACCGACTGTTGTATTCAATGGTCCCCAGACCACCACACCAGCAGTGGAGTCAGGGTACTGTTATACTGCAAAGGCAGGATTGAGGCGCTCACCCCGAGGTCTCTTGAGATGGATATAGCCATCATCAGGGCCCAAACTAAAAATCGATCAGTCTCTTAAGACAACCCAGTTCCAGTTTCAACGTACATAACAACACTGGAAAACTGATGCGACGGTGGGTAAGTATCAAAGGCAGTACATGTAATTGGTGCCATGAGACCAAATGTCCTGCGGCCAAGCACCTGAAAATGGTTTCGACAGACATAGGAGGCTGGATCTATGGTGTACCTGTCTCTGGATGGTGGACAACGTAACAGTTAGAGCTGCTGGTGCTTTTCGGATGATCAGACACTCCTCTCTACTGTTTGTCTACTGAGGGCGTCTTGAAACTGGTATCCTTGTATGCCTTCACATATCCAATGGTCCCAACACCTCCTAACAGTCTGGTCAGACGTTCCTCTCTACTGGTGGTCTGTAGGGGGTGTCCTGAGCCCGGTCACCTTGTGTGCCTCCATCCACTGGTCCCAACACCTCCTCTGATCCTCTTGTTCCCGTCCCTCTCCTCCTCCTCCTCTCCAGCCTCTGATCCTCTTGTTCCCTGCCTTCTCCTCCTCCCCTCCAGGCTACACTCCAGGCTCTGCTCCTCTTGTTCCCGTCCCTCTCCTCCTCCTCACCTCCAGACAGCACTCCGGCCTCTCCTCCTCCTCCCCTCCAGACTACACTCCGGCATCTGATCCTCTTGTTAATTGCCCTCTCCTCCTCCCCTCCAGCCTCTGATCCTCTTGTTCCCAGCCCTCTCCTCTTCCTCCTACCCAGACTACACTCCGGCCTCTGATCCTCTTGTTCCCGGCCCTCTCCTCCTCCTCCCCTCCAGACTACACTCTGGGCTCGGATCCTCTTGTTCTCGGCCCTCTCCACCTCCTCCCCTCCAGACTACACTCCGGCCTCTGATCCTCTTGTTCCCCTCCCTCTCCTCCTCCCCCCCTCCAGACTACACTCCAGCCTCTGATCCTCTTGTTCCCGGACCTCTCCTCCTCCTCCCCTCCAGACTGCACTCCAGCCTCTGATCCTCTTGTTCTCGGCCCTCTCCACCTCCTCCCCTCCAGACTACACTCCGGCCTCTGATCCTCTTGTTCCCGGCCCTCTCCTCCTCCTCCCCTCCAGACTACACTCTGGGCTCGGATCCCCTTGTTCTCGGCCCTCTCCACCTCCTCCCCTCCAGACTACACTCCGGCCTCTGATCCTCTTGTTTCCGGCCCTCTCCTCCTCCTCCCCTCCAGACTACACTCCAGCCTCTGATGCTCTTGTTCCCAGCCCTCTCCTCCTCCTCCTGCCACAATACACTCCGGCCTCTGATCCTCTTGTTCCTAGCCCTCTCCTCCCCTCCAGCCTCTGATCCTTTTGTTCCAGGCTCTCTCCTCCTCCTCCCCTCCAGACTACACTCCAGCCTCTGATCCTCTTGTTCCCGGCCCTCTTCTCCTCCTCCCTCCAGACTACACTCCGGGCTCTGATCCTCTTGTTCCCGGCCCTCTTCTCCTCCTCCCTCCAGACTACACTCCGGGCTCTGATCCTCTTGTTCCTGGCCCTCTCCTCCTCCTTCTCCTCCTCCCTCAACAATACACTCTGGCCTCTGATCCTCTTGTTCCCAGCCCTCTCCTCTTCCTCCTCCCTAGACTACACTCCAGCCTCTGATCCTCTTATTCCCAGTCCTCTCCTCTTCCTCCTCCCTAGACTACACTCCGGCCTCTGATCCTCTTGTTCCTAGCCCTCTCCTCCTCCCCTTCAGCCTCTGGTCCTCTTGTTCCCGGCTCTCTCCTCCTCCCTCCAGACTACACTCCAGCCCCTGATCCCCTTGCCCCCGGTCCTCTCCTCCTGGTTACAACGTGCCTATGTACCCGTCTCATTACTCCTATAACATTACTATCAGTATATTGGTTCTATGATACATAACTGACCATATTGGTGGCCGATCTTCTTGTTTTCTACTGGTCACTTGGCCGCTCTTATACAGGACATTATGGATTCCCCTTCCCGATGACTTGGTAAGTACTACAATAAGGCTGAGTGTCCACGGTTGGGACGGAATATTGTGATCTTAATAATAGGTTCATTGCGGAGAATTGCGGCATGTCACGATTTTTAAATGCGAGCGGAACATCGCCAGCGATATTCCGCTCCTGTACATTGGGCTGCGCTTTCCATAGTTATCCTATGGAGAGTGTGTCATGCGTGCTCTGTGTGGATTTATCGCCACGGATCACGCTATGACAAATCACCCGTTGACACTCGGCCTAAAGATGATAGAAATGTAGAAGCGCTCACCTCTCCGGTCAGCAGGTAGAGGATCTCCAAGGTGAAGTCTAATATTCTTCTGGTGATCTCCTTCCTGTCCTCGGCCATTCTTGGTGGGTCATTCAGGAGAAGGAGCGGATTGGAGGAGAAGATGAGAAAACGGGATGAACTGGAGGTTGTAGAACTGCAGGAACCTTTATGAAGAAAGGAGCGTCTGTAAATCCTACAGGGACATCATCATATGTGATATACAGAACCTCACTTATAGAGCAGCCAGGGAAAAGCTTCTCAGAGCCGTCGCCACGTGGACTAGAGGGGATCCCAACACCAACAGTTGTATCCACAGGGACCAGGAGGATCGGCTGACAGGTAATGCTGGAGGTACTGCAGTGTATAAGGGGGCAGCAGATGCACAGCTCACACACCGCTAACCTCTACATGTTACATGTATGACCCCAGCAGACGGTATCACAGCGTCACTACAAGCACAGGAACACGTGATGGAAGCTTACCTTACAGCTGGGAGAATGGCTGATAACAGAGAGAACACCAGGGACTACCAGCAGGACCTGATCTGTGACTGCAAGGACCTTTGATGATGTCATCATCATGTGATCAGTCATGTGAGTGGATTTCAGTTCAAAGGATAAATTGTAGATCTAGGACCTGTAATGATGTCATTATCATGTGATCAGTCACATGAGTGGGTGGAGCTCCACAGTGAAGAGGATATGTGGTGGTTGAAGGACCTGTGATGATCATGTGACATGAGGGGGCGGAGCTCCTATGCATTTTGTATGGAGAGGAAGTGATGGATTCAGTGTTTCTACTTCTAATTAGCCTGAGGAAGAGCCCCGCGTTGGTTCAGAAGCTCGCTGTAACATCATGTATTTTTGTTAGCCATTAAAAGGTCTCATATCTACAGGATGACTTGGTTTCTCTTGCTGGGAACAATCACACTTTACTGGCTAACACCAGATCAAACCTTTTTTCTTTAACCCTTCAGTGACATAACTAATTCTAGCCATAAGCAGTAAATGATTTCCCCTCCTAATAGTAATAATCTATATTCATATAGCGCCTACATATTCCACAGCGCTTTACAAGTTGGAGCGAACATTCACTAAATAAATTATTAAACCAATAGTTTGAACATTAGCGGTGAGGGTCCGGCGCAGAGGAGCTTACAGAACAGAAGGAAATTGGTGACACAACAGGTATAAATGTGTACAATCCGGGGAGAAAGACAAAGATATACTTCTGTACACACAGTCATATCTATTATATAGGGAGTTATACATATATAGAGGTGTGGGAGAAGATCACCAGCCATGTTCGTGTATAAAGAGGGCGGAGGCGTCGGTGTAGTGGCTGGCACAGGGCGGAGGCATCGGTGTAGTGGCTGGCACAGGGCGGAGGCGTCAGTGTAGTGGCTGGCACTGGGCGGAGGCATCGGTGTAGTGGCTGGCACAGGGCGGAGGTGTCAGTGTAGTGGCTGGCACTGGGCAGAGGCATCGGTGTAGTGGCTGGCACAGGGCAGAGGCATCGGTGTAGTGGCTGGCACAGGGCGGAGGCATCGGTGTAGTGGCTGGCACAGGGCGGAGGCATCGGTGTAGTGGCTGGCACAGGGCGGAGGCGTCGGTGTAGTGGCTGGCACAGGGCGGAGGCGTCGGTGTAGTGGCTGGCACAGGGCGGAGGCGTCGGTGTAGTGGCTGGCACTGGGCGGAGGCGTCGGTGTAGTGGCTGGCACAGGGCGGAGACGTCGGTGTAGTGGCTGGCACAGGGCGGAGACGTCGGTGTAGTGGCTGGCACAGGGCGGAGACGTCGGTGTAGTGGCTGGCACAGGGCAGAGGCATCGGTGTAGTGGCTGGCACATGGCGGAGGCGTCGGTGTAGTGGCTGACACAGGGTGAAGCCGTCATTGTAGCAGCTTGACAAAAAGATAAAAGTCTGGCTGCTGCCTTCAGGATGGATTGGAGAGGGGAAGATCTATCAGTAGCGAGTTGCAGTAATCAAGCTGAGAATGGATCAGGGCAACAATAACAGTTTTTGATGTCTCTGCAGTGAGATGAGGGCAGACTCAGGAGGGCACATGAGTGAGCAAGTGACTGAATATGGGGAGTGAAGGAAAGATCGGAGCCTAATATGACGGAAGGAGATGTATTGGATCTACAAATTGAAAACTCTGATACCAAGGGGTTTAAACGTGGTACTTGAGAAAATCTAATTTAATTCCCTTTTTAAATTATGTATATATTTATATATTCCTCTATTCTGGAGAGGGTTTTAAGAATTTTGGTATATTTGATGAAAATAGTGTAGAATTTATTATTATACATTTTATAATATAGGGATGATATAATTATTTATCACTTGTTTAATTTTAGGACATTGAATATGTTTGTTTTTAGGTTATAACTAGGGATGAGCGAGTATACTCGCTAAGGCACTACTCACTCGAGTAATGTGCCTTAGCCGAGTATCTCCCCGCTCGTCCCGAAATATTCGGGTGCCGCCGCGGGGCGGGCAGCTGCTGGGGAAAGCGGGGCGAAACGGAGGGGAGATCTCTCTCTCCCCCTCTCTCCCGCCCGCTCTCCCCTGCTCCCCGCCGCAACTCACCTGTCAGCTGCGGCGGCCCCCGAATCTTTTGAGACGAGCAGGGAGATACTCGGCTAAGGCACATTACTCGGACGAGTAGTGCCTTAGCGAGTATACTCGCTCATCCCTAGTTATAACCATGTAATAATGATATGGATTTTATATTTAATGGATTGATTAGATATAAATGGGTTTTTAAGGGTTAATATATTTATTATGCAAATTTATATAATTAATTTATATATGGTTTATATATCTACACTAATAGAGGGACTATGTAATGACTTAATAATCCATTTTCCCTTATGGGAATAATTTTACTACGGGAAATATTTATGATTTAAAGGGGTTGTCCCGCGAAACAAAGTGGGGTTATACACTTCTGTATGGCCATATTAATGCACTTTGTAATGTACATCGTGCATTAATTATGAGCCATACAGAAGTTATTCACTTACCTGTTCCGTTGCTGGCGTCCTCGTCTCCATGGTGCCGTCTAATTTCAGCGTCTAATCGCCCGATTAGATGCGCTTGCGCAGTCCGGTCTTCTCCCTGGTGAATGGGGCCGCTCGTGCCGGAGAGCTGCTCCTCGTAGCTCCGCCCCATCACGTGCCGATTCCAGCCAATCAGGAGGCTGGAATCGGCAATGGACCGCACAGAAGACCTGCGGTCCACCGAGGGTGAAGATCCCGGCGGCCATCTTCGCAAGGTAAGTAAGAAGTCACCGGAGCGTGGGGATTCAGGTAAGCACTATCCGTTTGTTTTTTTTTAACCCCTGCATCGGGTTTGTCTTGCGCCGAACGGGGGGGGCTATTGAAAAAAAAAAAAAAACGTTTCGGCGCGGGACAACCCCTTTAAGTTTATATGTTTTTTATGCAAGGGTCATTTAATAATAATAATATGAATACGGTTTAGAACTGAGAACAGGATAGATAGTTTATAATCTTGAAAGCCTATGGGAGAATATATGTTTTAGTATTTGTGAGACAGATTGATCCGATCATATGATAGCGTTCGGATAAGGGATCGTAGTATAGGATCTTTTTTATGAATGAGATTGGTGACGTAACCATCATCACGTGATAGGTATGACGTGTCATGCCACATGATTACCGCGTGATTCCAAGATGGCGCCGAGACGCGGCGTCCTCCGTGATCGTGTGTTGTGAGTAAAGACTAATTTCTTTGTACTTATAAAGATGTATGTTTGTATGTTCATGTAATGCTTGAAAAAGACGGCTATGTTCCGTCGAAACGCGTCGCATTATTAAAGTGGAATATTAATATAGATTATTGTCCTGTTCCGGAGCGCGGGGGTATTTTTTCTTATTTGCTATTTTGGATGTCTTTCCACCCCGGGACGTCTCTCCTAGGATTTAGGATCGTGGACCAGGTTTCTTTCTGAGAGTTATCGTGGATTTCAGGTGCCGGTGGCTCCTTTATACAGAGGGGTCACTGTGCACCAGGTGAGTGGACACTCACCATTTACTATATTTATTTTTCTAATTGATACGTGAGGCGCTGAGATTTTGTTCTTCTTTTCAGTAGCGAGTTGCAGTAATCAAGCTGAGAATGGATCAGGGCAACAATAACAGTTTTTGATGTCTCTACAGTGAGATGAGGGCAGACTCAGGAGACCTTTTTGAGCTGGAGGGGACATAATTGAGGAAGTGACTGAATATGGGGAGTGAAGGAAAGATCGGAGCCTAATATGACCCGTAGACAGAGGGCATGAGACTAAGGAGTTATGGCAACTCTTTTTATTAAGTTTTTGAAATAGTACAAATTACAATAACCAAAAACCATAGACATTTCACTGCATATTGAAGGCCAGCATGTGACAATCAGTATCACTTTCTTGTATAGTCATACAATTCTCAATCATTGTATCAAGCCCACTAGGACTAGTACATTGCTTTAGACTATAGAGACTTGTAGGTGGACAGAGTTTATATCATGTCACTGCCATTATTGTCCCATGCTGCCATGAAATATTCATAAACGTAAACCAACTAACCTTCTGGGCACCGCGGTCACTCCACCACTCTCTGCACTCAATATTATACATAAAATATTGGTGTTTTAATTGATAATTTGCCTGTTATTGGTATGAAATTTGTATCCCGACCTCCATTAAGCCCTCTCACTGCACGTTCATTTTCTTCTCCCCTCTCTTAGTCTATTTTTAATCTGCCCAACTGGTTTGCTTCATGTAGTTTAAGGCACCATGAGGTATGGCTTCACACCCTCTTAGATCTCGTGTGGTGAAACATTCTTCAATGAACACACGCCATTCTAAAAAAAAAAACCTGAAGCTCGTGACTCCACTCAATGTTCTAATTCCAGTCTTACCATACACAAAAATTGTTTGAGTTGGTGTGTTAGGTCTGTGAGTGTTGGAGTTAGCGTCTGAAGCCATTGTGTTAATAGGCAAGGTTTGCTTACTATAAGGGCAGAATGGATCAAATGCCTTGATTGTAGTTCAGCAGGGAGAAAATGGAATATAAAGAAATGGGGTGTCAACGGTAGTAAGATTTTTTCGACCTTGTCTATTAATAGTCTTATCTCTGCCCAATATCTTTGAGCTTCGGGACAGCTCCATAAACTATGGAACATGTTTGTTTTTGACTTGTTACATTTAGGGCCGGCCAGCAGTCCGTCGGGTACATTAGGATGTGGTGGGATATCACAACCATATATGGCTCTATGTATGATTTTAAATGGAGTGTCTCTCCATCTTTCATTGGAAACGGCTTTGCGTATTGCTGACCAGCCATCCGTGATTTTCTGTTCAATTTCTGGGTCATTGATTTCTTCTGACCATCTTTTAAATATTGATGAGCCATCAAATGCTGTAATGTTTAACCTCACAACTCGGTATAAACTAGAGAGGGAGTGCTTTCATGAGGAGGAGGTGATTAAGAGGTCTAGCTAGTTAGAGATATGTTCTTTATTTATTTGTCGTAAGTTGGTGGGTATAAACCCTCTCAATTGCGCATAGGAGAGGAAGTGTGTTTGGGAGCTCGAAGGCTTTTCAGGAGTTCTGAGAAAGTTTGTAGTCTGGGCTCCTGGGGATGTAGTATATGTTGGACAATCTCTATACCTGTGGTTTGCTATTGTGTAAATAATTTGCTTTCTCGCCCCTCTTTGAATTCTGAGTGTCTCCATATCTTCATATGCTTTGAAATTTTAAAGGGTAGCCTATATGCCTTCCTCACAATCTTCCAGGTTGCAATTGTGTCTTCAGCCAGAACCGATTGTCTGACCAAAGGTGGAAGATTTGAAAAGCTGGTGTGCAGTAGATCATTTACATCCCATGGAGAGAGAAGGTCTGCCTCCAAGGAGAATTTTGAAAAATAATGAGTTCCCTGGAGCCGGTCCAGGGAGTGTCGGAACAAACTAGCCAGGTTGTAGGTTCTTGCGTTAGGAAATTCAATCCCGCCTCTATCCTTCGGAAGCTCCGTTCCTGCAGTGCTATTCACGGACACTTATTGTTCCATATAAATGAGCAATAAGCTGCGTGGAGCTTCTTAATGTCTCCACACTTCAGAAGTAAAGGGATTACTTGGAGGGGGTATAAGAGTTTACGAAAGCTCATCATTTTAATTAAGTGGCAACGATCAAGGAAAGATGGTGGTAGATTATTCCATTTATGCAGCTCCTTGATGATTTTAAGTGTTAAAGGAGGGAGGGTAGTTAAGTGTGTATATTGATTCTGAGTTTTTCCCTATGTATATTCTCAAATATTTCATTGATGATTTAGCTCAAGTAATGGGAAGTTTGGTATCTATCATGCCCTTCAGTTTTGAATCTGTCCAGGGTGATATATCCAGTAGTTCGAATTTTGATACGTTGATTTTAAATCCTGACTGTTTGCCAAAGAAATCCAAGATAGCGAAAACCTTTGGGAGGTCCCTATCAGGACGGGCCAGGGCCAGCAAAACATTATCAGCAAAAAACATGGATTTGACTGTAGATTTGGCTATTGCCATACCTTCTTTTGTCTTTCCTGCCTTCCTGGATCAGAGGTTCAATGGCTATGTTAAAAAATAACGGGGATAGAGGACATCCCTGTCTGGTGCCTCTTTGAAGTGAGAACCTAGGCAACAGGAACCTTGGGACATAAATGCGAGCCGTCGGTGAAGTATATAAATTCCATATATATGTACAAAAAGTTCCTGCAAATCCCATCCTGCGTAAGACATCCCTGAGCCACCTCCATGAGATATCAAAATTAGAGATGAGCGAGCACCAAAATGCTCGGGTGCTCGTTACTCGAGTCGAACTTTCAGTGATGCTCGAGAGTTCGTTTCGAATAATGAACCCCATTGAAGTCAATGGGCGAGTTGAGCATTTTTGTAGATCGCCGATGCTCGCTAAGGTTTTCATTGGTGAAAATCTGCAAAACCCAAGAAAGTGCTGAAAAAGGACACAGAAACGGATAGGGCAGGCGATGGGCAACATGCTGGGCTGCATTTCAGGTTCCCAGGTCCCACTATTCAGCCACAATAGCGGCAAGAGTGAGACCCCCCCGCACTGTCAGCATAAAGATCGTTCTCCTCTGCCACAGCTGTAACAGCTGTGGCAGAGAAGAACGATGTTAGCCCATTGAATTCAATGGAGCCGGCAATACAGCCGGCTCCATTGAAAGCAATGGGCTGCCGGCGAGCGCGGGATGAATTTTCGGGAAGGGCTTAAAAATATAAATTCATCCAGAAATGTGTAAAAACAAAAAAAATATATATACTCACCCGGTCCCGGCAGACGGAGTTCAGCCGCGGCCGGCGGCAGTTCTCCTGAACTGCTCTGAGTAGTATTCAGCAGCCAGGGATTTAAAATCCCCGCCTGCTGAATGAGCTGCCTCCGATTGGTCACAGCCTCACCAATCAGAGGCAACTCTCACTCACACCCATTCATGAATTCATGAATGGGTGTGAGTGAGTGCTGCCTCTGATTGGCTGAGCGCAGGGACCAATCAGGGGCAGCTCTCAGCTGTCATTCATGAATTCATGAATGGGTGTGAGTGAGAGCTGCCTCTGATTGGTCAGGCTGTGACCAATCAGAGGCAGCTCATTCAGCAGGCGGGGATTTTAAATCCCCGGCTGCTGAATACTACTCAGAGCAGTTCAGGAGAACTGCTGCCGGCCGCGGCTGAACTCCGTCTGGCGGGACCGGGTGAGTATATATATTTTTTTTGTTTTTACACATTTCTGGATGAATTTCAGGGAAGGGCTTATATTTTTAAGCCCTTCCCGAAAATTCATCCCGCGCTCGCCGGCAGCCCATTGCTTTCAATGGAGCCGACTGTATTGCCGGCTCCATTGAATTCAATGGTCAGTGCCTGTTTAATCGAGACGAGTACCACGTGGTGCTCGCCTCTAGTAACGAGCATCTCGAGCACCCTAATACTCGAACGAGCATCAAGCTCGGACGAGTATGCTCGCTCATCTCTAATCAAAATCGTTCTCGTCATCGATAGTTAATATCGCTGGGGATGGGCGCAGCTGGGGACGGAGTTTTATTTCGTCAAGAACCGACAGTATTTTGCGAACATTTACAACTGCTGACCTACCTTTCACAGACCCTGTCTGCAGGGGTGAGATTAGGTGCGGGAGGATAGTAGTGGCCAATCGGTGTCTCATGATTTTAGACAGTATTTTTAATGGTTGTTTATCAGGGATATCGGACGGTATACTAATTGATTAGTGAGGTCTTTGTCAGGTTTGGGGAGCAGTTTAATGTATGCAGTATTCAGCTCAGCGAGGATAGAAATAATTTGTGTGTAACCGTTCTATAGTTTTTCCAGTATTGGGACGATGTGGTTTTTCAGAATTTTAAAGGATTCTCCTGTATAGCTATCAGGGCCTGGAGCTTTATTGGATTTTAAAGTTGTTTATTGCTTCCCCGACTTCTGTTTCTTATATAGGGGAGTTTAGGAATTCTCTTTCCTCCTCTGTTAGTGAAGACATTGAAATATCGGGAGGAAGAAACACTGCAATATCTGAATTTTCAGGATTTTCGAGTAATATTTCCATGATTACGTTGCTAGCCTCCCATCAGTTTTCCAGCTTTGTTGCCAAATTTGAATAGGTGGGCATGTTTGTAGGATTGTTTTAATGTTTCACGCTTTTGTAGCCACGATTCATAGCCTTGCTTGGCCATTTGCCATGTTTGTTTCGGCCGCAGACTTGGGGATGTTTGGAAATCAGTATAAGCAGACCGCAATTGGGAACTACCATATATACTCGAGTATAAGCCTAGTTTTTCAGCACATTTTTTTGTGCTTATACTCAAGTCAGGGAAGGGTTAAAAAAAAAAAACAACAACAAAAAAAAAACTCCATACTCATCTCCCAGCCGGCGTCTGTGTCCCCGTCAGTGGTGCGTCAAGCTGCTTGAATTCCTGTGTTCCCAGCGGCGATGCGGCAAGCTGCTGGAAATCTCCCCGCTGTCATTCCCCGCCGTTCTCTCTGCTCGGCTCCGTCATCCCCCGTCGTCAACGCTGTGATTGGATCGAGCGTCAGCCAATCACAGCCAGCGCTTGATCATTCACAGCCAATTGCAAGCTGCTTTAGAATTTTCCCCGCTGTCATCTCCCTGCTCGCCTTTCAAATCCCCCGCCGTCAGCGCTGTGATTGGATCGAGTGCTGGCTGTGATTGGCTGGCGCTCAATCCAATCACAGCACTTACTTACACAGCACTGACAAAGATGAAAGAGCCGAGCAGAGAGGACGGTGGGGATGACAGCAGGGAGAATTCATGCAGGTTGCCACACAGACACCAGCTAGGAGGTGAGTATGGATTTTTTTTTTTACCCAGTATATACTCGAGTATAGCTCGGCTTATACTCAAGTCAATAAGTTTTCCCAGTTTTTTGTGGCAAAACTTATTGACTCGGCTTATACTCGGGTCGGCTAATACTCGAGTATATACGGTATATTGTTCTATTTTAGTCGCTATGTTTCTTTTCATATTAGCAATGTATGAAATGATTTTACCCCTAAGAACCACCTTCACAGTATTCCATGTCAGTTGGTGATCACCCAGATGTTCGGCATTGTCTGATATGAATTCCAATCACCAGCTTCTTATTAGAATTTGGAAATTTTCATCCTGGGCTAAGTACAAGGGGAACTTCCACAGGAAGTCGGTGCCCCTGGGGAGTTAGTCTCACATACTGAGTATGATTGGGGCATGGTCGGATATGATCAATTCTCCTATGGATAGAAGCTCACTTTTTGAGAGATTCAGTTTTAGATAGATCACGTATGCAGATGTCTGGCAGCACTCAAAGATGGATCCCAAAACAGGGTGAGGTCTAATTATGCAAAGCCACCAAAGAGTGGGATCGTGGACCTTTAATCCCCAAGATCAGTCCACAATAGAAACAGATGGCGGCAGCATCAAAGGTGTAGAGTAAAATCCAAGTTCCTTTATTGCTCCATGTCATTAAAAGGCAAGCCACGCTGATAAAGACTTGTAGTCAAAACGTTGCCTTTTAATGACTTGGAGCAATAAAGGAACTTGGATTTTACTCTACACCTTTGATGCTGCCGCCATCTGTTTCTATTATGGTCAGTTTTAGATAGAGAGACAACATGGTGCTAGAGACAGCGGTCAGATCATCACTGGCGTTTTTTTTTTTTGTAATCACATCATTTTTATTCAAATTAGATTTTTTGAGTTCAACTACCCCTAATTTTTTTCACATTTTATACATGCATAGAACGTATCATTATCCCACCCAAACAATACAATCAATCATAATTGTATTTAAGCAATTCATAATCTCTCCCCTCTTCAAAAAAAAAAATATATATCCAGGCACTTAGAAAAAGAAAAGAAAATCCTACTTTTCTCCACCTTCTCACCTCTTTCCAAATCCCATCAGCTTTTCTAAAATACCTCACTGCAATCAGCACTCAATATGAACTATCCATTATATATATCAGACCATATTCTCCAAATATCCTCAAACCTAGACAAACAGCCTCTTCTTTTCATATCTCGCCCTTTCAAAGGATATACGTAACCTCTCTTATTTTTGCAACAAAATCTCCCGTCGGTGGGGCGGGGGGGGGGGGGGGGCAGACTGCATCAAACAAGCAATAATCCTCTTCCACACCTGATACAATGCTCTCTGTATTCCCAGAAGAGAACGCCCATCAACAAAACCCAATATAAAAGTTCTGGGATTAAGACCAAGATAGATTTTTTAAAATTATCTCTAGTTTCCCATTCCAAAATTCTCGAACAATTTAATCTGACACCCATGTTAAACAACTTTAATGGAGTGCGATAAACTCTATGCGCTAAATACAACTGCGATACTCGTTGACTTACAGATAGAGATATCACTGGAATCACAAGCAACACTGCGGCCCTTTTATCTTCACTAATATGGCCAAAATCTTTTTCCCATTTTTCTTTTACCTTTATTGGGAATTGCTGTAAGTAGTAAGAAAGTATCTGTCTGTATAAATATTACACCCTTTGTACCTACAGAACACCTTCAGCAAAGATACTGACCGGGCCTGAGCAGCAGCATATGTCGTAACTGAAGGAATGGAAAAAATAACTATGGGGAACATCATAAAGACCTCTAAATTATTCAAAACTATAAAAAGACCCCCAGAATGCGTCTGTTCCAAAAAGATTACCCCTCTCTTCTCCCATGGTTAAAAAAACTCTGGCAATTTAGGGTTCCTCCGAAGGGAAGGTGTATATACTAAAAGCATCTAGTTGCAAAATTTGATAACATTTATTCCATAATAGTTAGATATGAACCTTTTTTTCCCCCTTTCATCCCTCTCTCACATACTATTATATGGGCCCTACAGCCTGTCATTTTAGAAACCCTTCTGTCATTCAACCCCACTCCTTCAACGCTTGTAAATGAGACTCCAAAAAAGATGTCAAAGTACTTGGAATTGCCGACCCTCTGCACTGTTTATCCCTTTGAAGAGTCTCCCATTTAATTATACCAATTTTTTTCTTCTAATATGGAGGAGAGTGGTTGCATGGCAGCTGAGCTCCGGAGGCCAACTTAAAAGAACAGCCCATACCTGCTACTCGGCAGAAGATGCGGGTCTTTACAATTGGGTCTGTGCTCCCCCTGCATCCTGGATTGTGCTTGAGGCTGCTTGCTGAGACCTGTGGTGGCCATCCTCAGTGAAGACTAAACGCGATCCGCGCAACCATGCTGTGTCGGCTGGCAACCTTCCATCCAGGGGCTCCATCCCTGTGGCTGAGTGGATCCGGTGCCACTGCTGGTCATGGATACCTGGTCCTCTCCCTGTTGGTGATTTGCCTCTGCTGGGAGCCTGAGGGGGAAGGTTTCTATCTTTCTCCTCACTCCGTGTTGGACACATGGAGAGAGGCAAGAAGGCAGCATCTTTGGGGAGGACATGGAGACCAGGTGCCTAGGAAGCCATCTCCCTGGCAATAGAAGTGAGCCAGCAACAGGTTCTCTGACTAGGATAAGTCACCTGGGAGGACTTCTGGCCAGGATTAAACATTTCTTTTCATTCAAGTAATTGTACTAGAATCATTTATACTATTCTACACGCAGCTAAATTCACAACACACAAATTTCTGAGTTTCAAGAGTAGCCAACATCCCAAAAATGGCGAATGCTTAGAATGTTCTCTGTACCAAACATCTGACTGCATTGTCCACGATGTCAAGGCTATTTCACATTCTCTTCTTTTAACATGCTGCAGAGTCTTATAACATACTTTCACTCATGTAAATAGTAGCTCTCTCACATTTGCCCACATTACAATGCTTTTTATCTCTGTCATGCTGGGCTCTCCTGGAGTTAGAATTAGGAGTAATAAAAACAGCAAAATAATGAGAAAAAGATTGATAAAACAACATTTATTAATTCTCTCTAAAACCACATCAGTGTAAAAAAACAACTCTAGATCAAAATATCCCATCTGCGCCTCAAAGAAATAAATAGAATGGTCTTACCGGTCTCCGATGCAGAATTATACCAAAAAGTATAATAATGGAAAAAGATAGGCCAGTCATGGAGAATTCTTCACGATACAGATTCACGAACCAACATCTGATCCTATAACTCCCTACAGCTGACCCCCTATTCTAACCCCAACACAAGGCCACAGAGCAACCGACTTGAAAAGGGTGACCCTGTCTGGATCCTGACCCTCAAAAAACTAAATGCACCATGTAACTGCCCTGTCTTTACGTATTTTATCCCTTTGTAGCAAAGAACTCATTAGGAGTCATACCATGTTATATAGCTAAATTCACCAGCACTAATATGATTTCCTTCCCACAATTCCAGACTTAGCTACAGATTACTCTAAGACACCATGACTGAAATGCTAGTTGGAATGTATCAAGCATTAATAAATAAGCCTGAAGTGTCGGGCAGTATTTCTGGCAGCATATGTAGACAGGGTGCTTCTCTGCGCCCAGCACACTGATAGTTAAGAGGAAAGGGGGGGACATCTACAGCTGGAACCCTACTTTCAGGTTCCAAAGGCCAGTATATGTCTGGTCACACAACAAACTGGCTTTTTGCACGTCCCAGGAAATGCGCCAGAAACTGGTGAACGTTCTGACAGATGCACCAGAAATATTCCCCCCAAAACTAGGCACATTCTGTAGATGCTCCAAAAAATATGCCAAAAATACAATAATGTCTGAGAACAAAACATACATAGTAGTAGAGGTACGCACCATATGGTAATAAGAAGGAAGGTTCATGGTGACAATTAAGTATCAACACTAACATAAACAAGGGTCAGCTTTTCTTCCTTATATCCTTCACACTTTTCCTGCATGTATCCCGCTCACAGTTGACCTCAGGAAAATAGAACATTTTTGATTTTGACAGAACAAGTCTAATTCCACCTAAAAAAATAAGCCTTTTTGTAGGCCGCTTAATGTCTAAGCAGAACCTGATGGGTTAAAAATCCTTTATGAAGCTCTTATAGCATTTCCCAAATTCCAAAGAAAAATTTGTTTTCTTAATGTAAATTCTCAATTTTCATTTTCCTGTAAAACATTTCCCGCTTATTAAACATTAAAAAGGCTTCTCTCTTGTGTGAATTCTCTCATGTCTACCAAGGTTTGATCTATCTATAAAGCATTTCCCACATACTGAACATGCATGAGGCTTCTCTCCTGTGTGAGTTCTCTTATGTATAACAAGTTTTGATTTTTCTATAAAACTTTTCCCACATTCTGAACATGCATACGGCTTCTCTCCTGTATGAATTCTTTCATGCATAACAAGTCTTGATTTTGCTATAAAACATTTTCCACACTCTGAACATGAAAATGGTTTTTCCCCTGTGTGAATTCTTTCATGTATAACAAGCCTTGATTTTGCTATAAAACATTTCCCACATTCTGAACACGTAAACGGCTTCTTCCCTGTATGAATTCTCTCATGAATAAGAAGATTTGATTTATCTGTAAAGCATTTCCCACATTCTGAACATGAATACGGCTTCTCTCCTGTGTGAGTTCTTTCATGTGTAACAAGTTTTGATTTATCTATAAAGCATTTTCCACATTCTGAACATGAAAATCGCTTCTCTCCTGTATGAATTCTCCCATGTTTAACAAGATCTGATTTAACTACAAACAACCTACCACATTCAGAACATGAATATAACCCGACTCCGGTGTGAATTCTCTCATGTTTAACATAACGTGATTTATTTTTAAAGCGTTTCCCACAGAGTGAACATGCAAATGGCTTCTCCCTTGTGTGAATTCTCTCATGTTTAACAAGATCTGACTTGTTTGTAAAGCGTTTCCCACATTGTGAACATGCAAATGGCTTTTCCCCTGTGTGAATTTTCTCATGTAAAGCAAGATTTGATTTATATCTAAAGCATTTCCCACATTCTAAACATGAATACGGTTTCTCTCCTGTGTGAATTATCTCATGCTTATCAAGATGTGCTTTTTTAATAAAGCACTTCCCACAATTTGAACAAGAATATGGCTTTGATCCTGTGGGACGTCTTTGTGTACAAATACCTGATATTTTTGTACATTGTTCACGACACTCAAACCTTTTCTCCTCTTCCTGACCCGCACTTGTGGTAGCAATCTGTGATTTGCCAGTAGAAGGTTCCTCATGATTAGGGGGATTATATGATAGACCTGTACTGTGAAGTCCTGGATATACAGTAAGGGTAATGAGGTTTCCTCCTGAAGAGTGCTGCGGGATATCTTCATCTTCTACTTTATAACTTACTGATAACATGACGTTTCCCTCCAAGTCTTTACTGGGATTTTCTGTTAGGTTTAAAAATTGATTTTGTAATTTTTTTAAATCCACAAAGTAGACAAATTTCTAATTTAATTTATCAGGCTGGAAATAAACATGCAGTTTTTGATGTAATATTTGGAGTCAAAGCTAGAAATTGATCCATCGGGAAGGAGAAGAAGTCCATAAGTGGATTCAGAAGGAAGAAGAAGTAAAAGTCTTTCCTTTATATTTCCCATTCCTTATGAATCCACTTCTGATTCTGGCTCAACAAGTAGCATCTAAACTTCATGTATGATTCCATACTTGAGGTAGGAAGCCAGCTTCAAAGACGTGAACGGTCTTCCTCAGCAAGCTCACACTGATCCTGTTCCAACAATGGTGCAATTACTGGCAACAAATAAGTTTATCCAACATGCAAGGAGTAGATAAAAGTTTCCAAATTTATTAAAAATCAATTAAAAAAAGTAAATATTGGCAAACTGATGTTCAAGACCATAACTACTGACAAGTTTCAGACACCAATGTCCTTAGGGGTAGCTGAAAGCTACAACTGCTATGACTGAGGACATTAGTGTCAGCATCATGCTCTTCAACATGTTTGGCAGTTTTTACTCTCTTAACTGATTCTTAATAAATTTGGACATTTTTAGCTACTCCTTGCACACTGGGTTAACTTGTTTGTTATATATGATTCCATCCTAACAAAGCTTTGTACTGTATAACACTGAAGGTCCTTTTACACGTGCAGCCAACCAGACAGGATTTTTATGCTGGGTAATAATCAATCATCATCAGCAAACGTAGTATATGACAAATGGCATTACTATTAGCGAATGATAGCCTTCTCTATATTAATGGGCATACAATGACAGCAGTCAATCACTGATAGGACCGCCCCCTGGACTCCCAAGTCCAAAATGAGTAGAAGTTTAAATTAATAACTTGACTCACTCTTAGTGCAGAAAACATTATATCTGAATCTGCTCAGCTACTCCGGCTCTATAACATACTGCTGGCAGATTAGAAACCATGTTCAATGTGACAAGTCCTCTTCATTGCAGGAAGTAGACAGCTTTGTAAATTGTGCAGTGACCCAGGTTGGTATTTGAGTCCTATTGAAGTGAATGCAATACTAGGCCAATCCACTGCATAATGTACAACAGCTAGAAGTGGGACAACTCCTTCCAGGCTGGAAACACACAAGTGGTTTTGGATGTTTATTATGCACAGTATTTCTTAAATATGTATTATAGAATAAATTAAAATTAGATTTTAAGTAATAAAGCTGACAGAATAATCCCAATTATACTAATACTTTAAAAAATAACTGACTTGACTTTCTCCATTCATTATTACATACCTGTGGAAACATCTACTGGTATCTCCTCCTTCACGTCTCTCATACACGGGTGATCGTCCATCATCCGCTCTTCTTCTACCTCCACTTTAATATCAGTCAGATCTTCCCCCTGCTTTATCATATGTAATAATTCAGTACAATACAGCAGGCAGGAGGCCAACCTAACAGACCACCAGAAGAGACCCCCAAAACCTATGACTGCAGGACCCCCATATATAGATCTAGTGTAGGGCTCAGCATTATCTACCTGATGGTCCTCTAGGACATCGGGATCTTCCGCTGGACAGTCATGGGAATACAGAGGACGGGGACATCTCTCCGGGGGATTTCTCCTACTGGCTCCATCTGTGGGGACACAAGCACACAGTGATGACTACATGAGGCCCTGTATATCTATATATCACACACGGCTCTCAGCACCTTCACTTCTACCAAGATAATATAATCAGCTACTCAACAAAATCCCCGGCTCAGAGCTTCTGTCTATACACAAATTTGGCTTTCACTTCTTCGTCAGGAAATCTATCTTCAGCGGGAGGAACAGACTCGAACAATTCTGGATTTAGATTGTCTGGTGCAGAAAACAAACTATCAAATATTTCATTCGGGAAATGTGAATGTCTGTAGATGAACCCGCAGTGACGACCCTCATCTTATATCAGACAGACGGAGAACCTGTAGTAAGGAAACAACTAAAGCTTCATCTCCACCAGGAAACCACTGAGGTGCTGGAGAAAGCTGCAGGCTGAAGGACAGCATTAGGTTTATTGGGAACTCTTTTACTATGAGCCGCTGATGGCATCTTCATAATTGTGACTTAGATACAATCAGAACCATTTTATTGACAATCCGTACTGAAATCTGGAATTTCAAAAGGTTCATTTACTTTTTAACAACTTGCAACTTTATCCAATTCTCCTTACCCTGTGATGTAATTGGCCGGTGATCCCCCTTCATGACCTCCTCGTACAGATCCTGGTGTCCTCCTATATACTCCCACTCCTCCATTGTGAAATAGACAGCCACATCCTGACACCTTATAGGAACCTGACAACACAATATCCAGTCATCACCCAGACCCCTCCTGTTACTATATAATGTCCCCCATCCCCCGCAGCATCACCTCTCCTGTCAGCAGCTCCATCATCTTGTTGGTGAGCTCTAGGATCTTCTGCTCATGTATCGGGGAGGGAGGCTCTGTGATGGGGAAATGACTCCTGCTCCATCCTCCTGACTCCTGGAGATGGATGATGGGAGTCACACCATCCCCCGATGTCTTCTTCACTATTGTGTAATCCTGTGTATGGAGAGACACTGAGAAATATCATTATGATGTACACAATAATAAGAGATACAAGTGACGTCACATTCCTTTAAATCCCCATAATTAAGCCATTGAGAGGTTGCAGAGTCATGTTCCTGAAACCAATGTTTCCACCCTTGCCCCTCTCACCTGATTGTCTCACTCTGGAGGTCTCCTCTGTGTATTCAGGTCACTTTCCTGCAGTGCAGCCCCCTGCCTGATGCTTATCAACCACCATCTTGAAAGTCAGATTTTTTACTTTCAATTTCACATATATCCCATGATGCAGAAGCACAGCATTAGATGAGGCTATACCTTTTTTTGTCTGCTGGGGGGGTCAGTTCAACTATCAATACCTTCTATATTCACCTAAATAAGCTATAGACCATAAGTATACAGTCTGGAGGATGAGCTGTGATCTCCTCTATTATAACTGTGTGACAGGAGCTGTGAGCTCATCATCAGTAACTGTGATAGGAGTGTCTGTGTAGTGACCCAGAAGGGTCTTAAACAAAGAACACATTGAAATCAATGGGCTCTATGATCTGCAGATAGTGCGAAAATATGCTTGTGTGAAGCCGGACTAAAGATAATAGAAATGTAGAAGCGCTCACCTCTCCGGTCAGCAGGTAGAGGATCTCCAAGGTGAAGTCTAATATTCTTCTGCTGATCTCCTTCCTGTCCTCGGCCATCCTTGGTGGGTCATTCAGGAGAGGGGTTAGAGGGGGTCCCAACATGACAGTTATATCCTATTCACAGGAACCAGGAGCTGCGAGGGCCGTCAGGAAGAGCGGCTGACAGGTATTGCTGGAGGTACTGCAGTGTATAAGGGGGCAGCAGCTCACACACCGCTAACCTCCACATGTAACATGTATGACCCCAGCAGACAGTATCACAGCATCACTACACGTGATGGAAGCTTACCTTACAGCTGGGAGAATGGTTGATAACAGAGAGAACACCAGTGACTACCAGCAGGACCTGTGATGACGTCACCACCATGTGATCACCATGTAAAGGGTGGAGCAGAACAACGGAGAGGACAGTATGGCTGTAGGATAAAGGCCCAGTGATGATGTGACATGAGGGGGCAGAGCTCCTGTGCGGTTTGTATTCGTGATGGGAATTCTGGCCCTTTTTCGTCAGACATCTTTCCATAGACGGCTCTGACCAATACAGGATGGATGACCTGCTGCCTTATTCCTGTCGCTGCAGAAAGCCCCAGAGCTGTCGTCTGTTGAAAATCCCTCAGTGGGCCCCATGTGTAATGTGCCCCGCCCCCCCCTACTGCCCTGTGCTATACTTCTTAGTTCTTCATAACTGCACTCCTCCTGGCCACCAACAGGTCGTGTTTTCAGGATCTCCTATAGTAAGAACACCTGTGGCAATATCTGAGGCACCGGCAATAATTACATCACCTAAGCAATACTGAGGAAATCCTGAAAACATGACCTGTTGGGGGTCCCTGAGGACTGGAGTTGGGAAACACTCTCCTAACTAATTGTTCTCAGCACATCACTGCTGTGTGAGGGGCAAATGTCACCTGTTCAGCAGTGAAAGGGTTACTAGCTGCTGCTGCCTGGGAGACAGGAGCCGACGCCAATCATTCTCCATAAAGAGCTCTATCATAGAGCTGAGAGTTCAAGGCTGACCCATCACTAGTTTGTATGGAGGAGAAGTGATGGATTCAGTGTTTCCTCTTCTGTCAGCAATTGGGTGAGAGCTGGGAGCCAGGGGAAAGCTGGGAGTTGTAGTTCTCACCTCTTATACCCTTCTCTTTAATGTCCATTTTGAACATGCTGGGAGTTGTAGTCCCATTAGTGGTGACTAGGAACAGGTGAGAACACAGTGATCTATCTGTACTGGTTCTTAAAATCACAGAGGTAAGAGAAAAAATGTACAAAGACACAACTCACAGAAAAAGAAGCCAAATAATCCTCACCTGATACTGCAGGGCAGCCCAGTCACCACCACTGCCCTAGTAGCATGCAGACAGCCTGCTTGTAATATGAGGGAGCTAGATGTTCAGTGCAGACTCATGTGCAGCCACTCATCTCAACCCCAGATTAGAGGAGGGGTGACTGCAGAGAACGTAGTCTGCACATGTTTGTTCTCAAACATTAGTTTTTTAAAGGTAAATTTCATGAAAACCTGTGAAACTGCTGCCATAATTCCTGTCTATGAACTGCGTACCCTGATCTGTTACCTCTGGTACCGGCCACATCTCTGCCCATCCAGAGAAACGTGGATGGACACAAGCATGCATTCATACAGCGCACACTTCAGTTGTTGTCAAAGACAGGAATTAGGTCCTACCTGATAATTCCTTTTCTTGAAGTCATCCTGACAGCATACACCTGGAGGTTGTCCACTGGACACCTGTTGGGACAGGAAGCGGAAAAACACAAAAGGTAACTCCCACCACCGGCTCACCATTGTGTACCAAATAACTACAGTGACCCGGCTTTGCTTAACCAATACTTTTTAATACTTCATGTAATATAACTCAAGGGGAGGGAAAGCCCCTATGCTGTCAGGATGACTTCAAGAAAAGGAATTAACAGGTAGGACCTAATTCCTGTCTTTCCCTCGTCATCCTGACAGCATACACCTGGAGAAGTGCCAACAACCGAGGGCTTTTAGGGAGGGGCCACTGCCTGTAGCACCTTCCCCCCAAAGGCCATATCACGGCTGGCCCCCAGGTCCAGGCGATAGTGTTTAGTGAAGGTATGAGTGCTCGAACATGTGGCGGCCCTGCAGATCTGGTCGGTTGTCGTCTGGGCTCTCTCCGCCCAGGAACAGGCGACCGCCCTAGTGGAATGGGCTCTAACGTTGCCCGGGAGTGGAATCCCCTGGGATCTGTACGCATCTTCTATGGCCCTCCTGACCCAACGTGCTAAGAAGTCTTTAGTAGCGGCCCCTCCTCTGCGTGGACCCTGAAATTGAATAAAAAGGTTATTAGACTTCCTGAAGGAATGATTGACCTCCAAATACTAGGATTGCTCGTCTAACATCTAGATTATGGAACCTCTGTTTCGTGGTGTTACGGGGTTCCTGGCAGAAGGAGGGAAGGACTATGCACTACTCTCTGTGAAAGTCTGTGAGAACTTTAGGTTGGAAAAAGGGGTCAGGTCTGAACTCTATTTTATCCTGGAAGGTGGTCCTATACGGAGTCCTAATAGAGAGGGATTGGATCTCCTCAATCCATCTAGCGGATGTGATGGTGACTAAAAAAGCTACCTTATAGGAGAGGATCTTAACTGACAGATCTTCCAGGAGCTCAAAGGGATGCGCGCAGAGGGCCTGTAAAACTAGGTTCAGGTCCCAGGGGGGCATGGTTTCTCTTACAAAGGGGTGGAGTCTGACTGCCCCTTTAAGATATTTCCTAATTAGCCTATGGTCGCCCAAGGGGGAGTCAAAGAAGGCTCCAAGAGCGGCCACCTGGTCCTTAAGGGTACTAGATCTTAGCCCCATATCTAATCCATCCTGCAGGAACTCCAATATCTTGCTAATGTCAGGCTGTTGGAGGTCATGGATACTATGCCCCAACCATTTAGAGAAGGTATCCCAAACCCTAGCGTATATATCTCTGGGGGATTTTTTGAGGGTCTCGCATAAGGTAGTGGTTACCCTCCCTGATAGGCCCTGGCTCAGGTATTTAACCCGCTCAGCTTCCATGCCGCCAGCCTGAACTGTCGGACCTTTGGGAATATCAGGGGACCCAGCTGAAGGAGATCGTCTTTCTGCGGAAGATGTGGAGGGTCCTGTGTCGAGAGAACGGCCAGGAGCGGGAACCAGGGTCTCTTGGGCCAGAATGGAGCTACCAGGATAACGAAGCCTGGGGACCCCTGAATTTTCCTTAGGACCAGAGGGATCAGGGGGGATGGGTGGGAAGGCGTATGTGAGGTCCCAATCCCAAGCCTGGGACAGCGTGTCTATTCCCAGGGAGCCCTCGTCCGCTCCCCTGGAGAAAAACCGTGGACACTTTGTGTTCTCCCGAGAGGCGAACAAGTCCACCTGCGGTGTCCCCCATCTTCCTATAATTAGCTGAAATGCATGTGGATGTAGAGTCCACTCCCCCGGATCTATCTTCCTGCGGCTGAGATGATCTGCCATGGAGTTCTCCTGGCCCCTTATGTGGAACGCTGTAACGGAAGGTGTCCGCTGCTCTATCCACTCGAGAACTTTCGCCGCTAAGTCTTGGAGTTGGGGGTTCCGTGTGGATCCCTGGTGGCGAATGAGGGACATAGTTGTTACATTATCCGAAAAGATCTTAATGTGTCTACCCCTGATCTCTGTCTCGAGGCCCCGGACGGCCTTCCAGACAGCGCAAAGTTCTTTATAGTTGGAGGACTGAGTAGATTCCTCCCGGTTCCAGCCCCCCTAAGTGGGCCCCCCAGCCAGTTGCACTTGTGTTGGTAAAAATGGATACTGGGGATGCGGGATACCAAATCGTGGCTCTGGCAAGGTTGGTAATGGACATCCACCACTCCAAGGAGGACTTTATCTTGTGGGTAAGGACGACTATCAGATCCAGGGAAGCGGGTGACTTATCCCAGTTGCTCAGGATGAAGTCCTGGAGGGTTCTACAGTGTAACTGGGCCCAAGGGACTACCCCAATGCAGGATGTCATTAGGCCGAGGACACTCATGCCTCTCCTAAGGGAGACTTTGTTGGCGAGAGAAAGTGCCCGAAACTCATCCAGAATCGCCTTCTGCCTCTCTAGGGGGAGGGATGAACACTGGCGGTGTGAATCCAGAATAACTCCCAGAAATTTTTTCTTTTGTTCAGGCAGGAGACTAGATTTAACGGTGTTGATGATCCAGCCCAGTGATTCAAACAGACGGAGTGTGAGATTGACTTGGAACCGGAGTTCTGAAACTGATCCTGCTATGATCAGAAAATCATCGAGGTACGGGACGATCAACACCTTGTTAATCCTTAGTGCTGGCACCATTTCTAACACCAGTTTGGAGAACACCCGGGGTGCGGAGGAAATCCCGAACGGCAGGCACGTAAACTGGAAGTGAGAGACTGACCCATCAATCACCAGGGCAAATCGCAGAAACTGTTGGAAATCTGTGTGTATAGGGACATGGTAGTAGGCGTCCTTTAAGTCCACTGTGGCCATGACGCTATCTGGTGCGATTAAGAGGATTGCTGACCGCACTGATTCCATTTTAAATCTTTGATATGAGATAAGATTTATTCAAGAATTTCAAATTAATGATGGTTCTATAAGACCCGTTGGGCTTTTTAACGAGAAACAGGGGGGAGTAGCACCCCTTGAACCGTTCTTCTGTGGGAACCCAAGTGATGGCCCCTAGGGACAACAGCTCCTGCACCCCCAACTGGAGGGCCTGAGCAGACGAGGGTGACTGGCAGGGGGTGACTACGAACCTCCGGGGAGGAAAGGAGGAAAACTCGATTTTATAGCCCTCCGAAACTAGGCGTAAGGCCCAGGGATTGGAGGTCACCTCCTTCCATTTAAGGGCGAACCCCATCAGCCTACCCCCTACTTGCAGGGTCTTGGAGGGCGGATTCTCACCCTTTCCACCTTTGGGGTAGGACCAGCGTCCAGTTTTCCCTTGTATGTCCTAGAGGGAATAAAGGATGGAGGGTAGGAGGAGGAAGGCCGCTTGAAGGACTTCTCCTTGGGTAGTCCCTGGCTTTTCCAGGAGTGTATCCAAGGAAGGCCCAAAGATTCTATGTCCTTGGAAGGGCAGGGAACAGAGCCTGTTCTTCGATGCGTTATCCCCTGTCCAGGCCTTGACCCAGACTGCCCTCCTGGCTGTGTTAGAAAGGGCTGCTGAACGGGCCCCGAACCTCACCGACTCCATAGAGGCGTCTGCCAGAAAGCCGGTGGCTTGTTGGAGGAGGGGAAGGCAGTTGGAGATGTCTTCCCTAGAGCCCCTCTGGGAGATCAGCGACTGAAGCTGGTCCAGCCAGACCATCATAGACCTTGCCACAGATGTGACCGTGATGTTAGTTTTAATGGTCAGGGCCACAATCTCCCAGGCCTTTTTCATCGCTGAATCCACTTTGGTGTCTAGTGGATCCAGCAGTTGTGAAATGTCCTCAAAGGGGAGGGCTGCTTTCTTTGAAACCCTGGCTACTGCCAGGTCCACCTTAGGGACGGTTTCCAGGAATTCAATGTCGTCTGGTGCGAAGATCATTGGGTCCCTAAATTCTTTGCACAGGAAGAATTTTTGTTCCGCCTGCTTCCATTCCGTCAAGATCAATTGTTTCAAAACGTCATTAACCGGGAATGACGGTTTTGGTTGTGGTAGGAGCCCCCGGAACAGGCTATCTTCGAAAGATGGCTGCTGTGGCACCTCTTCCTCCACCTGCATGGTGAGTCGAACCGCGTTTAACAGCTGACCCAGATCTGCTGATGAGAAGAAGTATTTTCTCACATCTTCCATTGGTGGCATGGATTCTGAGGGAGAATCTTCCAGGAGTCCTTCCTCAGAGTCAGACTCTTCCATTTGCGTCCGCTTCGCCCTTTTCATGGGGGCGGAAGAGAAAGAGAGGAGAGAGAGGCTTCAATTTCCTCGCGAATCACGGATCGGATGTCCGTCATGGCAGAGGAGCCCTCTTCACGGACCACTTTCTCCGTACAGTCTGCACACAGTGGCTTGGTGTGGCCCTCTTCTAGCTGCCGCAAGCAGACCGGACATTTGCGTACGCGTTTTTTGGCCTCTCTTATCTTTTGCGCATCTCTGTCCTAAAGAAACGGAGACAGCAAAGGAACTTCCAGCACTTTGATATATTGGTCTCTCCTCCCTCCCCCCGGTACAAGACCCATAAGGAGGTCTACTCACAAGCAGGCTGCTCTCAGCGTCTTCTCTGGCTGACATCTTCAGTAAGATGCAGACAGGAGACATGCAGGGGAATCCAGCCCTTTAAATTTCAAATTTTGGCGCCGACACACCCACTTGAGCGAGGCCCTGCCCCCCACGTGACGCGGCTGCGCTGACGTCACGCCGCTGCGCCAGACCCGGGGGACATGCCGCACATACACAGGGACGCCGACCAAGGAGGAGCACACATGGAGCCGCTGCCTTACAGACCGCGCGCGCACCGACCGGACCGGCGCCCGAGCCCCTGCTGTTACCGAGCAACACACCGCCTGCCATAGGAGCGCATACCTCTGCCCTGATGGGCTGCTGGATCCCCGCTGGAGTCGCCGGGCCTCTGCTCCAAGCCCTCCAGGTACCAGGGCTGCTTCTACCAGTTCAACTACCCTCTGGGCAGCGTACTGGGGGAGGATTTTCCCACAAGGGGAACAGTGCTGGGTAGATCCTACGGGTGAGGGTCCCCTCGTAGGGTCTCACCCGCGCAAGCCCTGTCAGCCCGACCAGAGAGTCGTCCCCCCAGGGGCGCACAGGCTGCATGGGAGTCTTCTTTCTTCGTTCACCTCCAGCATACACCTGGAGGCTCCGCTTGGACTGTCCTGTAGGGACAGGAAGACACTGGTGAGCCGGTGGTGGGAGTTACCTTTTGTGTTTTTCCGCTTCCTGTCCCAACAGGTGTCCAGCGGACAACCTCCAGGTGTATGCTGTCAGGATGACGAGGGGAAAAGTCAATTTATAAAAGTTTTACCCTTTGAAGTAGATACTGCGCTTCTGACAAATACTTCTGGGGTGCTTTTGCAGAGGGTATGCTCTTTCTGGCAGTGTGGGATGCAATTATCTGTTAGGAGGAAGAGAAGGGATTCCTTGCATAACATATGTCCCTCTATATCACACGTGTCAAACACAAGGCCCGCCGCCTCATTTTATGTGGCCTGCACAGTGATTTTCAGTCGGCCATGTCACGGCCACACAGCAACCGAAAATCGTGTGAACCAAGTCACAGCTGCATCTCCCGATCATGCAGCCTGGTCCAGCGAGTATACGCCGAGCCCTGGATACTGTCGGGCAGGGGGAGACAGTTTAGCCCTGCTAAAAAACCATATCTGTGTAAAAAAACAAGTGTAGATCAAAATGTACCCTCAGAGGATCACAGGGATAAATAGAAATAAGATTTCCAGATTCAGATGGGGAAGTATAGCAAGAAAGCAGAGAGTTCCAGTCATAGAGAATACTCCAGGATACAGATTCAGATAGCCGACATCTGACCATATCATTCACGATACCTAGCTCCCTAGTTTGAACCTAACACATGGTCACAGAGGAACCGCCCTGAGAAGGGTTCCCTGTCAAGATCCTGCCCCTTAAAATACCTAAATGCACTTTGTAACAGCCTTGACCCTACGCTTTTCATCCCTTTGTTCTTCAATCAGTTTTATTGAGAAATTTTTGAGATAAAATAAACCTATCAAGAAGGTCACGCAGGACCTTGTGGAAAGAAAATTAATAGAAATGAGCAAGTATACTCGCCAAGGCACATTACTCGAGCGAGTAGTGCCTTAGCCGAGTATTTCCCCGCTCGTCTCTAAAGATTTGGGGGCCGGCGCGGGTGACAGGTGAGTTGCGGCGGGGAGCAGAGGGGAGCGGGATGGGGGGGGGGGAGAGAGAGGGAGAGAGAGATCTCCCCTCCATTCCTGCCCGCTTTCCCCCGCCGCTCCCTGCCTCCTGACGGCCCCCCGAATCTTTAGAGACGAGCGGGGAGATGCTCGGCTAAGGCACTACTCGCTCGAGTAATGTGCCTTAGCGAGTATACTCGCTCATCTCTAAAAAGTAACATATCATGTAATAATACAAAATGGAATAACAACTACTACCTCTCACCCTTAACTTTCATGGTGTCTAATACCCTCGAATGAGGATATAGATTTATTACCTCAGGTAGTATTTGGCCCGACAATAAGATTAAATCCTATCCTTACCAATATAAGGAAAGAAGAAAGAGAAGAAGAAGAGATGAAAAAGGAACAAAAGTGTGTGTGTGTGGTGGTGGTGGTGGGGGTGGGGGGGTGGTTGGGATTGAAGAAGTAAAACAAGAGAGAGGGGAAAGCAGGCAGGTTTAGTATTGCTATCCCTGCCATTCTGATGATCCACAGATGGGTCCTGCATTCATCATGCCTAAGAGAATAAGTCTTGGAACTCTGTGGAGGACTCAAATTCTATCCATGGCTGCCATATTGACAGGAACTTATCTGCTTCCCTCGCATTTTCTGCACACGATTCCTCCATGTGACACAGGTGTGACATCTCTTGTTGCCATTCATACGTGGATAGTATGTGAGTGGTCTGCCCATGGTGTGGTATGACCACCCTAGCAACTGCCAGGCAAGATCGTAGTAAACCTCTCTTTTAAGATTTAATTGAGTCTGGGAGTATAGAGAGGAGGGCAACCTGTGGGTGTTACGTATTCTCTTATGTTGTATTTAATTGTATGTGGAAAATATTTTGTCCCAAAAAGATTTTATCATGCTACAACTCCACCAGATGTGGATCATAGTACCTCTATCAGTTCCACAGCACCAACAAAGCTGAAGGGAATATAGTGTGGAGACGAGTAGGATATCTGTACCACGTTAATAGTATCTTGTAGCTTTTTTCCTGAGCCACACAGGCTATAGACAGTTTGTGTGTAAATATAAACTCCTTCTGCCAGTCGACCTGGAGGACCGTGACTCCCAAATCCTGTTTCCATGCCTGTTTAAAGTTAGAACCTGTGTTGTAAGTCTCCTTGGTCAGCAAGCCATAGATCAGGGACACTGTATGCGCCGGAGGGGACTGCAATTAAAACAACAATTTCTCAAAGGGTGTTAGTGCAGTACCAAAAGAGCAGCCATCTCCACGGGTAGAGAGAAAAAATTGCAGTTGATAATACTCTAACCAGGAGACATTAAAGGGGTTGTCCCGCGGCAGCAAGTGGGTCTATACACTTCTGTATGGCCATATTAATGCACTTTGTAATGTACATTGTGCATTAATTATGAGCCATACAGAAGTTATCAAAAGTTTTATACTTACCTGCTCCGTTGCTGGCGTCCTCGTCTCCATGGTTGCCGTCTAATTTTCGCCGTCTAAAATGGCCTAATGGCCAAATTAGACGCGCTTGCGCAGTCCAGGTCTTCTCCTGTTCTCTATGGGGCTCCGAGTAGCTCCGTGTAGCTCCGCCCCGTCACGTGCCGATTCCAGCCAATCAGGAGGCTGGAATCGGCAATGGACCGCACAGAAGAGTTGCGGTCCACGGAGGAAGAGGATCCCGGCGGCCATCTTCACCGGTAAGTATAGAAGTCACCGGAGCGCGGGGATTAAGGTAAGCGCTCCGGTAAGCTTTCTTTAGGTCCCTGCATCGGGGTTGTCTCGCGCCGAACGGGGGGGGGTTGAAAAAAAAAAAAACCCGTTTCGGCGCGGGACAACCCCTTTAAGGTCAACAAATCTATTCCTCAGCACCTGAAAGGACAGAACAGATGGACCACTAAGAATGTGATAAACCCGGGGGGTGGGGTCTTCCCGTCTCTCTCATCCCAAGAAACGATCTTGGGTATTATCAGGAGGAAACTCTGGGTTGCTAAAAAGCGGAGTTAGAGGACTATCCTCTACAGATAGGATTTTGAGTCTTAAAGTCTAATCGTCCCTTTCAGCAGATAGTTTGAGGAGATGGCAGTAGCCCTATCACTGGGTCTTATCCATTGGAGGAGTCTTATGGGAATCAGGTAGTCTACTTGTTCCAGGGCTACCCATTGCTTATTAGTAGCATGGTCTGCCAATCTAAAAAGTGCGTTAAGACTGCAGCTGTACGATAGAGTCTGAAATTCGGCAAAACTACTCCGCCATTAGTATTAGGATATGATAAAACTCTGTTTCCCAGTCGTGGTCTCTGTCGTCCCCATACAAATTTGATCGGGGCTGATCGTAATCTGTCAAAGAACCATACAGGAGGTATGATAGAAACTGCCTAAAAGATGTACAAAAACATGGGTAGTACATCCATTTTAAGGGTATTTATCTGTCCAAACTATGACAGGTCTTTAGTGGCATAAGAGGAGAGGACTTTTAATGTGCGCTCCAAGAGAGCCAGATAATTCAAGGGAAACAATTTGGAGTGGTCTGTTGGGATAAGTACTCCCAAGTATTTAATAGCCTTCTGTTGCCACTTAAAAGGGAAATGTTCTGTGATATGTTTTTCCTCCACTTGTGTCAGGGATATATTTAGAGCTTGTTTTTGAATAATTTTGAAGTTGGATAGATGACCAAAATACTTAAACTCTTGATACACCAGAACTGTGCGACAGCACACAATTACAAATTACACATCTGGGATGAAATATTGTAGGAGTCATTATTATGACTTTTCAATTTGAAAGGCTGCAATTCCCTCTTAAAATAGCATTTGCGGTAACGGTCAGTAAGGCTCAAGGGCAAACACTTAAGTTTGCAGGTGTACATTTAAAAAAAACATGCTTTTTCTCATGGGCAACTGTATGTGGCATGCTCATATGTATACAGCCCAATAAACCTTTATGTCTTAGCAAAAGATGACAAAACCAAAAAATATGGTGTACAGAAATGTGCTAACATAGCATAGGGCAGTTACATTCCTTTGACTATTTCAACTTTTTATGTTTCAATATACAGCAAAACGCAGATTAGAATAAACAATACAAATTCCACATGGACAAAATCGTGGGTAACAAGCTAATTAACAAATAAGCCCAAAGTGTCGGGCAGTAATTCTGGCAGCACAGACTACCGATCAAAAGTTTTATAACACCTTAAACGGTTACAGTTATTTTTTACATTATCACAGGTCACATCTAGCAAATAATGTGAAATGGTTCAAAAGGGAGTTAAAAACATTAAAAAATTCTGAAATTTGAACCTGAAACTCAACAATAGTCTGAATTTATGATTTTAAAGGGGTTGTCCCGCGCCGAAACGTTTTTTTTGTTTTTTTTTTAACCCCCCCCACATTCGGCTCGAGACAACCCCAATGCAGGGGTTAAAAAAACACACCGGGTAGTACTTACCCGAATCCCGGCGGTCCGGCGTCTTCATACTCACCTGCTGAAGATGGCCGCCGGGATCCTGTCTCTCTGTGGACCGCAGGGCTTCTGTGCGGTCCATTGCCGATTCCAGCCTCCTGATTGGCTGGAATCGGCACGTGACGGGGCGGAGCTACACGGAGCCGGCATTCTGCACGAGCGGCCTCATTGAAGACAGCAGAAGACCCGGACTGTGCAAGCGCGGCTAATTTGGCCATTAGAGGCCGAAAATTAGTCGGCACCATGGAGACGGGGACGCTAGCAACGGAGCAGGTAAGTATAAAACTTTTGATAACTTCTGTATGGCTCATAATTAATGCACAATGTACATTACAAAGTGCATTAATATGGCCATACAGAAGTGTATAGACCCACTTGCTGCCGCGGGACAACCCCTTTAACTGAAGGGCTTTTTTCAGGGAACACATCAAGGACAACTGCTCTGAATCCAAATTATGGTTTGAAATTGGATGCAAACTATTCCAACAATTGACTCAACGTTCGTAGATTACTTTCAAACCCTCATTGTATATAACCAGCACAGGAACAGACTCCATTGCAACACCCCTAGATTTGGACAGTTTTGCTCTTCAGGACCACATTGCTATCTCAATGACAAGAAAAAGACAATTAACCAAAGAAGACAAACACACAACTATAACCCTAAGAAATGTAGGTTTGTCCTACAGAGAAATTGACAAAAAAAGCCAAGGTGTCATTCAGTACAGTTTTCTATGCCATCAAAAGGTGTTAGAGCATTCTGTTGGGATCTGTTGTTCTACGTGTTCTCCCAGCAGCTCAGCTTCACAGGTGTGGTTGATTGTGCTGGCTGAGCGTGGTTTGTTTTTGCAGTGTGAGCAGTCTTGTGTTCCTGCTTATCTGTGCAGCCTGCTGTATCTTCTGTGCATGTTTAGTATGTTCTGGTGTGAGCAGTGTCATGCTTATGCGTGTCTGTGCAGGTTCTATTCTGTGTGAACTGTGTCATGCTTCTGTGTTTCTATTCTGGTATGTTCTTGTGTGAACAGTGTCATGCTCCTGCATGTCTGTGCAGGTTCTGTTCTGTGTGAACTGTGTCCTGCGGTGGGTCCTGTATAATCTAGAACTAGATAGGTTCCAGCGCAGGGACGACAGCTTAATGCAGCAAGAAATAAACAAGTTTCCATTTCAGCTGTTTAGAAAAGACTTCTATTTGCAAGTATGAGAGGCAGAGTATCAGTAAGAGAGCCACTGCTAAGAATGCAAAAAAAAGAAAACTTTCCTGGACCAAGCAACACCTCCAGTGGACTACATGCTGATGTCAAAATCCATAGAGGAGTTTAAGAGGGGACTAGATGTCTTTCTAAACCGCTATGATATTAGAGTATACAGACATTAGGTGACCAGCGGGGTTGTTGATTTCAAATGTTGATCCAGGAATTACTCTGGCTGCCATTATGGAGTCAGGAAGGATTTTTTTCCTCCATAGGAGCTAATTGGCTCGCAGTTTTGTTTTTTTTTGCCTTTCTCTGGAGCAACAAGAGGGAGGTTAAAACAGGCTGAACTGGATGGACATTGCCTTCGATCAGCTATTCATACTATGTTACTGAAGAGTGGAAAAAGCTCTTATGGACTTTTGTATGTCTTTGAATAAGTGAAGGGATGGTTCCCGAGTATGTGACACCAATTGTCAAATATGGAGGAGAAAGCGTGATGGTCAGGGGCTCTTTTG
Organism: Eleutherodactylus coqui; assembly: GCF_035609145.1. Lineage (NCBI taxonomy): Eukaryota > Metazoa > Chordata > Amphibia > Anura > Eleutherodactylidae > Eleutherodactylus > Eleutherodactylus coqui. Next base: position 153,256,557 of record NC_089845.1, on the reverse strand, counting down.
CTGGATACAGAGTTGGCAACTTGCACACTAGACAAAAAGGGCTACCACAGCATTTTTATACCACCTAGTTCGTCAGGTGTTGATATTACAGCAAGACAAAACATACTTCTAGATTATGTCAAAACTACTTAAGATAAGAAGGTAGGTAGGCTTCAAAGAATGGCCTGCAAAGTCTCCAGCTAATAAGCCTTCATATTGCCTGATTAATGTCTGAGAAGAACCTGATAAGATTTTAACATTTTATTAAGCATTTCCCACATTCCAAACACGAAACTGCTTTGTTTTCTCAATGTGAATTCTCAAAATTTAAATTTACCTGTAAAATATTTTACACATATAAAACATCAAAATGTCTTCTCCTTTGTGTGAATTCTCTGATGTCTACCAAGGTTTGATCTATCTATAAAACGTTTTCCACATAGTAAACATGCATGAGGCTTTTCTCCTGTGTGAATTCTGTTATGTATAGAAAGCTTTGATTTTTCTATAAAACATTTCCCACATTCTGAACATGAATAAGGCTTCTCTCCTGTGTGGATTCTCTTATGTACAACAAGTCTTGATTTTACTATGAAACATTTCCCACATTCAGAACATGAATACGGCTTCTCCCCTGTGTGAGTTCTCTCATGCTTAACAAGCCCCGATTTCTGTGTAAAAGCTTTTCCACATTCCGCACATGAAAATGGTCTCTCTCCTGTGTGAATTCTCTGATGTGCAGCAAGATCTGATTTATCCGTAAAGCATTTTCCACATTCTGAACATGAAAATCGTTTCTCTCCTGTGTGAATTCTCCCATGTTTAACAAGATCTGATTTAACTACAAAGAACCTACCACATTCAGAACATGAATATAACCCAACTCCGGTGTGAATTCTCTCATGTTTAACATAACGTGATTTATTTTTAAACCGTTTCCCACAGAGTGAACATGCAAATGGCTTCTCCCTTGTGTGAATTCTCTCATGTTTAACAAGATCTGACTTGTTTATAAAGCGTTTCCCACATTGTGAACATGCAAATGGCTTTTCCCCTGTGTGAATTTTCTCATGTAAAGCAAGCTTTGATTTATATCTAAAGCATTTCCCACATTCTAAACATGAATACGGTTTCTCTCCTGTGTGAATTATCTCATGCTTATCAAGATGTCCTTTTTTAATAAAGCACTTCCCACAATTTGAGCAGGAATATGGCTTTGATCCTGTAGGAAGTATTTGTGTACAAATACCTGATATTTTTGTACATTGTTCACGACACTCAAACCTTTTCTCTCCTTCCTGGCCCGCACTTGTGGTAGCAATCTGTGATCGGTCAGCAGGAGGTTCCTCATGATTAGGGGGATTAGCTGATAGACCTGTACTGTGAAGTCCTGGATGTACATTAAGGGTAATGAGGTTTCCTCCTGAAGAGTGCTGCAGGCTATCTTCATCTTCTTCTTTATAACTTACTGATAACATGACGTTTCCCTCAAAGTTTTTACTGGGATTTTCTGTTAGGATTAAAAATTGATTTTGTAATTTTTTTAAAATCCACAAAGTAGACAAATGTATATTTTATTAGGCTGCAAATAAACATGCAGTTTGTGATGTAATATTTGCAGTCAAAGCTAGAAATTGATCCATCGGGAAGGAGAAGAAATCCATAAGTGTATTCAAAGGAAGAAGAAGTAAAAGTCTTTCCTTTATATTTCCCATTACTTATGAATCCACTTCTGATTTTGGGTCAACAAGTAGCATCTAAACTTCATGTGCGATTCCATACTTGAGGTTGGAAGCCAGCTTCAAAGACGTGAACGGTTTTCCTTAGCAAGCTCACACTGATCCTGTTCCAACAATGGTGCAATTCCAGGTAACAAATAAGTTTATCCAACATGGAGTAGATAAAAGTTTCCAAATTTATTAAGAATCAATTAAAAAAAAGTAAATATTGGCAAACTGATGTTCAAGACCATAACTACTGACAAGTTTCAGACACCAATGTCCTTAGGGGTAGCTGAAAGCTACAACTGCTATGACTGAGGACATTAATGTCAGCATCATGCTCTTCAACATGTTTGGCAGTTTTTACTCTCTTAACTGATTCTTAATAAATTTGGACATTTTTAGCTACTCCTTGCACACTGGGTAAACTTGTTTGTTATATATGATTCCATCCTAACAAAGCTTTGTACTGTATAACACTAAAGGTCCTTTTACACGTGCAGCCAACCAGACAGGATTTTTATGCTGCGTAATAATCAATCATCATCAACAAACGTAGTAGGTGACAAATGGCCTTACTATCAATGATGAGCAAGTATACTCGCTAAGGCACATTACTCGAGCGAGTAGTGCCTTAGCCGAGTATCTCCCCGCTCATCTCTAAAGATTCGGGGGCCGGCTGGGGGCAGGGAGCAGCGGGGGAGAGCGGGGAGGAACGGAGGGGAGATCTCTCTCTCCCTCTCTCCCCCCCGCTTCCCCCTGCTCCCCGCCGCAACTCACCTGTCACCTGCGCCGGCCCCCGAATCTCATATTAATGGGCATACAATGACAGCAGTCAATCACTGATAGGACCGCCCCCTGGACTCCCAAGTCCAAAATGAGTAGAAGTTTAAATTAATAAATTACTAACTTGACTCACTCTTAATGTAGAAAAATTATATCTGAATCTGCTCAGCTACTCCGGCTCTATAACAGACTGCCGTCAGATTAGAAACCATGTTCAATGTGACAGGTCCTCTTTAAAAGGATCGACCCACTTCTAATTATTTCATTGCAGGAAGTAGACAGCTTTGTAAATTGTGCAGTGACCCAGGTTGGTATTTGAGTCCTATTGAAGTGAATGCAATACTAGGCCGATCCACTGCATAATGTACAACAGATAGAAGTGGGACAACTCCTTCCAGGCTGGAAACACACAAGTAGTTTTGGATGTTTATTAGGCACAGTATTTCTTGAATATATATTATATAGAGTGCCCTAAAAAAAAAAATTAAAAAAAAACAGTTCTCCCCAGTCGTTTTTCTGTTTTGTTGTATTGCAACCTGGAATTAGAATAGATTAACCCTTTCCAATCCATTTATTTTTTCTCACCCATTCTCCCCAGCTCCAAATAAATTGGAGCTGGGGAGAATGGATGAGAAAAAATACATTTTCCCTGCACCCTCCTGAACTGACAGAGTTCAGGAGGGTGCAGGGAGGGACCTGCTTACTTGTCTGGCGTCTTCCGCCTTCTCCTTCTGCCTCCCGGCTCGGCGATCATGTGACCGCTGGGGTCAGGTGGCACCTGGTGGTCACATGATCGCCGGGCCGGGAGGCAGAAGGAGAATGCACAAGACACCGGTCAGGTAAGCAGGTCCTCCCACGGTGCAGGCTCCCGGCTCGGCGTTCATGTGACCGCTGGGGGTCAGGTAACTCTGGCGGTCACATGATCGCCGGCCGGAATTTCTATGCATTACATAGTGCTAATTGAGCGCTATGTAATGTGTAAAGGAGAAGACAGAAAGGGTTAAAAACCCTTTCTGCCTTCTCCTCGGGGGTCCTCGATGAGGACCAGTGCAGGAGTGCATCTGCACCCAATGTGTCTGATGATCGGGTGCAGATGCACTCCTGCACTGTAGTGTCGGGCCTGCCCCGACATCGGAGCTTTGGAGGAAAATCATGATCTCGGGGCAGGCCCGACATTGGATTGGAAAGGGTTAAAATTTAGATTTTAAGTAATAAAGCTGACAGAATAATCCCAATTATACTAATACCTGAAAAAATAACTGACTTGACTTTTTCCATTCATTATTACATACCTGTGGTAACATCTACTGGAATCTCCTCCTTCACGTCTCTCATACACGGGTGATCGTCCATCATCCGCTCTTCTTCTACCTCCACTTTAATATCAGTCACATCTTCCCCCTGATTTGTCATATGTAATAATTCAGTATAATACAGCAGACAGGAGGAAAATCTAACAGACCACCAGAAGAGACCCCCAAAATCTATGACTGCAGGACCCCCATATATAGATCTAGTGTAGGGCTCAGCATTATCTACCTGATGGTCCTCTAGGACATCAGGATCTTCCGCTGGACAGTCCTGGGAATACAGAGGACGGGGACATCTCTCCGGGGGAATTCTCCTACTGGTTCCATCTGTGGTGACACAAGCACACAGTGATGACTACATGAGCTCCTGTATATCTATAGATCACACATGGCTCTCAGCACCCTCACTTCTATACCAAGATAATATAATCAGCTCCTCAACAAAATCCCCGGCTCAGAGCTTCTGTCTATACACTAATTTTCACTTTCACTTCTTCGTCAGGAAATCCATCTTCAGCGGGAGGAACAGACTCGAACAATTCTGGATTTAGATTGTCTGGTGAAGAAAACAAACTATCAAATATTTCATTCGGGAAATGTGAATGTCTGTAGATGAACCCGCAGTGACCACCCTCATCTTATATCAGACAGACGGAGAACCTGTAGTAAGGAAACAACTAAAGCTTCATCTCCTCCAGGAAACCACTGAGGTGCTGGAGAAAGCTGCAGGCTGGAGGATAGCATTAGGTTTATTGGGAACTCTTTTACTATGAGCCGCTGATGGCATCTTCATAATTGTGACTTAGATACAATCAAAACCATTTTATTGACAATCCGTACTGAAATCTGGAATTTCAAAAGGTTCATTTACTTTTTAATAACTTGCAACTTTATCTAATTCTCCTTACCTTGTGATGTCAGAGGTCGGGGATCCTCCATCATGACCTCCTCGTACAGATCCTGGCGTCCTCCTATATACTCCCACTCCTCCATGGAGAAATAGACAGCCACATCCTGACACCTTATAGGAACCTGACAACACAATATCCAGTCATCACCCAGACCCCTCCTGTTACTGTATAATGTCCCCCATCCCACGCAGCATCACCTCTCCTGTCAGCAGCTCCATCATCTTGTTGGTGAGCTCTAGGATCTTCTGCTCATGTATCGGGGAGGGAGGCTCTGTGATGGGGAAATGACTCCTGCCCCATCCTCCTGACTCCTGGAGATGGATGATGGGAGTCACACCGTCCCCAGATGTCTTCTTCACTATTGTGTAATCCTGTGTATGAAGAGACACTGAGAAACATCATCATGTGCACAATAATAAGAGATACAAGTGACGTCACATCCCTTTAAATCCCCATAATTAAGCCATTGAGAGGTTGCAGAGTAACGTTCCTGAAACCAATTTTTCCACCCTTGCCCCTCTCACCTGTCACACTCTGGAGGTCTCCTCTGTGTATTCAGGTCACTTTCCTGCAGTGCAGCCCCCTGCCTAATGCTTATCAACGACCATCTTTCAATTTCACATATATCCCATGATGCAGCAGCACAGCATTAGATGAGGCTATACCATTTTTTGTCTGTTGGGGGGTCAGTTGAACTATCAATACCTTCTATATTCACTTAAATAAGCTATAGACCATAAGTATACAGTCTGGAGGATGAGCTGTGATCTCCTCTATTATAACTGTGTGACAGGAGCTGTGAGCTCATCTTCAGTAACTGTGATAGGAGTGTCTGTGTAGTGACCCAGAAGGGTCCTACACAAAGAACGCATTGAAATCAATGGGCTCTATGATCTGCAGATAGTGCAAAAATATGCCTGTGTGAAGCCGGACTAAAGATGATATAAATGTAGAAGCGCTCACCTCTCCGGTCAGCAGGTAGAGGATCTCCAAGGTGAAGTCTAATATTCTTCTGGTGATCTCCTTCCTGTCCTCGGCCATCCTTGGTGGGTCATTCAGGAGAAGGAACGGATTGGATGAACTGGAGGTTGTAGAACCGCAGGAACCTTTATGAAGAAAGGAGCGGCTGTAAATCCTACAGGAACATCATCATATGTGATATACAGAACCTCACTTAGGGCTCGGTCAGACGAGCGGAGATCCGTGCATTTTTCCGTGCGGAACTAAATCTACATGACCACGTCCATTGCCACCCATATGTTCTATCTTTAGAAGGTGTGGATTTTTGCCCGCACACGTGGTGTGTTTTTATTTCCGTGCGGATCTCCGCTCGTCTTACCGAGCCCTTCAAGAGCAGCCAAAGAAAAGCTTCTCAGAGCCGTCGCCACATGGATTAGAGGGGATCCTAATACGGATAGTTATATCCACGGGACCAGGAGCTGCGAGGGCCGTCAGGAAGAGCGGCTGCCAGGTAATGCTGGAGGTACTGCAGTGTATGTGGGGGCAGCAGCTCACACACCGCTAACCTCCACATGTAACATGTATGACCCCAGCAGACGGTATCACAGCATCACTACAAGCACAGGAACACGTGATGGAAACTTACCTTACAGTTGGGAGAATGGCTGATAACAGAGAGAACACCAGCGACTACCTGCAGGACCTGTGATGACGTCACCACCATGTGATCACCATGTAAAGGGTGGAGCCAAACAAGGGAGAGGACAGTATGGTTGTGGGATAAAGGCCCAGTGATGATGTGACATGAGGGGGCAGAGCTCCTGTGCGGTTTGTATTCGTGATGGGAATTCTGGCCCCTTTTCGTCAGACATCTTTCCATAGACGGCTCTGACCAATACAGGATGGATGACCTGCTGCCTTTTTCCTGTCGCTGCAGAAAGCCCCAGAGCTGTCGTCTGTTGAAAATCCCTCAGTGGGCCCCATGTGTAATGCCCCCCCCCCCCTCCCCCTCCCCCTCCTTACTGCCCTGTGCTATACTTCTTAGTTCTTCATAACTCCAGTCCTCAGGGACCACCAACAGGTCATGTTTTCAGGATATCCTATAGTAAGAACACCTGTGGTAATATCTGAGGCACCGACAATAATTACATCACCTGTGTAACACTGAGGAAATCCTGAAAACATGACCTGTTGGCGGTCCCTGAGGACTGGAGTTGGGAAACACTCTCCTAACTAATTGTTCTCACCACATCACTGCTGTGTGAGGGGCAAATGTCACCTGTTCAGCAGTGAAAGGGTTACTAGCTGCTGCTGACTCCGAGACAGGAGCCGACGCCAATCATTCTCCATAAAGAGCTCTATCATAGAGCTGAGAGTTCAAGGCTGACCCATCACTAGTTTGTATGGAGAAGTGATGGATTCAGGGTTTCCTCTTCTGTCAGCAATTGGGTGAGAGCTGGGAGCCAGGGGAAAGCTGGGAGTTGTAGTTCTCACCTCTTATACCCTTCTCTTTAATGTCCATTTTGAACATGCTGGGAGTTGTAGTCCCATTCGTGGTGACTAGGAACAGGTGAGAACACAGTGATCTATCTGTACTGGTTCTTAAAATCACAGAGGTAAGAAAAAATGTACAAAGACACAACTCACAGAAAAAGAAGCCAAATAATCCTCACCTGATACTGCAGGGCAGCCCAGTCACCACCACTGCCCTAGTAGCATGCAGACAGCCTGCTTGTAATATGAGGGAGCTAAATGTTCAGTGCAGACTCATGTGCAGCCACTCATCTCAACCCAAGATTAGAGGAGGGGTGACTGCAGAGAACGTAATCTGCACATGAGAACTGACACCAAGCTGTTCTCAAACATTAGTTTCTCCAAGGTAAATTTCATGAAAAACTATGAAACTGCTGCCATAATTCCGGTCTATGAACTGTGTACCCTGATCTGTTACCTCTGGTACCGGCAACATCTCTGCCCATCCAGAGAAACATGGGTGGACACAAGCACGCGTTCATACAGCGCACACTTCAGTTGTTGTAGAAAAGTCAATTTATAAAAGTTTTACCCTTTGAAGTAGATACTGCGCTTCTGACAAATACTTCTGGGGTGCTTTTGCAGAGGGTATGCTCTTTCTGGCAGTGTGGGATGCAATTATCTGTTAGGAGGAAGAGAAGGGATTCCTTGCATAATATATGTCCCTCTATATCACTCGTGTCAAACACAAGGCCCGCCGCCTCATTTTATGTGGCCTGCACAGTGATTTTCAGTCGGCCGTGTCACGGCTACGCAGCAACCGAAAGTCGTTTGAACCAAGTCACAGCTGCATCCTCGCTCATGCAGCCTGGTCCAGCGAGTATACGCCGAGCCCTGGATACTGTCGGGGAGGGGGAGACAGTTTAGCCCTACTAAAAAACCATATCTGTGTAAGAAAAGAAGCGTAGATCAAAATGTACCCTCAGAGGCTCACAGGGATAAATAGAAATAAGATTTCCAGATTCAGATGGGGAAGTATAGCAAGAAAGCAGAGAGTTCCAGTCATAGAGAATACTCCAGGATACAGATTCAGATAGCCGACATCTGAGGGCGGAGTCTAGCTGATGCCAGAGTAAGATGCTTTCCAGCCGGGCTCCCGCTGCACCTGCCGGCAAAAAGCGCTTACCGGGCTTCAGACGGCAAGCAGAACACACCGACGGTTCCATGAGGAAAAGGAGGACCACGGGGAGGACACAGGAGGCGGCGGAGGACGAGCCACAGAAGATAGAGAGATTCTTCGGCAGCCGCGGACCTCCGACTTCCGCATCTAGGATGGCGCCAGACCACGTGTGCCCAAAGCTGAAGGAACTGAGCGGAGCCAGCAGGGAGACGAGCGGCATGGAGGAGATGGGAGCGCTGATGCCACTAGCACCACCAGGGACAGATAAGTGCAATAATGCCCCCAGGGTGGACCCCAGCAATGTCGGAAGCGGTGACAGCCTTACTCCCTGGCCAGACAGCATAGGCGAGGGAGATCTGGAACAATCCCCTCAGCCAAACTCAGCCCCATATGAGGAAGATGGCTGCCCCACATACGGCCCCATGAGCCCACAAAGCATGAGAGCGCAGGCTGCCCGCACAGAAGGCAGCGGGAGCCCTGAGTACACCAGGGGCTCTCGCCAGCCACAGCCTCGGGGGGGGGGGGGTCCTCTGGTGGAAACCGGGCACCACACCACATGAGCCCTCCAGAAAGCACCTTAGCTCGTCCAGATGGGGGTAGTAGTCTCCCACAAAGGTCACGCATGAACAATTCCGCGACAGCCAAAAACCCACCAGCTAGCCCGACCTCTACATACGGCTCCTCTACTGACGACGACTGGGACTGGAAGGAGCATTTAAGATCTCTCCCGACAAAAAGGGATTTCCAGAGGCTGGAGACCTCGCATAAAGAGGCGTTGTCCCTTTTACATCAAGAGCTCAAACACGTGGGGCACCGCCTAAACACGGTGGAGGAGACCTTTCCACACTTGACGACCACAGTCAAGTAATAAATGCTCAAGCCCTTCAAATTGCAGATATACTGGCGCATATTGATGACCTTGAGAACCGTCACAGGCGCAATAATCTGTGGCTAAGGGGTCTATCCGAGGAAGTGGCGCCCCCCCCAACTAGAGGAGTGGGCCCGCAACTTCTTTGGCTCACTGCTGAAACGTAATCCTGACCAACCGGTCCTAATCGACCGCATACATAGGACTCTCGGCCCTAAACCAGGTGACCCTAACAGGCCGCGAGACGCTGTGTGCCGCATACATTACTTCAAAGAAAAAGAGGCCATCATGAAGTGCGCCAGAGACAGAAAGGACACTTTAACTCACAATGGCACCCCTATTGCAATATTCTCAGACCTGGCGAGACGCACCCTACAATTACCCAAAGCTGTAAGGCCCTTGCTGGATGTTCTGAAAGCCAACAAAATGTTCTACCGCTGGGGATACCCCTTTCAGCTCACGGCCTCGAGGAATGGCAGGACTTTCAGATCCCCTGCTGATCTCCCCAGATTTCTAGGTGCCTTAGAACTCCCAATGGTGGCATTGCCGGATTGGCCACACCAGCCATCACTACCCACTCCCGGCCCCAGAGAAGCCTGGCATGAGGTGGGATCCTCGGGGCCCAAAGCCAGCAACCGCACCAATAGACCGCCACGTTGACTGCAAACTATCCAGGCGAGCCGATAAGGTCCCTCGAGATGGTTGAAGTGTCCGGTTCTGTCGTTCCTAGGCTCTGGTGTTCTACTACGAGCCGTCGGGTTCTGTTCTGTTCTGCTTTATGTTGCCGAATAGTTGTGTCTATAGCTCCAAGCACACCTGCTCCTTGACCAGATGATCGAAGCGTACTTGAGCTGATTGATTGTCGGTTACACATGTTATTAATGTCACAAATGTTATCATTGTTGCCTGGTATTACGGCCTTTGTGACTGACTGAGTGGTATGCCGATGGGGACGATGGGAGACCCGGGTTGCTCGGGTATCTGTGACTTTCCCTCCTAACTGGGTTGACGTCACCATAGTGTCATCCACAACTGACCGTAGGTTGGTTCCCCGCTAGTTGGACTGGGAACATACTTCCTAGTCGACAGAATGTTCGTTTTCTGTCACCTTTTCCCTCTATCTTTTCCCCTTCTTAGTGTTCTCTCTTCTCTCTCTTTTCAATCTTGGTCCCGGGAACTGTGGATCGTAATGGCACCACTCTCACCTATTAACACACAACCATGACTAACTTATCTTTCTGTACCTATAATACCAGGGGTTTGAACGCCCGGGCCAAAAGGGGTCAGATCCTAGCACATTTGCACAAAAAAAGGATTGCGATAGCTATGTTCCAGGAGACACATGATAGAAAGGATCACGTCCCCAAGGGCAACAACAAATATTATACAAACTGGTATCATAGCACACATCCAGACAAGAAAGTCTGCGGAGCGTCTATTGCAATACACAAGACCCTCCCCCACAGAGTTCTTACTTCCAGGGTGGACACTGAGGGCAGATACCTTTTTCTTAAAATTGATCTAGGATGCTGCATAATTACAGTTGCTAATGAATATCTTCCCAACACAGGTCAGATTGCTTACGCCTGTCGGATGCTGAGGGAGCTGACTTAGTTCGCCGAGGGTTCACATATCATGCTAGGCGGTGATTTCAATCTCACCCTGGATCCCGCTCTGGATGCTTCGACGGGTAAGTCCTGTCTATCCCTGGCGGCCCTGCGCAGATTGTGGAGAGGATTGTGCAAGCTGAAACTCATTGATCTCTGGAGGACACTCCATCCAGAGATCAAGGACTACAGTCACCACTCCATCGCCCATAACAGCTATGGGCGCTTGGACTACCTATTTGTTTCCCACGGTCTTCTGGACTGGAACCCTAGGTGTTCAATTGGCAACTTTATATGGTCAGACCATGCACCTGTCTACAAAGCCTTGTTGGGGAGGGGGAGGGGACAACACGGGGGCTAAACAGTTGGAGACTTAATGACAATCTCCTAGGTGATGCCTGCTGCCTCCAGGAGGTCAGGCGGACAATACTTCCCCAACCATTCAATGGGAGGCTCTAAAATGTGTCTTAAGGGGAGTCTTCATTTCCCACGGGACAAGACTAAAGAAAGACAGGGTAGCAAAACTGGCGGACCTGATATCTAGGCTAGAAAGGGTGGAGCAAGCTAATAAGTCCAGCGCTTCTCTGACCTTAAAAACGGAGATCTCAACATTCCATCAGCAAATTTTGGGGAACATGGATCAGGCGTACCTACACTTGAGAGATAGAATAAAAGGAAGGGGGGGGAGGGTACTACGAATTTGGCAATAAATGTAGTTCCTGGTTGGCGAAAGCATTAAACTCATGGGAGAACCAGTCACACATCTTCGCTATGAACTCAGCAGACAAGGGCAAAGTTCATGCAACAAATGACATCCTAGAATGCTTCAGGGAATTTTATGGGGAGTTATATAACAGAGGGGACAACTGAAATACCAACGATCGACCAATACTTACAAAAACATGCTCCAGCAATAATCTCGGCGGAAAGCGCGGAACGGCTGGAGGAGGACATATTAGATCAAGAGATATTAGATGAAATTAAAAACCTGAAGATAGGTAAAAGACCAGGGCCAGACGGCTTAACGCCTAGGTTTTACAAGATATGTGGAGATTTGTTGGTCCCTATACTAAGTAGAGCTTTTAACGCGGTATCTGAAAACTGTCCATTCCCATATCAAGCCCTGCAAGCAATTATCAGAGTTATTCCAAAACCAGGCAGAGATCCCATGTCATGCGGGAATTACCGTCCAATATCTTTGCTAAACGTGGACACCAAAATATTTGCCAAAACATTAGCCTCCCGTCTGCGCCCTCTTGTCCCTGGGATTATCCACAGAGATCAGGTGGGATTCGTGGCGGGACGTGAAGCTAGGGACAATACGATACGGACCCTATCACTGATAGAGAGATCGCGAGAAGAAAATAGCCCCTTATGCCTCCTCTCAGTCGACGCCGAAAAAGCTTTCGACCGCGTAAGCTAGGGGTTCTTGGAGGCCACATTAAGGAAGATAGGGCTGGGTAATAGGACGATTAGCTGGGTAATAACACTTTATAACAACCCCACAGCGCAGATATGGGTCAACGGGAAGCTCTCCAACCCAATTAACATAAGAAATGGAACACGGCAGGGCTGCCCGTTGTCACCGACACTTTACACCCTGGTCATGGAGTCGCTGGCCAATGCCCTGAGGGAAAATAAGGAAATACAAGGCTATAAAACAGCTAAACAAGAACATAAGGTTGCCCTGTTTGCTGACGATTTGCTAGTACACATCACTAATCCTAGCCAGGCATTGCCAGCTATCCTACAAGAGTTTAATAGATATAGCCAGGTCAGCAACTTTAAGATTAATTTGAGCTAATCAGATATTTTAAACATCACACTCCCAACATCGGAAATCACACGACTTAAACATCTGCTTCCCCTGAGCTGGTGAGAGGATAATATCAAGTATCTAGGGGTAGTCCTCCCTTCAGATCCCGGGAAGATATTTGACCTAAACTACGAACCTATGTATTTCGCCATGACGAAAGACCTTGGGAGATGGAGATCGACGACCCTCTCGTGGTTTGGCAGGATAAACACTGTTAAAATGAACTCCCTCCCTAAACTTCTATATTAATACCAAACGTTACCCATACAGGCTCCGCGGAATTTCTTCATTAAACTACAAAAGGCTGTGACGCGCTTTGTGTGGGGTGGAACTAAACCGCGTTTAAACTTTAGATTATTAACCCAACGAAAAGAGAAGGGAGGGACAGGTCTACCAAACTTGCTCCTCTACTATAGAGCTGCCATCTGCAGGATGGTCCTGGATCTGGTCCATGAGGGGACACCTAAACGTTGGGTCGAACTGGAACAGGAGGCAACGGCGGGTAGGATCAGGGGTCTCTTTTGGCTACGGGATGGGCTAGGAAGGAGAGGCATTAGAGTCTCTCCTCTGATAAACTCCCTACTGAGAACATGGGATGGCTTTGCGAGACGACACGATCTGGTAAAAGTTCCGGAACCTTGGACGCCATTGAGAGGAAACCCGGACATCCCTCAGGGAGACTCGGGACTACCCTTACTAGATGGGTTGGGCATTGAGTTTCCCAGGGTCAAGGATGTGGTGGACGGAGAAAGTCTTAAGCCATTAAGTGTTCTCTTGGGGAACGGGAGACAGATGACAGGTGCGTGATTCCAACAATTTCAGATAGGCCACTACATACGAGCCCTAGGACCAATCTCAGACCTGACATCATCAAACACACCTTTTGAAGCACAATGCGTGAGACCTCAGAGGACAAGAGGAGAGATCTCCGCGATCTATAGCTTCTTGGTGGCCGGCGGGGGGACTGGACCCTGGAGGAGGTTTCAGGAGGTCATGGGAGAGGGAGATGAAAAAGGAGCTGACAGGGGAAGACTGGGACAAAGCCATATGTCTGACCCATAAAATGACGATCTCGAGCAGTCATCAGGAGCTAAACTACAAACTAATAAAGAGGTGGTACGGTAGGGGAGTTTCTGACCTGTGTTGGCGATGCTTAAAAGAGTTCGGTACACTCTCACACATATGGTGGTCATGCCCTCAGGTTAAGACACTCTGGAAGGAAATAGAGTCCCTGTATAATGCTCTGAACAAGGGATCCCTTACATTGACCCCCAAGGTGGCCCTCCTGTCGATCCCCCTGGGATCTATAAAAACTAACAGGAGAAGTTCCCTCAGGTTTTATCTCCTAGCTATGCGAACGGTGGTACCGAGGCTATGGAGATCCCAAGACCCTCCCACAAGAGTGAATTGGGTGACCGTCCTAGAGGAAATAGGCCGTATGGAAGAACTGAAAGCAAAAGATGTGAAATACTCCGCGTATCACGCTATTTGGGAACCCTGATTAACGTTTCGTAGATCCCCATGGTTTGATCAATGGCTGGTGAGTGGAGCTTTGCCTAACTAACAATAAGTTTGTAGCAGTGTGAAACGGACTTGGGACCAAGATCTCTCTTAACCTTCGCTTTCTCTTATCTGCTCTTTATATCTATCCTCTCCTCTCTGCTTTGCATACTGTTCTTTATATTTCCTCTAGGATTCTTACCTCTACACCCCTCCCCACCTGTGAGGTTCGGAGGGTACCCATAGGCGCCCTTACGGGACACCCCTCCCCTATTCTGTCTTTCTCCTTCTTCTCTCCCTAAATCCTATGAAGTTACATAATTTAGTTATATATAAGCGTTTGTTCGAAGCAACTATAGGTAGCAGTAGATTGGGGTAGGTGGGATGATAAGTTCTATGGGAAAATCTACTATGCAAGAATATATTAAGTAAGAGCACCGTCATGAAGCGAAAACTTACAGCAAACGAGGGCAAATTTTGTGACTTCTTGGTTTAGACGAGGATTTAATAGTAGTAATGCTAAACTTTGAAATGCTTTTCATAAAGATTGTACTATGGAAAACCTTAATAAAATACATTTTGAAACAGATAGCCGACATCTGACCATATCATTCACTATACCTAGCTCCCTAGTTTGAACCTAACACATGGTCACAGAGGAACCACCCTGAGAAGGGTTCCCTGTCAAGATCCTGCCCCTTAAAATAACTAAATGCACTTTGTAGCAGCCTTGACCCTACGCTTTTTATCCCTTTGTTATTCAATCAGTTTTATTGAGAAATTTTTTAGATAAAATAAACCTATCAAGAAGGTCACGCAGGACCTTGTGGAAAGAAAATTAACATATCATGTAATAATACAAAATGGAACAACAACTACTACCTCTCACCCTTAACTTTCATGGTGTCCAATACCCTCGAATGAGGATATAGATTTTTTACCTCAGGTAGTACTTGGCCCGACAATAAGATTAAATCCTATCCTTACCAATATAAGGAAAGAAGAAAAAGAAGAAGAAGAGAAGAAAAAGGGGGGGGGGGGGGAGTGTGTGTGTGTGTGGTGGTGGTGGGGGATTGAAGAAGTAAAACAAGAGAGAGGGGAGAGGGGAAAGCAGGCAGGTTTAGTATTGCTATCCCTGCCATTCTGATGACCCACAGATGGGTCCTGCATTTATCATGCCTAAGAGAACAAGTCTTGGAACTCTGTGAAGGAATCAAATTCTATCCATGGCTGCCATCTTGACAGGAACTTACTTGCCTCCCTCGCATTTTCTGCACACGATTCCTCCATGTGACACAGGTGTGACATCTCTTGTTGCCATTCATACTTGGATAGTGAGTGGTCTGGCCATGGTGTGGTATGACCACCCTAGCAGCTGCCAGGCAAGATTGTAGTAAACCTCTCTTTTGAGATTTAATTGAGCCTGGGAGTATAGAGAGGAGGGCAACCTGTGGGGTGTTATCTATTCTCTCATGTTGTATTTCATTGTATGTAGAAAATATTTTGTCCCAAAAAGGTTTTATCATGCTACAACTCCACCAGATGTGGATCATAGTATCTCTATCAGTTCCATAGCACCAACAAAGCTGAAGAGAATATAGTGCGCAGACGAGTAGAATATCTGTACCACCTTGATAGTATCTTGTAGGTTTTTTCCTGAGCTACACAGGCTATAGTTTGTGGGTAAATATAAACTCCTTCTGCCAGTCGCCCTGGAGGATCGTGACTCCCAAATCCTGTTCCCATGCCTGTTTAAAGTTAGAACCTGTGTTGTAAGTCTCCTGGGTCAGCAAGCCATAGATCAGGGACACTGTATGCACCGGAGGGGACTGCAATTAAAGCAACAATTTCTCAAAGGGTGTTAGTGCAGTACCAAAAGAGCAGCCATCTCCGCGGGTAGAGAGAAAAAATTGCAGTTGATAATACACTAACCAGGAGACATAAAGGTCAACAAATCCGTTCCTCAGCACCTGAAAGGACTGAACAGATGGACCACTAAGAATGTGATAAACCCGGGGGGGGGGGGGGGGGGTGTCTTCCCATCTCTTTCATCCCAGGAAACGATCTTAGGTCTTACCTGGTGGAAACACCGGGTTGCTAAAAAGCGGAGTTAGGGGACTATCCTCTACAGATAGGATTTTACGTAATTTTGAGTCCCAAAGTCTAATCGTCCCTTTCAGCAGATAGTTTGAGGAGATGGCAGTGGGCCTATTACTGGGTCTTATCCATTAGAGGAGTCTTATGGGATTCAGGTAGTCTACTTGTTCCAGGGCTACTTATTGCTCATTAGTAGCATGGTCTGCCAATCTAAAAAGTGCGTTAACACTGCAGCTGTACGATAGAGTCTGAAATTCGGCAAAACTACTCCAGCATTAGTCTTGGAATATGATCAAACTCTGTTTCCCAGTTGTGGTCTCTGTCATCCCCATACAAATTTGATAGGGCCTGATCGTAATCTGTCAAAGAACCATACAGGAGGTATGATAGAAACTGCCTAAAAGATGTACAAAAACATGGGTAGTACATCCATTTTAAGGGTATTCATCTGTCCAAACCATGAGAGGTCTTTAGTGGCATAAGAGGAGAGGACTTTTAATGTGCGCTCCAAGAGAGCCAGATAATTCAAGGGAAACAATTTGGAGTGGTCTGTTGGGATAAGTACTCCCAAGTATTTAATAGCCTTCTGTTGCCACTTAAAAGGGAAATGTTCTGTGATATGTTTTTCCTACACTTGTGTCAGGGATATATTTAGAGCTTGTTTTTGAATAATTTTAAAGTTGGATAGATGACCAAAACGCTTAAACTCTTGATGCACCAGAACTGTGCAACAGCACACAATTACAAATTACACACCTGGGATGAAAGATTGTAGGAGTCATTATTATGACTTTTCAATTTGAAAGGCTGCAATTCCCTCTTAAAATAGCATTTGCGGTGATGATCAATAAGGATCAAGGGCAAACACTTAAGTTTGCAGGTGTACGTTTTAAAAAAACATGCTTTTTCTCATGGGCAACTGTATGTGGCATGCTCATATGTATACAGCCCAATAAACCTTTATATCTTAGCAAAAGATGACAGAACCAAAAATATGGTGTACAGAAATGTGCTAACATAGCATAGAGCAGTTACGTTCCTTTGACTATTTCAACTTTTTAGGTTTCAATATACAGCAAAACGCAGATTAGAATAAAAAATACAAATTCCACATGGACAAAATCGTGGGTAACAAGCTAATTAACAAATAAGCCCAAAGTGTCGGGCAGTAATTCTGGCAGCACAGACTACCGATCAAAAGTTTTAGAAAACCTTAAACGTTTACAGTTATTTTTTTACATTAACACAGGTCCCGTCTAGCAAATAATGTGAAATGGTTCAAAATGGAGTTTAACAACATAAAAATATTCAGAAATTTGAACCTGAAACTCAAAAATAGTCTGAATTTATGATTTTAACTGAAGGGCTTTTTTCAGGAAGCACATCAAGGACAACTGCTCTGAATGCAAATTATGGTTTGAAATTGGATGCAAACTATTCCTACAATTGACTCAACATTTGTAGATTACTTTCAAACCCTCTGATTGTATATAACCAGTACTGAAACAGACTCCATTGCAACACCCCTAGATTTGGACAGTTTTGCTCTTCAGGGCCACATTGCTATTATAATGACAAGAAAAAGCCAATTAACCAAAGAAGACAAACACACAACTATAACCCTAAGAAATGTAGGTCTGTCCTACAGAGAAACTGACAAAAAAGCCAAGGTGTCAGTCAGTACAGTTTTCTATGCCATCAAAAGGTGTTGGAGCGTTCTGCTGGGATCTGTTGTTCTACGTATTTTCCCAGCAGCTCAGCTTCACAGGTGTGGTTGATTGTGCTGGCTGAGCGTGGTTTGTTTTTGCAGTGTGAGCAGTCTTGTGTTCCTGCTTATCTGTGCAGCCTGCTGTATCTTCTGTGCATGTTTAGTATGTTCTGGTGTGAGCAGTGTCATGCTTATGCGTATCT
This sequence comes from Eleutherodactylus coqui, assembly GCF_035609145.1. Lineage (NCBI taxonomy): Eukaryota > Metazoa > Chordata > Amphibia > Anura > Eleutherodactylidae > Eleutherodactylus > Eleutherodactylus coqui. Next base: position 153,238,438 of record NC_089845.1, on the reverse strand, counting down.
GTGCATGTTCTATTCTGTGTGAACTGTGTCATGCTTCTGTGTTTCTATTCTGGTATGTTCTTGTGTGAACAGTGTCATGCTCCTGCATGTCTGTGCAGGTTCTGTTCTGTGTGAACTGTGTCCTGCGGTGGGTCCTGTATAATCTAGAACTAGATAGGTCCATAGGTTCCAGCGCAGGGACGACAGCTTAATGCAGCAAGGAATAAACAAGTTTCCATTTCAGCTGTTTAGAAAAGACTTCTATTTGCAGGTATGAGAGGCAGAGTATCAGTAAGAGAGCCACTGCTAAGATTGCAAAAAAAAGAAAACTTTCCTGGGCCAAGCAACACCTCCAGTGGACTACATGCTGATGTCAAAATCCATAGAGGAGTTTAAGAGGGGACTAGATGTCTTTCTAAACCGCTATGATATTAGAGTATATAGACATTAGGTGACCAGCGGGGTTGTTGATTTCAAATGTTGATCCAGGAATTACTCTGGCTGCCATTATGGAGTCAGGAAGGATTTTTTTTCCTCCATAGGAGCTAATTGGCTCGTTTTTTTTTTTGCCTTTCTCTGGACCAACAAGGGGAAGTTAAAACACGCTGAACTAGATGGACATTGCCTTCATTCAGCCTAACATACTATGTTACTGAAGAGTGAAAAAAGGTCTTATGGACTTTTGTATGTCTGAGTAGGTGAAAGGATGGTTCCCGAGTATGTGACACCAATTGTCAAATATGGAACAGGAAGCATGATGGTCTGGGGCTCTTTTGCTGGATACAGAGTTGGCAACTTGCACACTAGACAAAAAGGGCTACCACAGCATTTTTATACCACCTAGTTCGTCAGGTGTTGATATTACAGCAAGACAAAACATAGGTAGGCTTCAAAGACTGGCCTGCAAAGTCTCCAGCTAATAAGCCTTCATATTGGCTGATCAATGTCTGAGAAGAACCTGATAAGATTTTAACCTTTTATTAAGCTCTTTTTATTAAGCATTTCCCACATTCCAAACACGAAACTGCTTTGTTTTCTCAATGTGAATTCTCAAAATTTAAATTTACCTGTAAAATATTTTACACATATAAAACATCAAAATGTCTTCTCCTTTGTGTGAATTCTCTCATGTCTACCAAGGTTTGATTTATCTATAAAACGTTTTCCACATAGTAAACATGCATGAGGCTTTTCTCCTGTGTGAATTCTCTTATGTATAACAAGCTTTGATTTTTCTGTAAAACATTTCCCACATTCTGAACATGAATAAGGCTTCTCTCCTGTGTGGATTCTCTTATGTACAACAAGTCTTGATTTTACTATGAAACATTTCCCACATTCAGAACATGAATATGGCTTCTCCCCTGTGTGAATTCTCTTATGCTTAACAAGCCCCGATTTATGTGTAAAAGCTTTTCCACATTCCGCGCATGAAAATGGTCTCTCTCCTGTGTGAATTCTCTCATGTCTAACAAGATCTGATTTATCCGTAAAGCTTTTTCCACATTCAGAACATGAATATAAGCCATTTCCTGTGTGAAGTCTCTCATGTTTGACATAACCTGATTTATCTGTGAAGCGTTTCCCACAGAGGGAACAGGAATACGGCTTCTCTCCTGTGTGAATTCTCTCATGTTTAACAAGACCCGACTTATTGGTAAAACATTTCCCACATTCTGAACACTTAAATGGCTTTGTCCCTGCGTGAATTCGCTGATGTGGAATAAGATTTGATCTATCTGTAAAGCATTTCCCACATTGTGAACATGAATACGGTTTCTCCCCAGTGTGAATTTTCTCATGTCTATCAAGATAAGTTTTGTTTATAAAGCACTTCCCACATTCTGAACACATAAATGGCTTCTCTCCCATGTGAATTCCTTTATGTTCAACAAGATCTGACTTATTTGTAAAACGTATCCCACAATATGGACAAGCAAAAGGCTTCTCACCTGTGTGAATTTTAACATGTCTAACAAGATGTGATTTATTTGTAAAGCATTTCCCACATTCTGAACATGAATATGGTTTCTCTCCTGTGTGAATCCTCTCATGTCTATCAAGATGTGATTTTTTTATAAAGGATTTCCCACATTCTAAACAGGAGTATGTCTTCTCTCCCGTGTGACTTCTCTGATGTGTAGCAAGAGTTGATATATATCTAAAAAACTTCCCACATTCAGAACATGAATATGGCTTCTCTCCTGTGTGACTTCTCTCATGTAGAACAAGTTTTGATTTTTCTGTAAAACATTTACCACATTCTGAACATGAATATGGCCTCCTCCCTGTGTGAATTCTTCTGTGTGTACTAATATTTGAATTTTTTATAAATTGAAATCTTTCACCTTCTTTCTGCCCTGCAGTTGTTGTAACAATGTGTAATTGTTCAGGAGAAAGTTCCTCATGATTAGGATGATTATATGATAGATCTGTACTGTGAAGTCCTGGATGTACATTAAAAGTAACATGTTTTTTTCCTGAAGAGTGCTGCGGGATATCATCATCTTCCACTTTATAACCTAGCGATAACATGACGTTTCCCTCAGAGTATTCACTGGGATTTTCTGTTAGGATTAAAAATAAATTGGGTCATTTTTTTGTGAACAAATTAGGAAAATTTATAATTTTTCTGTCCGTCTGGAAACAAACATGCAGTTTGTAATGTAATATTTGAAGTCGAAGCTAGAAATGGATCCATTGAGAAGGAGAAATTGTCCAGAGGTGGATTCAACAGAAAGAAAAAGTCGTCCCTTTATATTTACCATTTCTTAGGAATTTGCTTCTGACTTTGACTCAAACAAGTTGCGTCAAAAATGTTTGATTCCATACATGATCAGGATCAGTGCCAGCTTCAAGGACAGGAACGGTCTTCTTCGGCAAGCTGGCACTGATCCTGTTTGCACAATGGTGCAATTCCATGCAACAAACAAGTTTAGCCAACGTAAATATAGCAGATAAAAATTCTAAAATGATTAAGAATCATATTAATAAAGTAAAAACTGACAGATAGATTGCCAAGACCACGCCTGTCATGTGCTTCAACTAATAGCTGAAGACCATGATGGCTACAACCAAGGACATTAAATGTCCGAAACTCATCAGCAACATGCCCTTGTACATATGTTTGGCAGTTTCACTTTTTAATTGATCAATAGAAAATGTTTATGTACTCCTTGTTTGTTATATGTGATTCAAGCCTTATAAAGCTTTGCATACCGCTAAAAAGTCCTTTTACACAGGAAAATATGCAGCCGACAAGCGAGTATTTTTATGCTTGGTAGATATAAAAGAAGGAATGAAATGATGAAAAAAAAAAGAAAAGAAAAATGAGTTGCCCATTAAGGCCTAAAATAAGGCGGCACTTAAGGAGGTCATACTTTAAAAATTGCCTCTGGCTTGACTTTCTCCATTCATTATTACATACCTGGGGTAACATCTACTGGAATCTCCTCCTTCACGTCTCTCATATACAGTTGATCGTCCGTCATCCACTCTTCTTCTACCTCCACTTTAATAGCAGTCAGATCTTCCCCCTGATTTGTCATATGTAATAATTCAGTACAATACAGCAGACAGGAGGAAAATCTAACAGGACCTTGCTATAAAGACGTGGTGTAGGGCTAAGTGTCATCTACCTGATCGTCCTCTGGGACATCAGAATCTTCCTCTGAACTGTCCTGGGAATACAGCGGACGGGGACATCTCTCCGGGGGATTTTTTACTATGAGTCCATCTGTAGGAAACACAGTGTGACAGAATACATATGTAGTGATCAGATGATGGCAGTAGTATCTAGGCGACCCTTACCCAGCTGATTGACCCTTGCATCCATCTCCTCTTCATCTATAACCACAACCTTAATATCAATCAGATTTTCATCCTAAACAGACAAGAAAAAAAAGGAAGACTAATCTTTGGTTCCATTACTTTATGGTGATCTTCTGTTAAGACTTTAGCGTAATCTACCTGATGGTCCTCTGAGACATCGAGATCTTCCTCTGAACAGTCTTGGGAATTCAAAGGATGGGGAGATCTCTCAGGGGGATATCTCCTACTGCATCCATCTGTAGGAAACACAGTGGTAATCAGATGATGGCAGTAGTATTTAGGTGACCCTCTCTTACACCCAAGAAAGTCTCCCCTTCTTACCACGCTCATCATCTGTTAGATCCGTCTCTTCATCTATAACCTCAACCTTAATATCAATCAGCTGTTCAACATAAACACACAAGAAACAGAAATGAACTTCGACTCTATAATGCTGTCAGATTCTAGTGATACTTAATCAGAAGAGACCAACAAAATCTACAGAACATCTATAACTGCAGGACCCCCCAATATGGATCTAGTATAAGGACCAGCATCATCTACCTGATGGTTCTCTGGTACATCGGAGTCTTCTTCTGGACAGTCCTGGGAATACAGAGGACGGGGACATCTCTCTGGGGAATTTCTCCTACTGGCTCCATCTGTGACATTGGGATCTTCCTCTGGACAGTCCTGGGAATACAGAGGACGGGGACATCTCTTTGGGGAATTTCTCCTACTGGCTCCATCTGTGACATTGGGATCTTCCTCTGGACACTCCTGAGAATACAGAGGACGGGGACATCTCTCCGGGGGATTTCTCCTACTGGCTTCATTTGTGGAGACACAAGCACACAGTGATGAGTAGATGAGCACCTGTATATCTATATATCACACACGGCTCTCAGCACCGTCACTTCAATAACCAACATAATACAGTCAATCCCACACCGAGAACCCCGGATCAGAGATGCTAGTCCATACAGAGACTCAGCTTTCACTTCTTCCTCCGGGTGTCATTTTCAGCATATTATCTTCGGGAAATGTGAATGTCAGTAGATGAACCCGCAGTGACAACCCTCATCTTATATCAGACAGATGAAGAACTTGTAGTAAGAAAGCACCTAAAGCTTCTTCTCCACCAGGAAACCACTGAGGTGCTGGAGAAAGCTGCAGGCTTATAGAATTATATTTACTGGGAATTCTTTTACTGCAAGCCGCTGACGGCACCAGGAGAGACCCCTGTGTTTCTTCATAATTGTGACTTATATACAGTCAAACACATTTTATTAGCAATTGGTACAGAAACATGGAATTTCAAAAGACTCACTTTTTATTGCAAATGTATATAGAGCTTCTTACCTTGTGATGTAAGAGGCCGATTGTCCACCTTCATGACGTCCTCGTACAGATCCTGGTGTCCTCCTATATACTTCCTCTCATCCTTGGAAAAATAGACAGCGACATCCTGACACCTTATAGGAACCTGACAACACAATATCCAGTCATCACCCAGACCCCTCCTGTTACTGTATAATGTCCAATGAAAAAAAGTTTGGTACCGTGTTAGCCAGTAAAGCAACATGTGATTGTTCCCAGCAAGAGAAATCAAGTAATCTTGTAGATATGATAGCTTTTAATGGCTAACAAAAATACATAATGTTAATGCGAGCTTTCGAATCTACGCAGGATTCTGCTTCAAACTTAAATGAAATAGATTTGAAGAGGTATATTTATACACATATACTTATGACAAGGCACAGACATGGATATGATTAATTTGCACCTAAAAGAATACTACAACAGAAATATAAACCTCTTTAAATAGTCACAATATCAACAGAAATACAAAATCTTTAGTCACAGATATCAGTGACTATTTAAAGAGGTCTGTATTTCCGTTGTAGTATTCCTTTAAGTGAAAATTAGTCACATCCATGTCTGTGCCTTGTCATAAGTATGTGTGTATAAATATGCATGCCTCTTCGGATCTATTTCATTTAAGCCTGAAGCAGAATATCGTGCATAGGTTTGAAAGTTCGCATTAACATCATGTATTTTTGTTAGCCATTAAAGGTCATCATATCTACAAGATTACTTGGTTTCTGAGAACAATCACATTTTGTAGAATGTCCCACATTCCCTGCAGCATCACCTCTCCTGTAAGCAGCTCTGTCATCTTGTTGGTGAGCTCTAGGATCTTCTGATCATGAATCGGGGAATGAGGGGGAAGCTCTGTGATGGGGAAATTACTCCTGCTCCATCCTCCAGACTTCTGGAGATGGATGATGGGAGTCACACCGTCCCCCGATGTCTTCTTCACTATTGTGTATTCCTGTGTATGGAGAGACACTGAGAAATATCATCATGTACACAATAATAAGAGATAGAAGTGACGATACATCCCTTTTAAATACCCATAATTAAGCCATTGAGAGATTGCAAAGTCGCATTCCTGAACTCCTGGCATCATGGGTCTCAGAGTGTGAGCGACAATGCCAGGAGAACAAAAGGTGAAGCTGCAGTAGTTCCCCGATGTCCTGTGACATCATCTGTCAGATTAATCACTGGGAGTACAGTGGGGTGCAGGGCTAGTGTAAGGTTGCTACTTGTGTCTGCCGCCCTCATGCGGTTCCGGGCTGTGGCAAGCATCATTCTGCTATTCCTGTGCATATGGATCCTCTGTCTGTTTGCATCCAGCACTGAGAAGGTTATCTTTACTCTGTTTCTCAGCTCAGCTGTGGGATTAATGGGCAATCTCTTCCCTATTTAAGCTGAGCTGATGCACTTCCTTGTGGACTCAGAATTGGTGTGTTTTAGGTTCTGACACTCTGCTTTCTGTGGTCACTCTGCTCTGTCTGATCTGTGTCTTGTGAGCCTCCCTGTGTTGGGTCTGTTTTAGGCCTTCTGGTCAGTCTGAGGCTTCTTGCATATCTGCATTTGTTTGTACGTGTTTTTTGTCAGTTTCCTGTCAGTTCCAATTCTTGTTTATGGTTTGCTTTGTCCAGCATCTGTGTGCTCCTCTGCTGCCAGTTCCTATGTTTGCTATCCCATCAGGGATAGTCAGACCCGAGGTTCCAGCACAGGGCCGCCCTTATCGGGGCGCTCGCCTTGCTGGTTAGATAGGGACCCATCCATTCCCTCTGCAGCCAAGGGTCAGTCTCCTTTTTTCTGTCAACAGTCCCTCTATCTGAAGAGTCAGCTGCTAACCACACCAGGGCCTATCTAGGCTTGGTGGGTTGGTCCAGTGGATCCACATTTCGTAAATCCATAAGAGCTAGATACCGGCTGTGAAGCGGTGAGTGTAGTTCACTTTATTATTTTAATACAGTGTGTCCTACTGAAGTGGGGTTGCTTAGTAACTGGACAACCCCTTTAATAAAAATATCTTTGGGAAGGCACTGGTGAGATGACAAATTTCTACACATAACAACCCAACCAGTTTTCTTTACTCGCCTGAACGGATTCTTCTTCTTTTTTTTTAGTAGTCTGCTTGGTTTATGTAGATAAAATCGTCAGGCTTAATATACAATGTATGTATAAAAGTACGTTTGAGTAGTGGGCAATAGAGACTAAAACCAACTAAATGTTTCACTATAATACATTATCAACACCTATCTAAAAACAGAATAGATGTATTTTGCTGTAACAGATCGCTGCACAGTATGATGTAATGCCATAGCACTACATCATACTGCAGGGGACAGGGTTGTTTGTATCTTGCGACGTTCATTACCTGGAACATTCGCAAGTAGGGGAACATCTGCATCTCATACTATCCTTATTGAAATAATGACCAAATATGGGATTGACAAGGCAACTGTTAGGTGGATGCACAACTGGCTGAGTGATCGAACTCAAAGAGTGGTCATAAATGGCTGCACATCCAAGTGGAAGAATGTATCAAGTGGGGTACCACAAGGCTCTGTCCTATGCCCAGTGTTCAACATTTTTATAAATGATCTGGAAGACGGAATTGAGTGAAAACTGATCAAATTTGCAGACAACACAAAGTTAGGAGGTATAGCTAACACTAGGAAAGAGAGAGAGAATTCAAAACGATCTAGAAAAGCTTGTACTGTGGGCAGCGACTAACAGAATGGTATTTAACAAAGAGAAATGCAAAGTCCTACATCTGGGCAAGAAAAAAAGGAAAAAAAAACACCTACAGAATGGGAAGAATTGGGCTAAGCAGCAGCACATGTGAAAAAGACTTGGGTATACTAGTAGATCATAGACTGAACACGAGTCAACAATGTGATGCAGCAGACAAAAAGGCAAACACAATTCTGGGATGTATTAAAAGAAGTATAGAGTCTAGTAATTATACCTCTCTATTATTCTTTAGTCAGACCTCCCTTCATACATGTGTCCTGCAGCTGCAGGCCATCAAAAGGCGTATCGGCAGTTGTTACGGGTTAAACTTTGGATTCCTGGCTTTGGCGCACTGTCCTGTGTTTCCTTGATCAATCTACAGCTTTCTCTAAGAAGCTGCAGGGCCTTTTACAGATTTTACTGCTCTGCTGTACATCCATCCAATTGAGCACATTTGCTTTATCATGTGCACCTCTTTATCTTCCGCTTCCACACAGACTGAGTAATGACATAGCATGACCCACCGTGCAAAGTACCACCATATATCTATGGACCCTCTCTTATCCTCCGTGGAGACCCAAATAAAAAGGAAGCAAGTCCGACCAGTTCAGCCTATTCTTCTGCCATGTAAATCCACAGGTAGGCAAAAAGCTTTATGGAGGACCAAAGAGATAATAAAGAAAGGCAGAGCTCCTGGGGTGAAAAAATAGATGAATTCACAGAAAAAAAATAGGAGGTGACTCACCTGGCGTGATCGGGCCACGCTGGAAGGGGCAGTCCGTCACACCTGAAGTCCCCATTAGCTTATAGATAGACTGATGGTTTTTAGGTCAAACAACCCTGGTTACACGAACATCCAAAGGAGAAGAGCATCAGTGGGACGCAAATGTGGATATCAGAAATGTAAAATGCAGGATAACAATAGGTAAACTAAACCCAGCTCTCCAGGGAATATGTCCATATGTATGCAAATAGTAAGGAACAGTCACTTTCTTCACAGGGGGTTTCGGATGAGAACACCCCCTAATCCTGATGTAATAGGCCAAATTAACCCCGACTCAGATTAAACCCAGGTATAGTTTGACCCAGGCTAGAGTATACCCCAGGGGATAAACTGTCCTAGGCCAATCTATTCCCAGGGGTGTAATATAGCCTAGTACAGACTTTACCCCCTCAAGGGCAGAATAAACCCATCTAATATGGTAGTCAATCTCTAATGATGTCTCCTTAATTATTGTGTATTAGCAGAGTCGTGAACTGTGACTTAATTTTAACAGTAAATTTATAATGAAGACATACCAAGTATTTGCTAACTTTTGTGATAAAACGGTCACAAACCAAGGATATTTGCCCAGTGTCAAAATAATTTAATATAGCGTGTCTTATCTTTTTATCTTCAGAGTTCAGGCAGAGACGTTTTAGAAGATTAATAGACTGCAGGTGGAATTGGAAGCTCAGATTGAAGAGTCTCAGAGGCTGGTGCAAGAAGTGACACGCCAGAGGCTTGGCTTTAGTGCATAACGGACGAGAATTGAAGAAGAGAGAAATATGTTCCTCAAGCAGTTAGCAAAAGAAGCAGAAAATTAGAGAAACCTGGAAAAGCCCATTTCAATACTTCAGGCTCAGGTGTCAGACATGGGGAATAAAATGGAGAAAAATACTGCATGTTTGGATTCTGTTTAACAGAGAAATTGAAAAAGAGTTAAAAGCGACAAGGCAACGGTATGAAGAAAAAACAGCTGCCTATGATCAACTTGAGAAGTTTTAAACAACTTTGTAACAGAAATTAGATGTTACTGTGGAGCTTGGTCATCAACAGTAGCTTATGTCCAAACTAGAGAAGAAACCGAAGAATGTGTGTGAACAGGGGCTGACTGAAGAGAAAGTCATATCTGCGAGATATGCCACTGAATGTGAGCATGCTGAAGAAAGGACTCATAAGAAAGAAATGGAAGTGTTAACCTTGGTGCCGTTTCAAAAGTTTGCCAAGAATTTAAGCGCTAAGATGAAATCAAATAGTCGTTTTGCTGAAAGGAAGGTTCAGAGACTAGCGACGTCTAGGACCCAGTTCAGACAGAAAAGAAAAGGAAAGAAGTCCTTATTAAAGAATCTTAAAAAGGATGAAGCTGAGAGGACCTCAGATTCTGCAGCAGAAGTCTTGGGAAAACTATGGCGAGATAATGCTGTCAAATATGGACAGTTTGTCCAACAGAAAGTAATGGTAGAAGCCTATCACAGGAATGCTAGCTCCAAGAACCCACTCATCAGTGAACTGAAAGCTACTAAGAAAATGTTAGATTCAGAGTAAAAGAACAGAAGCAGAGAATGAAGAGACGAGGGCAGAAGGAGACGGGCCTTCATCAGGGAGGAGGATATGTATACGTGCAGCACACAGAAGGGCCTGTAAAGGGCCGCAAACAGGCCTTCTGGTACTAAAGGAAAGGGTTAAGACCTAGAGATGTGGCCGGAACTAATATAAAGTCTCATGTCCTGGCACATTCAGGGGGAGAGTACCAGTGCAGCAGAGCTAAAGTGCTGCAAGCTGGAGGTCTGGTCTGGACCAGTTGTGGGACCGTCACATGTCTGACAGGGGAGAATGCCCTCCAGACACCCCTGGCAGGGTAGTGACAGTGGCCCTGTGGTTTTATGAACCCTCAATTACAGACTTTGTTGCGTATGCTGTGTCTGCTGCGCATACATTTGCTATGATGCTGTAAATAAATGCTGGCAGGTGCCAGTTTTAAAGAACTTTCTGTCTCCTGGAGCATGCTTACACATGAGGTGCTCATTTCCCAGTTGGAGACGCTGGCAATCCGCAGGTGCGTAATCCCCCTTGTCACACCTGTTACACTGGTTGGAAGTGTACCACAATAGTATTCTTGAAGGCTTGAAAAGATGGATCCAGCGAGAATAAGGTTTCCAGAGTTTATTCAGCAATATATGAACTTAACAGGCCTAACACAGTATAAAAATAATAAACATAGGCTAATAGAAGTGTGCAACGCGATTCGGAGAATACCTAAACCTATTTCTCAAGTACATGACAGAGTGTCTAGCCAGGTAATACATTTATGAGGTTCAGGCATCAGTGGGCATATGTTTGTAATTACCCAGTATTGTGGCTGTTGTGGCGCAAAAAATCAATTGTGTACCAACACTGTGTCCAGGAACCTTCAGTGGATTGCACATTTTGCGCTCCAAATGTGGTAGCGCACACAGACATGAAAAAATTTAAATAAAATTTAAAAATCACTGGAACGCCTTTGTGTTCCAAAGGGGTCGAAGGCAATTCGGGTGCCCAGGTGACTGGATGTGATGGGATATAGTTCAATGTAGAAACCAGAATATTTTCAATAAAATTGTGAATGGCCAATGATGTCAAAACTACACTAATACAGATTAATTAAAACATATAGTCACTAAATGAAAAGTATTAGAAGAACCAACAATAATACTCCAAAATCAAATACTGAACATGTTTACAGGAATGGGCATTGGATCATCCTACGGGGTATGGGCAATGCAGACAGAATGTAAAAAGTATAAAAAATATAGGAAATATATAGAGGCAAAAAATGGGTACGAGGAGTAGGGACATGGTCAAGAAATAACTTAGGGAATCCCGGGAAGAAGTTGTGCCCAAAAGGGGGCCATCAGAGGGACTCCAAACAGATACAGATTTAAAAACTTTTAGAATTACTCAATGTGTGTAATGGTTTAAAACACACCTAAGATCAAATATATTCAATACATGTTAGATGGCATAAAATGAACAACCATTGCAAGTAAAATGTATAAATTAAAAATATTAATAATAGAAACCATATGTAAAACCAGGAGGGGGCAATATAAAAATTGGGAATATTTTATAAAAGATTTTCCAATGTAATATGATAATTCAGGTAAAAATAATATTATTATTAAGGAAAGACAATATTATAAAAGGCATATATAAAAATACAGTTAGGCCACTCTTACACATGCTCTTGTAAAATCGCGTCTTTTTAACACAGCGTTTACTGCCTTGACATGTGTTTTTGACAACGTTCTAAACACAGCCAAACAAGCTCATAATACCAGAATTGAAAAAAAGACAGTCAAAAACACGATAACCATTCTACCCATTTATTTCAATGGGCGAAGCATTGCATTTTAAAAAACACAGAGACCCATGAAAAGAGATCAGACAGCGCTTAAAAAAAACACAGCATTTAGCGCATGTCTGAAAAACCCCATTGAAATCAATGGTAGTGTTTGACGGTATTAGTGTATTTTGACGCCACCAGATACTACGGGTTTGACAGGGGGAATGCCCCTCTCACACCCCTAGCTCCTGACAGGGCCAAGGATTGCAGGTCCTGGTAACATAGTGTCCCAACATTTCTCTGCAGCTTAACGCAGATGCAAAAAAGTGTGCCTAGCCTTACAGTATGAGCTGTAAATGCTGCGATGTTAGCAGTGTAACATGGCAGCATTACCATGTCATAATGTAAAGCTAAAAATAAAACTTACCCTCACCCTAAGGTGCCCCGCTGACAGGTGCTGTTCTCACCGCTACTAGTCCGCTGCCTGCAGTCTCAACTCGGTGTCATCTGCTACCCGACTCACTGCTGCTGCCCTTAGCCGTTGCGCTCCGCCCCCGGGACTGAGATTTTTTGCGGCCGCTCCATCTGTGACAGCTGCAGTGATGAGCGCTTCTTCTCTGACGCTGAGAAAGGCGCAGCAGGTGGGGTGGAACGCGACCTGTGTGCTCCTCCACTGAGCAGCCGACGATCATCTCGCCTCCTGCAGCCACAGCTATGTAAAAGTGACATAGGTTGGGGGTTATGTGTTCTGAAGCACCGTCGGCACCGCTGGAACAATCGGTTCTTTTGCCGCAGTGGTAGTGGAGTTAGCCAAGTAGTGGCTTCTGCCTTGCTGGACAGGCAGTGCATTGGCACCACCTATTTGGCAGCCTGATGTGCAGCCAAATCAGGTTCAGGGGGCATCACCCCCCTGTCAGTCTTGACCCCACCAGGAGTTCCTGGTGGCGTCAAGATACACTAATACCGTGTTTGACAGAGATTAACGCTGTGCTGAAAATGCAGCGTTAAACGCTAGAAAAAACGCATGTGTGAGAGCAGTCTTGGTGTAGGAAAAAAAGAAGAGAGCCATTAACCTCTTCCCGCTATAGGACGTACAGTTACGTCATGCGGGGTCAGGGTATGTATGAAGAGAGATCGCAGGGCGACCTCTCTTTATACAAGGGCGGGCGCTGGTTGTTTGTTACAGCTGACATCCGCTGGCAATAGCTGCAATCAGCCGCGTGGTTGTTTGGCACTATTAACCCTTTAAATGCCCCGAACAATGAGACCGCATGCAGCCGTGTGGGTGTCATGGCCACCGGGGGCCTTCTGAAAAGCCCCAGTGCTGCCTTATCAGACTGCCTATCAAGCAGTCCCAGTGAGGTGGCTTGATAGACTGCCTGTCATATTGCAGTATGATGAAATGCTATGGTATTACATCACACTGCAGGAGTGAGCAAAGCATCACATGTTGTAGTCCCCTGAGGGGACTAAAAAAGAAAGTAAAAATAAGATCAATAAAGTTTTTTTTTTTGTTTTTTTTTAACAATTAGTTAAAAACAGTAATACAAGTTTAAATCACCCCCCTTTTACCACATCTATAATAAAAGTAGTACAGCAAAGAAAAGGAAAAAAAAACTATATAAGTTTGGTATCGTAGTAATTGTACTGACCCATAGAATAAAGTTATCATGTCATTTTTGTTGCAGTGTGTGTGTGTCATAGAAACAAGACGCATCGAAAGATGGCAGAATGTCGTTTTTGTTTCCATTTTACTCCACTTAGTACCAGTTTTGGCTCCATTGTTTCACAAAACCTTTCTGGCTTCAGAATGTGCGGGGTCAGTCATGTGTCAGCCTGGACCTGCAGATCCATCAACAGCCATGTGGCTGATCTACCCTACACATATGAGTTTTAGGACAGCATGTTGGCGTTTAGTAAGTACAGCGCAGAATGGAGGCCGGGTTTTGTCACATGTGGATATCTATGCTGCTGTGGAGGGTGTTGAAAGATAGTATAAAGAAGTGGAGGAAGAGAAGTAGGAGGAAAGGATGAGGAGGAGATAGACGAGGAGGTATGTCCGGCAAGTCATATTTATCATAAAATATGGACCACCACTTTCGGCTTTATGCTCCATCTGCAGGACATTGACCTAGTGTGCCATTAAGGATATGTAACGCTCACGCATGGTGGATTGGCTCCAGAGGAAACCCATATAAATCCTCTACTCCTGTACTCCAAAAGGCTCCCTGTCTGCCACTAGTGACTGCTCAGCACACCTAAAGGGGAGAGGTACGTGCAGGGTGTCTGCCAGCTCCCTGGGGCAGCGCCAGAACACCGTGGCCTACTCACCACCGGAGGCTGCAGGCTCCACTGGAGAGAGCTTCACTTCCGGTCAGCGGGCACCTTCTCAGAAGAGCTAGCAGCGCTTCCATCTGCCGCTGGGGAGGGAGAGAGCTCCTGCCAGAGACTCAGACGCCTGCTGTGCAGATCCCAGGGCTCCATTGGAGGGCCCCAACGCTGCTGCCACTGACACCTTCCTTATCTCTGCCTGCACTGGCGGGGCTCCCTGGCATGGGGGAGACTGAAAGCCTCATAAATTAACCCTTGCTGGTCCAGGTCTGGAGAGGCTCAGCTGAATCCTGGCAGAGTAATCACCAGCCTGCACAGTCAGTGCCCTCATGGATTGCAGCTCAAAGCTCCCTTCACTTGTAGTAGACATGAAGATTAGTTAGCGTAAAATGTCTATTGATTTGTACAAACTAGATGTATTACGCAGCTGTAGTGATTTAACTCTGTAGAGGCTAATGGCCACACAATCTCATTATGGTAATTGTTGGACAATGGCATGGTGAAAGATGTGTTCTATAACATTAGCCTAATATAAAGCTCCTCTGCAGCCCCCGAGTTAAATTATATTGGTATGTAGTAAGACTGAAGATATATTTATCTTAAGTATTTCCCCAGCCCTCCCCCACCCTCAACTTCTCAGACAAAGAAGGTACTTTTGCCTGACCACTTGCTGAGGAGACAAAGACTGTCTCATACACTGGAATTGAGAGGGGTGTGGGGGAGAGGCGAGGGATTCTATATGATCCAACGAATGAAAACCTACATATGTTATCAATGCAATATGTTATACGCCCATAAAGGGCAGGTATTATGTGTGTTAATAAAGTGGGGGCCTAAGCAATGTACCGCCCAGACCCAGTTTAGACCAGAGACCTATAACTTGTGTCTGACTGGTTATTGCAATACTACACAATTAGGAAGCTACAGAATAACCCAAAACCTACTGGAGAAAATACCATTCAGTTCATACTGTGGTCACACACTTAAAACTTTGCAGCAGCACATGACCAGGAAGCCAACATATAAAACAACTTGTCATAAAGTAAATAAGCCACCAAAGGTTGTGCTATCTCAAAATTTCCTAAAATCTCTGCAGGAGCAGCAGCAACCTTCCCAACTCTGCTACATTCTAGATAACTCCTGATACTGTGCCTCGACAGCTGTGGGGGGGCTGGGGAGGAGAGGAGAAACTAAACGGTGGTGCAGGGAACAATAGTGGAGGTAAGAGCATAAAACACCAAAGGAGCGTCCCTGCATGTGTCAGACCTTCGTGCGGAGGAGTAGTTGCTTGCTCACTCCCCCCTCCTGTTCTGCTCACCACCCAACTAATAAAGCTGGAATCTTTGGGCCAAGGAGAAAGACATAAACTCACACTTGTTCTATAATCCACAAAGTCTGCTTCATCTGCATCTATTCATTGACTTTTGACCTGCTCTCTACCGACACCTAGTGGTGGTGTAGTGTCAGTCCACTGGCATCACTTCATTTTGACTATTCCTCAACAGTTATGCACTAACCACTAAACTATATGTGAACTTCCCCTGCGATACGTTATAAGTCCGGGCCAACGGATATCTCCGACTGTACCCCTCCAGCGAGATGGCTCCCATTAAACAAAAGAAAATAGCCAACAAGCTACAACAGTATGCCCAACCCAGTGGCTCAGCGGACACCCGATCTAACGAGCCCCTGAGGGGGCCGCCCCAATTTCACCTCCTGTGTCCACCCCAACCATTGCTGGTGTGTTAAAAGCAATTAAGGAGTCCCGCTCTGCCCTGACAGGGAAAATCGATGCCTTGCAATCAGACTTTAGTCTGCTGAGAGCAGATGTTCAAACGCTGCGGGAATGCACTTCCGAGATTGAGACCCGAGTCTCTGACCTGGAGGACACCACCACACCTCGGACAGGGTGCAGACCCTTAGTACAAGATTTGCAGTGCAGCAGAAGAAAATTGACGACATGGAGAACCGGCTGCATCGGTGTAATCTCAGGTTTGTGGGACTGCCGGAGGGAGCAGAGGGCAAAAACCCCTGCAATTTCTTAGAGTCGCTCCTCAAGCAGGCATATGGCCCAGACTCCCTTTTGCCTCTGTTTTGTGTGGAAAGAGCCCATCGTATTCCATCTAAAGCCCCGCTGCCTGGAGGACCCCCTCGTACCTTCATAGCTAAATTACTCAATTATAGGGACAGGGACAAAGTCTTGACGCTTGATCGCATGAAAGATCCACTGAAGTTCGGAGGGCAAACAGTCCGTATCTTCCCAGACTTTTCCTTGGAGGTGCAGCAGAGGCGACAAAAGTTCACAGAGGCAAAGAAAGCTCTGCCGCTAAACAGCTTGTCTACGCCATGTTGTACCCTGCTAGGCTAAAAGTGATTAAGGACGATCACTCTCATTTCTTCGAGAGTCCTGGAGATGTCCTAAATTAGCTCGGGCAAAATTGAATCCTGTCTGTGAGACATTACGAATTTGTTGCCGTGGCTGGCCTACTATTTCTTCTGTATAGCAACAACTGAATGAGACTTCCACCCCTTTCCTTACCGATTTCCACCCTTTCTCGCTTCCTTTCTCCTTTCTCACTTCCTCCACCTCCTTAGGCTTTTTGGCCAGCCACTTATAATACAACCGTTTTTGATATGTGATGTGGGTTGTTGTCAACTACGCTATTCCTCTCTTCTGAATTTCCTGGCGATATTACTCTCTGTGGCCCTTCCCTGGTGGACCCCTCCTCGTGGGCCAATGGCCTGAGGGGGCTCCGCTCCTACGGCAATCAGCCCACATATCAGTAGCCCATATTATAGCCGGGTATATGTGAGCTATGGTGATACAGCCCACACCTACACAATTGTGTCTCATACTCTTTTGCAGGGGGACCATATGACTATATTTGCTCTCTCTCTGTCTTAAGTTTCTCTGTTGGTTTTCTGGGGCAGGCCTAACGCCCCTCACAAAGTTTTGTATTATGGGATCCAAACCTGTCCTAAGTTTGGGGGGATGGGTAGGGTGGGAAGGGGTTATGGTTCATACATCTAAGAGAACTATTCTGCTTGATTGTACTTTTTTTGGCGCGACTCTTCTTTCAGTGTTATGCGGGTGTTCTGCGCAAACAATGTCCAACTCTATAGCAATGGCTAGTACGCATTTCAAGTTGATCTCCTCGAATGTTAGGGGCTTGAATTCCAAATTTAAAAGAGCCTTGGCTTTCAACTTTCTAAAAGTTCATTCTCCCCACATCATACTATTCCAGGAGACGCATTTGCAGGGCTCAAAGATACTGGCTCTTAAGAGGGCCAATATAGGCTCTGCGTATTACGCTACTTATTCCAACTATGCCAGAGGAGTCAGCGTGCTGGTAGCTAAATCAGCCCAATTTGTATTCCGACAAATCCACATTGATTCTAGGGGTCGGTTTCTGATCCTTCAGGGCACCTTTCACGGCTGGCTCCTCATGATAATCAATATTTATCTGCCGCCCCCCGCTGATGTGAAAATCCTCACTGACGTAATGACCCAGGTGGTCTTGCTCGAACCCGCCCCAATAATATTTATGGGGGATTTCAATGTTATTTTAGATCCTGTGCGGGACCGTTTCACTCCAGCTGCTTCTATATCAACCAGATTGCTTACGTGGGCTGACTCCTACTTGCTGCAGGAAATATGGCGCCTGCGACACCCGCATGACACTGCTTATTCATGTCACTCCCTAACATATAATTCCTTTTCCTGTATCGATCTGTGTTTTGGCTCCCCGGGCTGTCTCCCTATGGTGCGGGATGTGTCCTATCTGTCCAGAGGCGTATCGGACCATTCCCCACTTCAGCTGGTCCTCGACCTTGGTTTGGAGTGCTCTCGCCCTTTGTGGAGACTCAGCCCCCTATGGCTGGCACAGGGAGAGATACATGAGTATGTTGAGCAGGAGGCAGGGATGTACTGGGAGGTCAATGAGGGGACTGCCTCAGAACTGACTGTGTGGGATGCCTTTAAGGCCTTTACTAGGGGGTCTTTTACATCCACCATTGCTGAATATAGATTGGACCTGAAACGCCGCCTTGTTGCAGCGGAAGCCAGGCACATAGCAGATCCTTCCCCAGAAGCCTACCTTAAATAACCTACGGCAGGAATACAAATTACTACTCATTGAGTATACCATAAAGAAGTTTCTTTACTCCCATCACCAGGTCTTTGACCAGGGAGATAAGAACGGTCATTTGTTAGCCTATTTAACAGAGGATAAGACGTTGCCGCCAATCATGGTGGTGCGCAATGCTTCGAGGGCCCTGGTAGATAACCCAAAACTAGTCAATCAAACATTTGCCCACTTCTATAGGAACCTATATACTTTCAAACTTAGCTGCTTGGATGAACAGCTAACAGCCTACCTTGATGATATAACCTTCCCTACGCTGAGCCAGAGTGGTGCCACTTATTTGGATGGGGACTTGAGTATAGAGTAGGTAATGGATGCTATCAAGTCACTCCCCAATAGGAAATCGCTAGGATTGGATGGACTCCCTGGGAATGGTATAAAAAGAATGCGGATTTCCTAGCTTCTAACGCTATATAAAATTCTATCCTGCGAGGTGGTGCCCTGCCGGACACCATGCGAAAGGCCATAATTGTCATGATTCCTAAAGCTGGAAAAGATCCTGCAGATTGTGGTTCCTATAGGCCCATCTCGCTTCTAAATAACGATGTTAAAATGTTGGCAAAAATACTGGCGATGCGCATAAACTCTGTTCTTAATGAGATTATACACCCTGACCAATCTGGCTTCATGCCTGGCCAAAGTACATACATGAATCTAAGGCGGCTTTTTGACCATCTGACATATAAACACTCTAACGGTGGGAAACGCACCCTGGTATTTATAGACCAGGCAAAGGCCTTCGACTCAGTAGAGTGGAGGTACTTGTGGGCAGTGATGCAACGGTTTGGATTTGGGCCAGTATTTATTAGATGGGTAAAGATCCTATATGACTCCCCAGTAGCCAGTATTAAAACCAATGTCCATGTTTCTGCCCAGTTCCCCCTCGGTAGGGGCACACAACAGGGTTGCCCCCGGTCCCCTGCCCTGTTTGCCCTTGCTATAGAGCCCCTTGCAATTCAGGTCCGGACCTCACCAGTAATATAGGGATTTAAACTTCACAATTATGAAGAGCGCATAGCACTATATGCTGATGACACCCTCCTCTTTCTCCAGGATTCAGAGTCCTCTCTTGATTCTGCACTCGCCATTTTTGACACATTTGGCCTACATTCTGGTATTCGGGTCAATTGGGACAAAACCCACTTAATAGCCATAGACTCTGCGGCGGCTGTGCTCCCTTTGCCCGCCCCACTAAGCTGAACAGCTCAGACAACCTATTTGGGCATAAGAGTGTCGGTGAAGGTTTCTACCTTCTTCGACCTTAATTTAGCTCCCCTCCTTAAATGGGCTGAGGGAATGGTGATGCGTTGGGTCTCTCTCCCGCTCACTCTAGTGGGCAGAGTCAATTTGTTAAAGATGAAGCTACTACCAAAATCTTTGTACGTCCTGCATAACTCCTCTGTCCTGGTCCCAACCAGATTCTTTGCCACGCTTCCTGGGATTGAACTGCGTATCCTGTGGAGACGCTCCACCCCCAGGATTAAATTGGAGACCTTGTGCCTCCCAGTGAGCTGGGGAGGATTAGCCTTACCCCTCTTCTACTACTACTACTACTACTACTATCTGGCCAGCCAGCTGGTGTATGCTGGGTGGTGGGTGATTTCATCGGATTACAATCCAGTGGTGGGACTGGAGCGCAGGGTGATGGGCTCTGCCCCGGGATTAAGGGGTCTGCTGATGTGTGGCCTCTCCTCTCTTATTGCTCCCCTACCTGCCCCCATGCTGGTAACACTTAAAATATGGCACAAGGCCTTGCAGCTGACCCCTGTAGTGGAAGTCACATGGTCCCCACATACTCCTTTGTGGGATAATCCACACTTGCCGCACCTGCAGCGCTTTACAGAGTCTGCATTCTGGAGAGCTCATGGTATTAATGTTCTATCTGACATAGTCACTGAGGACACTTTCTGCACTTTCCTCCAGCTGCAGATAAACCTGCCTGAGCACTCCTATTTCAGATATTACCAGCTGCAACATCTGATCAGGGCTCGGTTTCAGGGCCTGTCCATACCGCTGTCCCTGACTCGGTTGGAAGTCTTGGCACAGATGTGCAACCTAGTAAGACCACTGTCCAGTTTCTATGCCCACTTGGTGCAGTGTCTTGCCCCGTTGAGGGAGAGGACGACCCAGAAGTGGGTCATTGACATTCCTGATCTGTTAGCAGAAAATAACAATGGTGTCGGGATCAGTGAAAGCGCTCCTGCAGTGCTAATGATTTTATCAATATATAAGGAAAAATGACTTACCCGGCACTGAGTGAGCAGCCCTGTGAAGGGTTAACTCACTAGTACCTCCAAATCCGGGACAGCCTATAGATAAATTAGACGAACTTCCTTCCCAATCCTGTCTGGAGAGCTGCTTGGATATCTGGGGTCCCCAGGAACAGGGAGCCCAGTATACACAGAAATCAGAGAAAAAAGTATCCAAAATAGCGCTTCACGGGATGAAGTATATTTTTCTGCACCTTAAAAGGTGTAGTTTTATTGCAACGCGTTTCAACCCACTAGAGGGTCTTTTTCAAGCAGCAAGATGCTTGAAAAAGACCCTCTAGTGGGTTGAAACGCGTTGCAATAAAACTACACCTTTTAAGGTGCAGAAAAATATACTTCATCCCGTGAAGCGCTATTTTGGATACTTTTTTCTCTGATTTCTGATCTGTTAGCAGGGCAGAGTGAATACATATTAGCGAGCTCTGGTCCTCCTTTGATTAGTGCTAGAGATAGTCTTGTCCAGGTCAAGTTCTTACACCTTATATACTACACCCCATCCAGGCTACATGTAATGGGTCTGCCCCCCTCAGCGACCTGTCCCCGATGCTTAATTGCCGATGGGACTATCATGCACATGTTCTGGGACTGCAGTGTCATGCTAGACTACTGAGGGGACATTCTTGTGTTTATGGAATCTCATCTTGGGGCACCCTTGGGTGTGCCTCTTTGGGCTTGTTGGAGACCTACCAGTGGCAGCAGCAACGTGCACCTTATATAAACTACTGTTTTTCTATGCTAAGAAGGTGATTTTGTTGAATTGGAAGCACCCTGGTAGGCTGACCAGAAACACATGGATCCAGGTGGTGAACTCTGTACTTCCAATGTATAAACTGACTTACATGGCCAGGGGATGTCCTGAGAAGTTTGACAAAGTTTGGGGGGGCTGGGTGAACTGTCTGGCAACAACAGCAGAGATGCCTGTCTAGATATTGGGAATGGATATGGTGAGGGATACCCGCTTGAACCGATCTGTTTAGGCTAATTCTTTTTTTCTTCAGAGAGTTGTGCAGGGTTGTTGTTTAAGGGGGAAGGGTTAAAGTATTGGGGAGGGGGGGTGTTCTCTCTATTTTTTCGTCCCTTTTTTTTTGTTTGTTTTGTCTTGTTTTTTCTTTTTTTCTTTTTTTCCTGGTGCTTTGGGGCTCTGAGACTAGGAGCCCTCCCTGGTTTGGGTTTGTTCCATTATGGGTAGCTAATAAATAAATGTGAAAATGAACAGCCAAGTACTATGTTTTATGAGAAATACACACGAATATGAGAGACCTCAGTGTTTTCAGTTTTGTCTTTTCTTTTCAGTTCTTATGTACTGTGATGTATCAGCAAGGTGTGCATTCTTTATGATGTCTGCTGTTTCTGTATATTTGTCTATTTTGGCTAAATAAACGTTCCTTAAAAAAAAAAAAAAAAAAAAAAAGATATGTAACGCTCATGGCCATGCTTGCTGAACCACGTATCTGTGGTCACACACAGAAAAGGACCATATACTTACTGACTAAGGAGGGCAGATAGCTGCATCCCCTCAGCATGCAGGTAGGGGAGCCCAGGGTGGCAGTACCAATGTGGTTCACTTTTTGAGGTGCAGGGCAACCCACCGAACTATTATGGCGTCATTTATAGGTTGCTGGTCTGTATGGTGAACTACATGTATCAGGTCTGCCACTCTGTGTCTACTCTGTGTGGGAGTATACACCAAGCATGGTGCTGCCCTGCAACATCCACCTCTTACCTGTGCAAGATGCTATCATGACTCTCCCTGGTTGCCCATGTTGGGTCAACAACCTCATCATCTTCTGCCTCCTCTTAGACATCTTTCTTCTCTGTGTGGACTCTGTCACAGTGAGCACCGGGAGCTGGCTCCTCGGTTACCACATTCCCCTGAGTACACATGGCCTATTGAGGGCTGACCACGTGCACTGACCCCCCTCATCTTCAAAGAAAAAAAAAAACAATGGTTGGACATCAGTGCATTCAATGTTTTGGTTTTCTCCCTCTGGTTGTTCGGACTGCCCTTTTGACACTGAATGATCAAACAGCTCCTCAGGCTGATCCATGTGGACTGCTTCAAATTGTGCAGGGAATTTGGTGATGTTCATGGCTGACTGGTGCAGACTGACTACTGTGACCTGCGAAGAGGAGCTAATGGTACTTGAGGCATGCTGCATCATCCACTCTACGACCTGTTGTGTTTGCTTTAGATGTAACGCACAACTTCTAGGAAACGGCAGCAGGTTTGCCTCACCTCCTGCAGAAGGTGGAGCTGCACTTTAGTGGAAGCCTCTTGAAGTGTCAACTTGGCGCGTCCTCTAACACCTCCACTACCAACATGTCCACTACCCCTCGCTTCTTTCGTTTTGTTTTGTTTTTACACTTGGTGCTTTTTTCTTTACTTTTTAGTTTCCTTTTATGTATCTTTTCAGCCAACTTTGTAGTTTGCAGAAACCCATTGCTAGCAGTGTAAGCCTTGCAAATCATTTGTAGTGGCTGGAATCGTAACTGCACAACTTCTGAGGCTGCTGACACACACTGTGTGTACTTAAGGTTTCCCTGTTTGGATTTCACTTTGCTTTAAATTCCCAAAAAAACACAGCCAACTAAATAAACCACAATCCCTGGATGGCACGATATGCGAGAACAGCAGGCCATGCGGTACAATATATTTGTGAACCATCTCTGTTTACACAGCATAACGGAATTCCCCTCACCAACTGCTAGTTGGTAAGGCCTGCAAATAATTCATAATGGCTAGACTGGTGACTGTGAATGATACCTGAGGCCACAGAGAACTGTGATATCCCCAACGCCAAAGCGTAGTTTGTCTGTCTGCTTTGCTGCTATATACAGTGACAGCAGCAGAACTATAAAGGCTGGACAGACATCTGTCTGGGATGATTTAGTGATCCTGCACTGAGCAGGGGGTCGGACCCGATGACCCTGGAGGTCCCTTCCAACTCTACCATTCTATGATATACCCTCTCCCTTTCATATAGGCATATAAACCTGATGCTTCTTTCTCTGCTCCTTCCAATACAACTTCTTTGCTGGTTTAACTTCTCTGCTGGTATACAGTAGAGATGAGCGAGTATACTCACTAAGGCACATTACTCGAGCGAATAGTGCCTTAGCCGAGTATCTCCCCGCTCGTCTCTAAAGATTCGGGGGCCGGCGACGGTGACACGTGAGTTGCGGCGGGGAGCAGGGGAGAGAGGGAAAGAGAGATCTCCCCCCCCCCCCCCCCCGTTCCTCCCCGCCGGCCCCCGAATCTTTAGAGACGAGTGGGGAGATACTCGGCTAAGGCACTACTCGCTCCAGTAATGTGCCTTAGCGAGTATACTCGCTCATCTCTAGTATACAGACTTTCACATCCAGCTGGAATATATCTTAAAGAATAGACCACCTGTTATATAGGCATATAAACATGATGCAGCTTCTCTGTCTTGTGCTCAGCTGTAAGATGGCCGATGGTTGCACTGTGTCTATATTACATATGGCTAGGTCACGTGAGGCAGGTGTCCAATGAAACTGCTACCTGCATGCAATACGGAGGACACATTTGATGACATTATCAAGATGCTTTGGCTACTGATGGGTCGCATGATGATCTCTGTAGCAGGCATTATGGAAATTCAATATTAATGCAATTTTTTTCAAAACTCAGGCCGCACTCGCCCGACTTGATTTAGTGAAAATGGGTCGATTTTACCAACTGGCTGATCAAAACGAGTAACACTAGTAGAGGGTTCAGTGGTCCGACGCAAAACAATCCAATTGCAGGAATACAGCTTTTTGTGGAAAAACTTGCTTTTTATTTTCTTGTGGTGCTTCAAGCACCACAAGAAAATAAAAAGCAAGTTTTTCCACAAAAAGCTGTATTCCTGCAATTGGATTGTTTTGCGTCTGTCAGAGCCAGAAGTAGTTGGATGGCAATCAGCTTGTGAGTATACTTGCTAGCGGAACTGAGGTGTGCAGCACATGAAGACAAGGTGGGACTTTTTATTGTTTGGTTCAGTGGTCCGACTGCTCTTACAGTAAAGAATCATCTTTTCTGTATTCGGTCAAACCTTCTGTTAGGGCTCTGGGTGTCGACCCACTGTGCTGACCAACCAAACGTGGCTATTAGACCAGACCTGATAAGCTGGCAGCTGACCTCAGTAGAGAGAGGTACTTACAGATGGGTAACTTGTTGAAGGTAAGCAGGAAGATAGGAAGGGGCCCTGCCTACAAGAAGGGTGATTGCCCTGATAGAAACAGCCCCGCGCTGGAACCTTGGGGCTGACTATCTCTGACAGGAAACAAGACAGTGTACACAAAACACAGAACAGGACTGACTACAACAGAAACAGGGACGATGCACAGACTGGACAGAAATGGACAGACGTACACAGGCAAAAGCATCCAGCAAAGATTATACAAAATAAACATATACAGATACCAGCTCAGGAGACAGAACAGTCCTGTAACTAGATGTAGATGTACTGGGCCTCTGAAGCATATACACATCAATTCTGAGGGAAGGGTGGGGTGTGTCCAGCTACCTTAAATAGGAAGGCAATTGCCACTTAAGCTGCAGCTGGCCTATGATCACCTGAGCAGGGTTAACTAGTGCATTGCTGGAAGAAAATAGAAAAAAAAAAAGAGTATATTTATACTGAAGGAGCAGACCAATGCCCAGGTCTGCTCGGAATAGCAAGGGGGCGGCAGACACAGGTAGCAGACCTAACACCTTCTTTCCACTAGTAAAAGAAATCCTCCCTCTGAAAAACACTCCATCATCTCATCCTCTTGTTCTCGATCCTCTCCTCCTCTTCCCCTCGAGGCTATGCTCCTGCCTCTGATCCCAATTTTTCCTGACCCACTCTTCCCTCCAGACTACACTACGATCTCTGACCCTCTGTCCCCGGTCCTCTCCTCCAAACTATGCTCCCACCTCTGGTCCCTATTGTTGCTGGCCCACTTCTCCCTCCAGACTACACTACGATCGCTGATCCTCTTGTTCCTGGCTCTCTCATCCTCCCCTCCTCTTCCACTCTAGGCTACATTCCAGCCTCTGGTCATCTTTTCCTCTTTCTCTTCCCCTCCAGTCTACACTCCTGCCTTTGATCCTCTAGTTCCTGGCCCCCTCCTCCTCCCCTCTCCTCCAGACTACACTCCGGCCTCTGATCCTCTTGTTCCAGGTCCTCTCCTTCTCCTCCCCCAGACTACACTCTAGCCTTTGATCCTCTTTTTTCCAGTCCTCTCCTCCTCCCCTCCAGACTACAATCCAGCCTCTGATCCTCTTGTTCCCAGTCCTCTTCTCCTCCAAGCCGCCAGACTACACTCCTGCCTGTGATCCTCTTCTCCTTTTTCTCCAAACTAGACTCCAGCCTCTAATTCTCTTGTTCCTGGCCCTCTCTCGCTCTCCTCCAGACTACACTCCAGTCTCTGATCCTCTTGTTCCCAGCCCTCTCCTCCCCTCCAGACTACACTCCATTCTCTGACCCTCGTTTTCCCGACCCTCTCCTCCTCCTCCTCCGCTCCAGACTACACTCCGGCCTCTGATCCTTGTTTCCAGTCCACTCCTCCAGACTACACTCTGGCTTTGATCCTCTTGTTCCCAGCCCTCTCCTCCTCCTCCACTCCAGACTACACTCCGGCCTCTGATCCTCGTTTCCAGTCCACTCCTCCAGACTACACTCCGGCTTCTGATCCTCGTTTCCAGTCCACTCCTCCAGACTACACTCCGGCTTTGATTCTCTTGTTCCCGACCCTCTCCTCCTCCTCCCTTCACACTACACTCCAACCTGTGATCCTCTTGTTCCCGGCCATCTCTTGCTCCTCCAGACTACACTCTGGCCTCTGATCCTCTTATTCTCGGCCCTTTCCTCCTCCTCCCTCCAGACCACACTCTGGCCTCTGATCCTCTTGTTCCCAGTCCTCCCTTCCTCCCCTCTAGACTACACCCCGGCCTCTGATCCTCTTGTTTCTGGCCCTCTCCTCCCCTCTAGATTACACTCCAGCCCCTGATCCTCTTGTTTCTGGCCCTCTCCTCCCCTCTAGATTACACTCCAGCCCCTGATCCTCTTGTTTCTGGCCCTCTCCTCCCCTCTAGATTACACTCCAGCCCCTGATCCTCTTGTTTCTGGCCCTCTCCTCCCCTCTAGATTACACTCCAGCCCCTGATCCTTCTGTTCCTGGCCCTCTCCTCCTCCTCCCTCTAGACTACACTCCGGCCTCTGATCCTCTTGCCCCTGGTCCTCTCCACCTGGTTACAAAGTGCCTACTTACCATTCTCATTACTCCTATAACATTATTATCGGCACATTGGTTACATGATAAATAACTGACCATATCGGTGGCCGATCTTCATGTTTTCTGCCGGTCACTTGGCCTCTCTTATACAGGACACTGGGCTCTTCCTATTACTCCCTATTATGGACTTCCCTTCCCAATGATGTGGTAAATATTACAATAAGGCCGGCTTCACATGAGCGTAAGCAGATCTGTTCGCACTGGGGCGCGCATTGGTGGATTTTACTGCACTTTCTGCCTCCACAAGACAGGTTCATTTATGCACGGCAAACAAGTGCACTGATTGAAATGGCTAATTAATTCCAGATGTGTTAGTTTTCTAGTCCAAGTATGCAGCATTTCACACTTCTCCTGACATATTGCGCTTGCATTTGTGCCCCCCCTTCCCCCCCATTGACTTCTATTGGGGCCTATGGTACGCAAATACGCAGAAAAATAAAACATGTTCAATTTTTTAGGATGACCGAAATGTGCGCAAAATAAGGAAATTTTAATGAACCCGCTGCAATGAATGGGCTCTATTCTCCGCGTATAGCGCGCGCAAATACGCCAGTGTGAAGCCGGCTCAAAGATGATAGAAATGTAGAAGCGCTCACCTCTCCGGTCAGCAGGTAGAGGATCTCCAAGGTGAAGTCTAATATTCTTCTGGTGATCTCCTTCCTGTCCTCGGCCATCCTTGGTGGGTCATTCAGGAGAAGGAACGGATTGGAGGAGAAGATAAGAAAACGAGATGAACTGGAGGTTGTAGAACTGCAGGAACCTTTATGAAGAAAGGAGCGGCTGTAAATCCTACAGGGACATCATCATATGTGATATACAGAACTTCACTTATGGAGCAGCCAGCAGACGGTATCACAGCGTCAATACAAACACAAGAACACGAGATGGAAGCTTACCTTACAGCTGGGAGAATGGCTGATAACAGAGAACACCAGGGACTAACAGCAGGATCTGATCTGCAGCTGGAAGGACCTGTGATGATGTCACCACCATGTGATCACCATGTAAGGGGGCGGAGCACCACAGTGGAGAGTATATAATAGAAGGAGATGATGTGGTGATGAGGGTCTGTGAGGGGGCTGAAGGACCATGTGACCTGAGGGGCGGAGCTCCTGTGCAGTATTGTGGCCCTTTTTGGTCAGACGCCTCTTCCAGCTCCCCATATAACAGTCTGGCCGCCCTCCTCCCTGAGCTCAGTCCTGCACCTGGCGCTATTCCTGCACGTAGTCCCAGGATGCTTTACCTGGAGCCATAGACTATGATGTCACTGATGACGTCACGTCCCACATCTGGTGACATCACAGAGAGCAGCACATTAGTGCTGGTTACATCATCATCCAGATTTCGTAGTGAATTCCGAATCCCTGACGACTCCCTTGTTTCCCTACGGAGACTCCTTTTCGCAACGCACGGACTTGCGATTTTTATGGGATGTGTTTTTAATATTAGAAAGTCCTATTGAATTTCGCGCTGCAAAATTGTGCAAGAAAATCGCAAACAGCAGCAGTGCTGCGAGAAAAGGCAGTGCTGACACTCACAAATCGCGGGTACAAAGACATGATTTTCTTGCTGCGATATCTTGATCGCCCATGTGAAACCAGCCTTTGGGTGCCTTTACACTTGCGAGAAAATTGCATGTTTTTCAAATGATGCAAGAGCGCATGAAAACGTAGAATTAAGAAGCCCATGGTTTCCTTCACAGCTGTCACTCGTGTGATGTGGCTTGAAGAAAAAAACCGCGGCATGTCCTATCTTCCTGCGTTTTGTCTCTTTATTGCCCATATTTCGCTATGGAGTCTCCTTTTTATCGCATCGCAAAGCACAAACTTGCGATTTTTGTGTGATGCGTTTTTAACATTAGAAGCTCCTTTTGTCCATTGTGAGAATATCGCAGGCAGCGCTGACACTCGGCCATCACATGCGCCAAATTGCACTATTGCCGTGATTTTTTCTGATTGTAATAACGACTCGCAGCTTCCACCGACAGCTTAGACAACACAGGACAGACAGACGTGCCGCTTTCTTCCTGTCACTGCCGAAAGCCCCAGAGCTGTCGTCTGTTGGTAATCCCTTAGTGGGCCCCTTGCCTAATGTGCCTCCCACTTATATACTTGTTATACCCTTGGTGTCTAATGTCGCCCCCTACTGTTATATGTGTTATAGGATTAGATGGAGCACACACAGTTCTATCCAATACGCTTCCCATCAACATATGCAGAAAACACACACAATAGCGGAATATTTTCGTAACGTGACCCTTGCGCTATTGCGCATATTTACTGTACTTTTCATGCTGACCAGAACCATTCACATGGGCGCAACCCGAATTAAAAGCCTATGTAGCCCAATTAGTCCCTGGTGTGTTCTTTTCCCTGCAAAAGTGTGCAAGCGCGCGGGTCTCGGGTCGCTTCTTCCCCTCGCAGTGATGTCAGAATGACATTATGTTTCGTCAGGCTTCCGTCCATTTGCGCTATTCTGTGTCGGAAAGAAACACATAATAGACTACGCTTTTCTTTCCCGCGCAGAATAGCGAAAAGGAGAGGAAATCTGCCGAAGCGGAGGCCGACCAGTTACCACTTTGGCAGCTTTCTATAACTCTTGGGATGGGTTCTGTTTTCGAGACTTTAAACATTCATCGTGACGGGACCGATGAATGGAGGCAAAAACCTGATGGGAACAGGCATCATGTTAGTATTACAGGTTTACAGCGGTTTATATTGCCCCATCACTACTCCTGATTTAACCCCTTAATAATGTAGCCCCTTTTTTTAAATTTTAGTTTTTTCTTCCCCACTTTCAAAAAAAATCTTAACCCTTACTTACTCATTAGCGTCACTATCTGGGGGCTTGTTGTTTTTTGCGGGACAAGTTGTATTTTTTAATGATACTATCTGATGTACCATATAATGTCCTGAAAAACTTTTATAAATTTCTAAGTGGATGAGGGCTCGCCGATGGCTGGGTGGGACACAGAAGCTTTGTGCTACTGAAAACCATGCCAGGCGCGAGACCAGACAGCCTGAGACTCCAGTTCCTCCAAGCATAGGACGCAATATGGGTGCAGGTACCCCAAGAGCACAGTTTGATCTAAGGCGGAGAGGAGGTGGATGGAACAGTTCCTCCACTCTGCACAGGAGGTGACCAGCCGACACGAGGCATCCAACATGGCGCCGATGGAGGTGCCCGATGGCTCCCACCAGGATGCTGTTACCGCCGCTGCACCTTCACAGCCTGCGGCATTGCAATTTTTTTTAGCACCACTGATGCGCCAGTGACTGGCAGATATCGGGCCTCAGATGAGACACTGGCAAAGGCACCCAGTATCCACATCCACACTGCAGATACGCCAGCGCTGCTAGGGGCACACAAGACAAAGCCCTGCAGGTGAATGTCTGCATCCTCATCAGGAGGGTGCTTCCCCTAGAGGTACTCATGAGTTGAGGTCTCAGGAGGTTCCCCTGCCCTTCCCTACCCATATTCAGCAGAAACTCCTTCCCCCATGCACATCAGGAGAGGAGAGGGGAAGATATTGAGGCAGCTGTGGTCAGCCATACTCCTGCAACACATGTCATGCCTCATAGAGCTATTAAACTGATGGGGTCCTGTCCTACTTCTGTGGTCCCCAGTGAATGTAAAGGGGTTTTGGCCCATGTGTCTCCTCTGATTCTCTTGTAATTCATGCTGCTCTTCCCCCCCTTTTCCGAGCCCAGTTTCAGATGCGAGCTGGGATTGGAAGGGTCACATTCGTGCATTACCTACAAAGTATGAGCTTGACAGCCACCTTCAGAGGACCTGCAGCATGTGGGACAGAGGATAGTGGTGATGGAGGAGACACAGGAGAAGTTTCAGGATACACTTGACGTCCATAAATAGGCTATACAAGATCAAGCTCTGCAGATTTCTGAGCCATTTATGCATCTAGATGACCTGGTAAACCACATAGGCGGAACAAACATCGTATAAGAGGTCTCAGCAAGGACATCGGAACATCTCAGTTGGAAATCTTAGCTCACGCGTTTTTTTACAATCTTCTGGAGAGATCCCTGGATCACCCAAATGAATCGACAGAATTCATCGGACCCTTGGCCCATAACCTAAGGATCCCACACGTCCGCTGTATACATTTTTACAAAGTTAAAGAACTTATCTTCAGGAAGGACAGGGACTCTGATGTCTTGTGCTTTCAGGGCTCACCTATTCTCATACTCCCAGATGTGGCACGGCGCGCTCTTCAGCTACGTAAAGCCCTGAAACTCCTGCTTACAGCACTACAGAAAAAAGAGGTGCAGTATAGAGGAGGGTACCTATTCCAGCTCAAGGCCCATAAGGGGGCAAGACAACCATGTTTAAATCCCTTTGTGACCTCTCGAACTTTCTTGGAACATTTGACCGTCTAATGATAGATTGTTCTTCATCTAGAAGGCCTAATAGGCACACTGCTGGATTGTGTGGTACTGGTATACCCATCAATTGGGTTAGGAATTCTGTGACCTCTCCCCAGTACATATAGATATCTGGGCAGCTCCATATTAAGTGATTAAAATTTGCGTTAGGTGCTCTGCACCGATGGCACTGGTTTGTGGGTGTTCTATTCATTTTATATAGTCTGGTCGGTGTTAGATAGCATTGGTGTAGGATGTATAATTGTGTGAGTTTATTATTTGCAGCTGGTGATACCGTAGTGTATGTGGACATTGCAGACTCCCAGTCCTCACTAGTGAGAGTGGGAATAAGCTCTCTCCATTTCTCCACCACTGCCATCGGCGTGTCAGGGATCTTAGATTGTAGTAAGTGTGTGTACAGCACCGATATCAGGCCTTTCGGTCCTTGGGTGCGAAGTATGCCTATTAATGGATATTGTGAGAAGGGTTGTCTGGGCTCTGGGAATTGTGTTGTCAGAGCGTGCCTAAGTTGCAGGTATCTAAAGAAGCCCTCTCTTGGGATTTGATATAATTGTTGTAGTTGTTCGAAGGAGGCCAATACTTGGTCAATGTATAGATGTTCCAGTGTGGTAATTCCTAGATTTATCCAAAACTGTTTATCCGGTAGGTTCATCAGGTGCGGCAATGCTCTATTGTCCCACAAGGGGGTCTCCAGAGGGGTGTTGTCTTGCTTAGTCAGTGTTTTGCATGTCTGCCACACGTTGACTGCAAGTCTATGGATTGGAAGCATCTGCTTAGTCAATAGTCCTGGTTTTTCCAGGAGGACCCAGAGTGATGCCTCTGAAAGAAAAAACATCAAGTGGTGCTCGGAGTTTGGGAGAGGAGAGCCCGATAACCAATGACGGATATATCTCACCTGTCCCGCTAAGTAGTAAAGTTTAAGGTCTGGTAGCACCATTCCTGCCATTTCCTTGGGTCGCTGTAGGGTGTCCATGCGGAGTTTCACTCTGGAGTTCCCCCAAATAAATGATGTTATTAGGGAGTTAGTTTTTTTGAAGAACGTTTGTGGTATGGCTGTTTCTGCGTGCTCTAAGCAGTATAGGTACTTGGGGAGTATTATCATTTTAATAAGGTTTATTCTGCCCGCTACAGATAGTGGTAAGGAGCTCCAGTTTTTTAATTTCAGTTGTAGGGTTGCCAATAAGGGGGTGATGTTTAAATCTAGGCTCTGAGTGTGATCTCTGGTGATGTGTATCCCTAGGTATTTGAATTTAGGAGTGACTTGTAGTTTACAAAATACGTCTCCCATTTGCCATCCCTCTGGTCTTAGGGGCATAAAAGCGGATTTTTGCCAATTGATGCACAGACCTGAAAAGTTTCCGAATTCATCTATTAGTGAGATGGCCAGCGGCAAGGCATTCTTGGGGTCTGACATGTATAGTATTAGATCATCTGCGTATAAGCCTATTCTATCTTCTCTGGGTCCTATCTGGATACCCCTATATGATGTGTGTTGTCGGATTCTCAGAGCCAGCGGTTCTATTGCAATTGCAAACAGGAGGGGGGAAAGTGGGCAGTCCTGTCGGGTTCCTCTGTGGAGTGAGAAGGAGGTGGAGGTCAGACCGTTTACTACTACTCTGGCTGTCGGAGACTTATATAGAATAGAAATCCACATGATAAATCCAAATCTCCGTAGGACCTCCATTAAATATGGCCATTCAACTCAATCGAATGCTTTAGCCGCATCTAGTGAGGCCAAGGCCTAATCTGACCTCCACCTCCATCCCACCTGTGTAATCACCTGCGTCCTTCTGATGCTGTCTGATGTAGATTTTCCTGGGATAAAACCAGATTGATCGGGGTGTATTATTTCCTTGATGGCTTGGTTTAGGCGAGATGCCAATATTTTAGTGAGGATTTTGTAGTCTGTATTTAATAAGGAAATTGGTCTATATGAACCCCAATCTTCTGGGTTTTTATCTGGTTTTAAAATAAGGACTATATTGGCTTCTAGCACTGACTCTGGGAGTTGGTTTTTATCGAATATATATTTATATAGGGAGAGCAGGTGCGGCATTATTTCCTTTTTATAGTGCAAATAGAGCTCCACTGGGAGTCCATCTGGGCCCGGGGTCTTGTTTTTTGCCATATCATTTATTGCCTCCTCTATCTCTTCCTCTGTAATGGGAGAGTCTAACAGGGACTTAGAAGTATCTTGCAATACTGGGAATGTTGTGTCGGCTAGATAAGACTCTAGTTCTGCAGGTGAGTAGTCGATTCGCGATTGGTAGAGGTCATCATAGAATTGCTGAAACCTGTCTAGGATGTCTTTTGGGTCTGTGAGCGTTATTCCTTTTCAGCTGATTTAATTCTTAGGACAGATGGTGGGGCGGTCTCCTGTCTTGCCATGTAGACTAGTAGTTTGCTGGACTGGTTTCCTAATTCAAAA
The DNA here is from genome assembly GCF_035609145.1 of Eleutherodactylus coqui. Taxonomy (NCBI): domain Eukaryota; kingdom Metazoa; phylum Chordata; class Amphibia; order Anura; family Eleutherodactylidae; genus Eleutherodactylus; species Eleutherodactylus coqui. The sequence goes on along the minus strand of NC_089845.1, from coordinate 153,204,610 downwards.
AAGGATTGCCGGGTAAAGAAAAGGTTTCTCTGGGCTTTTTCTTTTAGGTATATTAGGTAGTCTCTGCCTGTCTGTAGCCATGTATCTTTTTGGGTATCTGTAGGGTCGGCGATAAATTCCTTTTCTAGTTGTTGACATTGCTCTGCTAGGAGTTCCCCTTCCCTTGCGGTGGCTTTTTTAATAAAGGAGATTGAGGATCTAAAGCAACCTCTGAGGTACGGTTTAAATGCCTCCCACACTAGCATTATATCCGTGTGTGCCTCATGCGCCTCGTAATATATCTGGATCTGATCCGGTATGCGGTCGTTAGGGCCAAATAGCGAGAGCCAGAATGGGTGCACCTTTAGTCTCTTAATTGTGGCCGGGCCTGGGTTTTTAAGAGCCATGCGGATTGGTGAGGGGTCTGAGATCCCTCGAGGGAGGAACTCTATGGATTCAATTTTTGGAAATAGTGAGGGGGACCCAAATATATAGTCTATACGGCTAAGTGCATGGTTGTGGGCTGCATGACTAGTAAACTCTTTTTGTTGTGGGTGGAATATGCGCCATAAATCTAGCCATCCCGTCACTGATATAATAGAGGCTAGGCGGGTCATGTTTGTGTCTCCCTCCCTCCGAGCACCCCCTCCGAATCTGTCCATAGTGGGATTCATTACCATGTTCATATCTCCCATACAGACGATCGTTGCGTCTGGCGAGGATGATGCGAACTGGATGCCGTCTGCTAAGATGGCTGTTGCCGCGGGCGGCGTGTTATAGCAGCACAAAAGGACGTATGGATCATTATTGATTCTGGCTCTCACAAAGACGTATATACCCTCCCGGTCTCTCCTAAGTTGTTCCAGCTCCCATCTGAGCGACCTTCTTATTAATAAAGACACCCCTCTGGAGTAGGATGTGTGGCATGAATGAGCAGACCACTGTATCCACGGTTTCAACAGAACTTTCGTGGTTTCAGGTGTCAGGTGGGTCTCCTGCAGGCACAGCACATGTGGTTGCCAGGAGCGTACTAAAGAATTTATTGCTGATCGCTTTCTGGCTGATCCCATGCCCCTGACATTCCAGGACACAAAAACTATCCCTGCCATAGGCTGGAGAGAGTCAATCGGATCCGGATGAATTTCTTTATATTGTTCCGACCGTCAGGAGTCCCACCCCGACACTCAGTTACATTCTTATTATACATCATGCAACAGTATTTCAGTACATTTTTACGATCATCATGGAGCTCTTGATGCGCACAATTTGTTAACATTACGGTAGTATACTACCAACTTAAAACTTAAACAGTTATTTTGGAACAAACTTTAAATGCTTTTTCTGTTGTGTTCGCATTCGTGGCGGACTGGTATCAGGGGGAACCTACTTAGCATAGCTTTTATATGGGCTATGCTTGAGGTACTGTTATATAGATCAATAATAGAGGCCGGCTTTAGCCTGGTGGGCATTATCTAGGTGGGCCTCCTTGTTGTATGGCCAACGCTGTAAAAAAAAACAAAAAACTAAAATACGGAGGCAAAATGCTTATTTTGTTAGTTTTGCCTCCCAAAAAATGCAATAAAAGTGATCAAAAAAGCTGTATGCACCCCAAAACTACAGCTCATCACACAAAAACAAGCCCTCAAAGAGCTCCGCCTATTAAAGAATAAAAAAGTTAATAGACTTGGAATTGAACAATTACAAAAAACAACAACCATGTTGCATGAATAACGCTGCGTAAAAAAAAAAGGCAGAATTGATGTGTAATAAAAGTTTTACAATACATTATATGTACTCAAAAATGGTACCAATAAAAACTACAGTTCGCCACACAAAAAAACATGCCATGTCGACGGAAATATAAAAAGGTTATGACTTTTGAAAAGTGGAGATGAAAATACCCAAAAAATCATTGGGTCCTTTGGGCAAAAAAAAGGCAGTGTTCTTAAGGCATTAAAGCATGGGTGTAATTTTTATTATACTACCCTCCTCCTTTCCTTTTCCAATTTCTATTCCCTAGTAGGATGGGTATCCCCTAGTGGTTGGGGCACTGATGTTCTCCATTTTGCTGATTTTCTTTTTTCAGGTCCATATGGCTATTGTAACGTTTTGCACCTGTAATGCTAAAGGTCTCAATGTCTCAGAAAAAAGAAGCCAAATTTTTTACTACCTACTAAAGATGAGCGAGAACCAAAATGCTCGGGTGCTCGTTACTCGAGACGAACTTTTCGCGATGCTCGAGGGTTCGTTTCGAATAACGAACCCCATTGAAGTCAATGGGCGACCCGAGCATTTTTGTATATCGCCGATGCTCGCTAAGGTTTTCGTTTGTCAAAATCTGGGCAATTCAAGAAAGTGATGGGAATGACACAGCAACAGATAGGGCAGGCGAGGGGCTACATGTTGGGCTGCATCTCAAGTTCCCAGGTCCCACTATTAAGCCACAATAGCGGCAAGAGTGCCCCCCCCTCCCAACAACTTTTACTTCTGAAAAGCCCTCATTAGCGATGCATACCTTAGCTAAGCACCACACTACCTCCAACAAAGCACAAGCACTGCCTGCGGGACACTCCACTGCCACTTCTCCTGGGTTACATGCTGCCCAACCCCCCCCCCCACGACCCAGTGTCCACAGCGCACACCAAACTGTCCCTGCCCAGCCTTCAGCTGCCCTCATGCCACGCCACCCTCATGTCTATTTATAAGTGCGTCTGCCAGAGGAAAAGCAGACACACACTGCAGAGGGTTGGCACGGCTAGGCAGCGACCCTCTTTAAAAGGGGCGGGGCGATAGTCCACAATGCTGTATAGAAGCAATGAGAAATCCAATCCTGTGCCACCTCCATCTGGAGCTGCACACGTGGGCATAGCAATGGGGAACCTATGTGCCACACACTATTCATTCTGTCAAGGTGTCTGCATGCCCCAGTCAGACCGCGTTTTTTTATAGTCACAGGCAGGTACAACTCCGCAATGGGAATTCCGTGTGCACCCACAGCATGGGTGGCTCCCTGGAACCCATCGGCTGTACATAAATGTATCCCATTGCAGTGCCCTGGACAGCAGAGCTAACATCAGATTAAATGCAGGTGGGCTTCGGCCCACATTGCATGCCCCAACCTGACCGGGGTTTTTAATTCATAGACACAGGCAGGTACAACTCCCTATTGTGAAGTCCCTGTGGACCGACAGCATGGGTGGGTGCCAGGAAGCCACCGGCGGTACATAAATATATCCCATTGCATTGCCCATCACAGCTGAGGTAATGTCATGTTTAATGCAGGTGGACTTCGGCCCACACTGCATGCCCCAGTCAGACTGGGGTTCTTTAGAAGTGGACACATGCAGTTACAACTCCCTGTGGACCCATAGCATGGGTGGCTCCCTGGAACCCACCGGCGGTACATAAATATATCCCATTGCATTGCCCATCACAGCTGAGGTAATGTCATGATTAATGCAGGTGGGCTTCGGCCCACACTGCATGCCCCAGTTAGACTGGGGTTCTTTAGAAGTGGACACATGCAGTTACAACTCCCTGTGGACCCACAGCATGGGTGGCTCCCTGGAACCCACCGGCGGTACATAAATATATCCCATTGCAGTGCCCAACACAGCTGATGTAACGTCAGCTGTAATGCAGGTGGGCTAAAAATTAATTTGATTACACTGTAGGCGAGGGCCCCCAAAAATTGGTGTACCAACAGTACTAATGTACGTCAGAAAAATTGCCCATGCCCAACCAAGAGGGCAGGTGAAACCCATTAATCGCTTTGGTTAATGTGGCTTAATTGGTAACTAGGCCTGGAGGCAGCCCAGTTAAAATAAAAATTGGTTGAGGTGAAAGTTTGAACGCTTTAATGAGCATTGAAACGTATAAAAATTGTTTACAAAAATTATATGACTGAGCCTTGTGGGCCTAAGAAAAATTGCCCGTTCGGCGTGATTATGTGAGGTTTCAGGTGGAGGAGCAGGAGGAATATTATACACAGATTGATGAAGCAAAAAGGTCCCCGTTTTTGATGGGGATAGAGAACGATGCTTCCATCCGCGGGTGCAGCCTACGTATTGCTTAGGTATCGCTGCTGTCCGCTGGTGGAGAAGAGAAGTCTGGGGAAATCCAGGCTTTGTTCATCTTGATGAGTGTAAGCCTGTCGGCACTGTCGGTTGACAGGCGGGTACGCTTATCTGTGATGATTCCCCCAGCCGCACTAAACACCCTCTCTGACAAGACGCTAGCCGCAGGACAAGCAAGCACCTCCAGGGCTTACAGCGCGAGTTCAGGCCACGTGTCCAGCTTCAACACCCAGTAGTTGTAGGGGGCAGAGGCGTCACGGAGGACGGTCGTGCGATCGGCTACGTACTCCCTCACCATCCTTTTACAGTGCTCCCGCCGACTCTGCCTTGACTGGGGAGCGGTGACACAGTCTTGCTGGCGAGCCATAAAGCTGTCAAGGGCCTTAGAGAGTGTTCCCCTGCCTGTGCTGTACATGCTGCCTGATCTCTGCGCCTCCCCTGCAACCTGGCCCTCGGAACTGCGCCTTCGGCCACTAGCGCTGTCGGATGGGAATTTTACCATCAGTTTGTCCGCCAGGGTCCTGTGGTATAGCATCACTCTCGAACCCCTTTCCTCTTCGGGTATGAGAGTGGAAACGTTCTCCTTATACCGTGGGTTAAGCAGTGTGTACACCCAGTAATCCGTAGTGGCCAGAATGCGTGTAATGCGAGGGTCACGAGAAAGGCATCCTAACATGAAGTCAGCCATGTGTGCCAGGGTACCTGTACGCAACACATGGCTGTCCTCACTAGGAAGATCACTTTCAGGATCCTCCTCCTCCTCCTCCTCAGGCCAAACACGCTGAAAGGATGACAGGCAAGCAGCATGTGTACCCTCAGCAGTGGGCCAAGCTGTCTCTTCCCCCTCCTCCTCCTCCTCATCCTCCTCCTCACCGCGCTGAGATACAGACAGGAGGGTGCTCTGACTATCCAGCGACATACTGTCTTCCCCCGGCTCTGTTTCCGAGCGCAAAGCGTCTGCCTTTATGCTTTGCAGGGAACTTCTCAAGAGGCATAGCAGAGGAATGCTGACGCTAATGATTGCAGCATCGCCGCTCACCATCTGGGTAGACTCCTCAAACCTTCTAAGGACCTGGCAGATGTCTGCCAACCAGGCCCACTCTTCTGAAAATAATTGAGGAGGCTGACTCCCACTGCGCCGCCCATGTTGGAGTTGGTATTCCACTATAGCTCTACACTGCTCATAGAGCCTGGCCAACATGTGGAGCGTAGAGTTCCACCATGTGGGCACGTCGCACAGCAGTCGGTGCACTGGCAGATTAAACCGATGTTGCAGGGTGCACAGGGTGGCAGCGTCCGTGTGGGACTTGCGGAAATGTGCGCAGAGCCGGCGCACCTTTCCGAGCAGGTCTGACAAGCGTGGGTAGCTTTTCAGAAAGCGCTGAACCACCAAATTAAAGACGTGGGCCAGGCATGGCACGTGCGTGAGGCTGCCGAGCTGCAGAGCCGCCACCAGGTTACGGCCGTTGTCACACACGACCATGCCCAGTTGGAGGCTCAGCGGCGCAATCCAGCGGTCGGTCTGCTCTGTCAGACCCTGCAGCAGTTCGTGGGCTGTGTGCCTCCTAAGCTGAGTAGTTTCAGCACGGCCTGCTGACGCTTGCCCACTGCTGTGCTGCCACGCCGCGCGACACCGACTGCTGGCGACGTGCTGCTGCTGCTGACACATCTTGATTGCGAGACAGAGGTTGCGTTGGAGAAGGAGGAGGGTGCTTTAGTGGAGGAAGCATACACCGCCGCAGATACCACCACCGAGCTGGGGCCCGCAATTCTGGGGGTGGGTAGGACGTGAGCGGTCCCAGGCTCTGACTCTGTCCCAGCCTCCACTAAATTCACCCAATGTGCCGTCAGGGAGATATAGTGGCCCTGCCCGCCTGTGCTTGTCCACGTGTCCGTTGTTAAGTGGACCTTGCCAGTAACCGCGTTGGTGAGGGCGCGTACAATGTTGCGGGAGACGTGGTCGTGCAGGGCTGGGACAGCACATCGGAAAAAGTAGTGGCGACTGGGAACTGAGTAGCGCGGGGCCGCCGCCGCCATCATACTTTTGAAGGACTCCGTTTCCACAACCCTATACGGCAGCATCTCCAGGCTGCTAAATTTGGCTATGTGCACGTTTAACACTTGAGCGTGCGGGTGCGTGGCGGCGTACTTGCGCTTGCGCTCAAACACTTGCGCTAGCGACGGCTGGACGGTGCGCTGACAGACATTGGTGGATGGGGCCGAGGACAGCGGAGGTGAGGGTGTGGGCGCAGGCCAGGAGACGGTAGTGCCTGTGCCCTGAGAGGGGGGTTGGATCTCAGTGGCAAGTTGGGGCACAGGGGGAGAGGCAGCGGTGCAAAGCGGAGGCGGTGAACGGCCTTCGTCCCACCTTGTGGGGTGCTTGGCCATCATATATCTGCGCATGCTGGTGGTGGGGAGGCTGGTGGTGGTGGCTCCCTGGCTGATCTTGGCGCGACAAAGGTTGCACACCACTGTTCGTCGGTCGTCTGCACTCTCAGTGAAAAACTGCCAGACCTTTGAGCACCTCGGCCTCTGCAGGGTGGCATGGCGCGAGGGGGCGCTTTGGGAAACAGTTGGTGGATTATTCGGTCTGGCCCTGCCTCCACCCCTGGACACCGCACTGCCTCTTGCAACCTGCCCTGCTGCTGCCCTTGCCTCCCCCTCTGAAGACCTGTCCTCAGTAGGCGTAGCAAACCAGGTGGGGTCAGTCACCTCATTGTACTGCTGCTCTTCCTCCGAATCCTCTGTGCGCTCCTCCCTCGGACTTACTGCCCTTACTACTACCTCACTGATAGACAACTGTGTCTCAACGTCATCGTCCTCCTCACCCACTGAAAGGTCTTGAGACAGTTGCCGGAAGTTCCCAGCCTCATCCCCGGGACCCCGGGAACTTTCCAATGGTTGGGCATCAGTTACGATAAACTCCTCTGGTGGGAGAGGAACCACTGCTGCCCAATCTGAGCAGGGGCCCGAGAACAGTTCCTGGGAGTCTGCCCACTCCTCAGAATGTCTCATTGTAATGGAGTGAGGAGGCTGGGAGGAAGGAGGAGCAGCAGCCAGAGGATTCTGAGTTGCAGCAGTGGACGGCGCAGAACTGTGGGTGGACGATAGATTGCTGGATGCACTTTCTGCCATCCACGACAGGACCTGCTCACACTGCTCATTTTCTAATAAAGGTCTACCGCGTGGACCCATTAATTGTGCTATGAATGTGGGGACGCCAGAAACGTGCCTCTCTCCTAATCCCGCAGCAGTCGGCTGCGATACACCTGGATCAGGAGCTCGGCTTGTGCCCACACCCTGACTTGGGCCTCCGCGTCCTCGGCCGCGTCCATGTCCTCTAGGCCTACGCCTACCCCTCAGCATGCTGTATTACCAGTAATGCAGAAACAGAACGCTGTAATTAAATGTGCCGCTTATTGGCCTGTGGTTGGAGGCTGACTTCGCTTACGTAACGCCAGGAAATAATTTTGCGCAAGCCTGCTGTAACACTTAGCTGGCTGCGTATGAATTTGGAGAACTACTACACCCAGCAGAGACCCAGAACACTGAGGACAGTCACAGGCAGCCCAAATAGATTTTTTTCCCCAAATATTTTTGCAAAGGCCCACTGCCTATATTCAATCAATATGTCTTCTGTCCCTGCCTAAGCGCTTCTGGCCCTGGAGTATGTCAAAGAACTGCAGAGTGTTGCACTGTGAACTGCAATACAGCGGTGATTTCACAGCCCAGACAGAGCCAGGAAATAATTTTGCGCAAGCCTGCTGTAACACTTAGCTGGCTGCGTATGAATTTGGAGAACAACTACACCCAGCAGAGACCCAGAACACTGAGGACAGTCACAGGCAGCCCAAATAGATTTTTTTCCCAAAATTGTTTTGCAAAGGCCCACTGCCTATATTCAATCAATATGTCTTCTGTCCCTGCCTAAGCGCTTCTGGCCCTGGAGTATTACTGCAGGGCGCAATGCTCTGCACGGCCGATATACCAAAAAAAAAAAAAAGTGCAACACTGCAAAAAGCAGCCTCCACAGTACTGCACACGGTTAGATGTGGCCCTAAGAAGGACCGTTGGGGTTCTTGAAGCCTAAAATACTCCTAACACTCTCCCTATAGCAGCTCCACCAAGATACCACTTTCCCTCCTCTATGTCAGAACGCATCTGTGGCGAGCCGCGGGAGGGGCCGATTTTTATACTCGGGTGACACCTGATCTCGCCAGCCACTCACTGCAGGGGGGTGGTATAGGGCTTGAACGTCGCAGGGGGAAGTTGTAATGCCTTCCCTGTCTTTCTATTGGCCAGAAAAGCGCGCTAACGTCTCAGAGATGAAAGTGAAAGTAACCCGAACATCGCATGGTACTCGTTACGAGTAACGAGCATCTCGAACACGCTAATACTGGAACGAGTATCAAGCTCGGACGAGTACGTTCACTCATCTCTACTACCTATGCAAAAAAGGATCATAGTAGCCATGTTCTGGGAGACCCATTTTAAAGCAGACTATGTTCTAGATACCATGTATCCTGTGGAGGAACCATTGCCTTCCTATGTCAAATTATATCCACCAAGATAGTCCTATCCAGTAGATTTTTATTTATAAAATTTTGGTAGTGAATGATGTGCTGACTCTGGCAAATGTTTATTTTCCCAATCAGAACCAGATTTCCTTTGGCAGAAAGCTTCCGTGGGATCTCGTGGAATTCGCGGATGGCTCCAACATTATTTTCGGAGGAGGCTTCAATATGGTGTTTGACCCGAAGATACACACATTCTCGAGTAGGTCCTCTGTCTTTCTGTCTGCCATGCAAGCACTGGTAAGAGATTTGGAGGTCCTGCATCTGGTAGACTTATGCAGGCTCCTTCAGCCGGGTATCAGGGACTTCAGCTTTCACTCCTTAGTGCATAACAGCTACAGCCGTCTAGACCATCTTTTTGTTTCACACAGGCTTCTAGACATGCATCAACGGTGCTCTATGGGTTTTTTCCTATGGTCAGATCATGCCCCTGTTTATGGAAAATTTAGTAGCTTGGCTAGAACTCCAAAAGTTTATACGTGGCGTCTGAACAACAACCTTCTTAATAACCAACAATGTGTAAAGGATGTTAGAGATGCCATAGTGGATTTTACTGATAACTATTAGAACAATGAATCCAGCGCCCCTATCAAATGGGAAGCTCTGAAATGTGTAATAGGAGGGATATTTATATCATCATCTACCATGGGTCTAGACTTAAAAAGGAGAGATAATTCAAACTGAAGAACCTCCTTGCTTATTTCAATGATAAAGAAACTTCCAATAAGGAGAATCTCTCAGACGCTCTTTAGAGCTATCCTCCCTTAGACAGCAGACCTTCTCCATTCTACATCAGTTAGAAGAGGTTTGTTTGAATATGGGGATAAGGGTGGATGATGGTTGGTTAGAAGTCAGCATCCTGAATTGCTCCAGGCACATGTGCCTAAGATACAATCTAAGCATGGCAAAGTGGTTAATTCCATGGTAGATATACTAGACGAATTTCGAACATTCTATGAGAAGCTCTACAATATAAGAGAGGAGCTGTCAGGAAATGGACCTTTGGGAGGGAAAGAGATCGAGACCAACTTGGAGGAACATTCACCCAAGTCCATAGATATAGTAGACGCGCAGGCTATGGAGTCCAACTTTATGGACCCTGAGCTGGCAGAGATAATTAAAGGCCTGAAATTGCTTGAGATTCTTGGACCGGATGGTTTCTCAGTTAGCTTCTATTCTGGGAAGACCCATCACCTTTCATTTTGAGATCTTTTAATGCAATATCACGTGGAAGCACCTTTTCAGCAAAGGCTCTACAGGCATATATGGTGGTCATTCCGAAGCTGGAGAATAATGCCTTGGTCTGCAACAACTTTAGTCCCATATCACTCATCAATATCGATATAAAATTATTCTCCAAGATGTTGGCGACACGGATGCAGTCTTTGGTGCTCACCCTGATACATAAAGAACAAGTGGGTTTTGTTTTTGGGAAAGAGGCCAGGGACAGCACTATCAAGTCATTGTCTTTGGTCTACCAGGCCTGCTGTTCTGGAAATCCTATTTTGTCTCCTGGTTGTGGACACGAAATAAGCATTTGACAGGGTATGTTGGGAGGTCTTGGAGTCAACTTTAAAGTAAATGGGATAGGTCCGCACATGAGGGAGTGGATATTAGTGTTCTATAATAATCCCACAGCTCGAGTCCATGTTAATGGCTCCTTGTCGGATTTCAGATTCAAAATAGCACATAAGAGGGATGTCCTTTATCGAGGTGTCCATTTTAGACAAAGGGTCTTCCTTTAGATGGTGACAATGGGTCCTCAATTAAATATTTTGGGATCCACCTGCCAGTGGACCCATCACAGGTTTACTCTCAATTTCAAACCATTTTTATCCAATCCCAAGAAGGATTTGAATAGATGCCGCTCACTCTTCTTGTCCTGGTCTGATACCAATGGCAAAACACAGCGTATGTTACCCTGTCATGTCCCCACAGCACCCTAAGTTAAGGTGGGGACATGACAGGGACCCAAGGATGTGATTTTATGCACCAGGTCCACGCTAACAGCCCATCTTCTTCCCTGTAGCGACGGCTTCACTCTACCAAAAGGAGATGCCGCTGGGTCCGTTTTTTTGTGTGAATGGATGTGTTTGCCAGCGTAATACGCCCAAAAGATAAGTGTTCATAGAATACAAAACCTATCTAATAAAGTAACTATCTATTGTTTGATTTTTTCCCACCTTGACTAAAACATACAGAGTACCAAAACAAAATATTTACGGGGGTAGAGGGTGGATGGGCTAGCGGGCAGGGTGTGATGAAGGGGCCTAGTTGGTATTCTGGTAAGGGGGCCTCTGAAAAAATGTGGGGGCCTTGCGCTTCCAAAGTTTCTTAATATATGTTAAACAATGCCTGTGTGCCTATCCAGAATATTTTTAATACGTATATCTAGAATAATTAATACATTTGTATGGAAGGGTTGCAGGCCAAGAATGAAACATGTAAAAAATTTTTTTTTTTTTTAACTTTTATTACCTTTTCGTTCCTTCTACTAATAAAAGTTTGCTGTTTTTTTTCACTCATCTTTACCTTCTTTTTAGTCCCCATACGGGAGTTGATTTGCAATCATTTGATCGCTCATGCAGTATTTTGACAGGCAGCCAATTAGGATGTGCGACAGACACACCTTGCTATGCATTCATTTATTTACCGTTATTTATCATATATGCGTAATATATATATATATTTATCATCCACTATTACATATACTGTATTTTCTGTTATACGTTTTATGCTATCATATATAAAAAAAATAACACATTTATTTTAATAAGACTGCCTATGACATTGTATGTTAAAAATCTTGTACCTAGAGGCCATTATACTTTTAGCGGTATACCTAGTGCTGATTGCTGGCTTCCACAGTATACGCTTTTCCTGTTTGTCTAGTCAGGAACAGGCCATAACCATTTTTATTTTTTACCATCAACATAGGGTCCATTTTTGTTGCCCACATATTTTCTGATGACACCATTTGGGGTTTATATGATGAACCTTTATTAAATACAGAAATTCTGCCTTTTTGTGGTAGTTTTGCTTCTATGACTTTCATTATGCGGTATAAATAACACAATAATGTTATTCTCTCGGTCAGTACAATTATAAGGATGCAAAATTTATAATTTTTTTGTTCTACTACTAAAATTTACCAGCGTACAGTGGGTTGGGTTATTGACCATCAATAGGACGTCATCCGCAAAAGTGTTCACTGAGATGTTGGTGTGGTATAGGTGGGCTGTTTGTTGTAAGGTTGGTGATTGGAAATGGTGCAGTAGGGGATCTAGAGAGAGGTTGAAGAGTAGGGGTGAAAGAGGGCATCCCTGTCTGGCCCCCCTGAATATATCTATGGGTTGTGTATTTTGCCCATTTATTGTAAAGATAGTGGATACATTAGCTTGGATATGGTGAATGAAGTTACAAAAGCTCAGACCAAAGTGTCTCTTTCGTAGGGTAGAATGCAGGAAGGCCCAAGATACCTTCATAGAACGTTTTTTTCCGCATAAAGGCTAAGTAGAAGTGTTTGGGGGGCTTTTGGGTATTTAGCCTCAATGGTGGCTGCCATGGCAGTCTGGATATTCTTGGTGAATTGTCTTTGGCCAGAAAAGCCTCTTTGGGATGGGTGAATAATAGTTTCTTTTGGAAGGGATAGGCCAGGAGTTTTGCTAAGTATTTATATTCACAGTTCAATAATTAAATTGGGTAATATGATAGTACCGATGTAGGGTCTTTGTTGGATTTAAGTATAAGGACAGTTATAGAGTTGAGGAGCGTGTCAACCTGAACATTGTGGGTTGAGATGTTATTATACAATTTTGTTAATGTGGGTATAAATTCTATTTGTAGGATTTTGCAGTCTTCATTACTATAACCGTCAGGGCCTGGGGTTTTGTTATTTGGCGAGTTTATCACCACTGCTCTTACTTCTTCAGAGGAGGATAGCGATTCCAGAAGGTCAGTTTGTTCCAACGTGAGTTTGCGTAGCTTAAGGGTGCCTTGCCGGACTTCAATATCATTTATGTTAGTGGGGGATGCCCTATATAAGTCTTCAAAATAGGTCTGCATAATCTCTTCTAAGTCTGCCTGTTGAAAGTGTTTGTCACCTGTTGTGGGGTTGGTTAGAGCTAGAATTGGTTTATGTTTTGTTTGCAAGTTAGTTATATGAGACAAAAGCTGGCCTGGTTTGTTGGCTTGTCGATAAAATTTATTTTGGTCTGATTTGGAGAGCCATAGCGCTTGGCTTTAAACAAAAGATTCCAATACTTGCTTTGTTTGGTCGTAGGACGTCTTGTTACGCTCAGAGGGGGAATGAGCATACTTCTGTTGGACAAATAATAAAGGAGAGTTGTAATTTGGAGAATTTAAGTTGTATCTGTTTGCATTTATGGGAGGTGTAGCTTATTATGTGTCCTTGTATTACTGGCTTAGAGGTTGCCCAAAATAAAGCGGTGTCATCTATGTGGCCAATATTATAATCAAGATAATTGGCATAGTGTGTTTTCAAAATAATTCCTGAAGTCTTCCGGGTTATACATGTATGAAGGGAAGGACCAGATTTTTGTTTTCCATTGTGGTACCCTACCGCAGAAGGATAAGAAAATCAGAGCATGGTCCGAGCTTACAATAGGGTGTATAGGGGCATCTGAGAATTTTTTAAATAGGAGGAATGATAGGATAAAAAGGCTATTCCTGAGAAGCTATGATGCGCTGAAGAGTAGCATGTGTATTCTCTTGAGGTGGTGATAACCGTGCGCCAGGGTTCACAAAGCGATAGTGTTTCCATGAGATGTAGGAGATACGTAGAGGCCTGTCTGTGTGTGTTATTTTGTGAAGATCTATCTAGAATTGGGTGAATCATGGTATTAAAGTCTCCTTCTATAATAAGGTTGGAGTCTTGCCAATCAACCTACTGTTGGATCATTAAGGAAGTGAGCTTTGCGAAAGTATTGGGCTGTTTAGGGGAGTATATATTAAAGAGGGTATAATGTTAATTGTAAATACAAACTTTTGGTAGTAGGTATCTACCCTACTCGTCTATGAGTTCTTCTTTAACAGAATATGTCAAGCCCCTACGGAAGAGGTCCACAGAGGGGTCCCTGTATTGGGCCTCCATTGCATCTCCTGCAGGTAGATAATATCAGGTTGAAGGCATTTTAAGTGATTCAAAACCTTCTTTCAATTGATTGGTGTGTTGAGGCGTGACACATTCCATGACATCATATTAATGTCAGTTGGAGTTGAGTATTCTTGTCCTGGTGTGTCTTCTATATTTGTGGTCATGATAAGTGATTTGGGTTGTGTATTGTGCAGTTGTGGTGTATCTTACCCCCCCCCCCATCCCCGTTGTCCCAACAAGCGACGGAAGGGCCAATTGGGGCGTGACAGAGAACCCGCATGCCACCAGTCTAGATCTATGGAGCAGCAGAAGAGAGAAACATATTAGTGCTAACATATAATCAACAAAAACATAAAGAAACATATTCATAAGTTAACTTTTAAACTGGTATGAGGCCTAAATAGCGAGGAAAGGGAAAAGCAAGTTCACATTGCAGTCCAAAGTTATAAATATCGTATCAAAATGTGAGATACGCACATCTTCCAAATGATGGTTTATTGTGGTAGGTCATCCTCCTGGAGGCGGAAATGTTGGTGTGTTGAGTGGGGATCATCAAAGATCAATTGTTAGCAGTTTATCCTGCACATTTAGTTTAGCAGAAAACAATAGCTAGAACTTTATTTCCTTTTCATGGAGATGGCGGAAAATTGGGCAAAAGGCTTTACAATTTAGGGAGACTGAGTCAGAGACATCCTAGAATATTAAGACCCTAAAATCTCTGTTCCTCTAACAGGTTGGTGACAGTAATTTCTGAGAATTTTTTCTTTTATTGCCCAGTTAAGCTATTTTGCAATTACCTGTCTGGGGCGTTGACTTGCATTAGATGATCTGGGGTGAGTTTGCTCTATGGTAGTTTCATCAAGAGGGATGTCAAATGAAAGGGCCTTGGGGAGTTCTTCTGTTAAAAGGACAGTGAGGTCATTTCCCACAATGTTTTTTGGGATGCCCGCAAAGCATAGTGTTACGTGTGCTGCTGGAAGCACAGTAGTACAACATGTCTCAGCACACGTAACACACAGATTATTCCTGCAGTCTCAGTTTTCCAGGTCTTCCAGTTTTTCTCCCAGCGCAAGTTTGTTTTCTTGACATCTGGTGACTGTTTGTTCCAAATTAGAGACTTTTATCTCATAGGTGTTCACTTTGTTCTCCAGATCTGTGATTTTTTTGAACATTTCTATTGAGGTATGGAGCATCTCCAGTCTCTTATCAAATATTGGCATCAAAAGTCTTGATACTTCTTGCACCACTGAGGTGGCTTGTGGAGGCTCAAAAGGTCAATGCATGAGTAGGGCTGTGACTTGGAGATGATTGGAGAGATATTAAGTTATTGTCCAGAATGGAGTTTTGCGAAAGATGTTGATCCTGGGCTAGCTACGAGGGGATCTCGTAGGGAATTTGAAGTAAATTTGTCTCTTCTGCCTTTGGATCGCGTCATGGTTCAGTTGCTTTTGTTTCCCAAGGCGAGCTGGGTGGGACACTGTCGGGAAGGCCGGGGCGTACTACTTGCGTCGGACGTCCGCAGATATTTTTCCATAATCTGGCATCACAGACTAGCAGAGAAAATGCTCAGTGGCCCTCGGGCCTTAAGAAGATGCATCTCCTCTTCTTGAAGGGAATGTGCGCATCCCGTCACAGGGTTTACTTCTTATAGTTTTGCGTGGGCTGCAATGTGTGTGCAGGTCTACTCAGGATGCATTGTATTTGGAGAGTTTATGTTAGTTGCTAGTGTTCATGCCACTTCAGCAATATTGGTAAGGTCGGAGGCTGTAGCGTTGGGCAGTAACAGGATACAGGGGTTCTGTCAGGTATAGGGCGTAACACCCCGGGGTCTTCAGAGATAAAATGTGACCATACATGATGATTCACTTCTGGAGGTCCCAAAGGTCCTCTTTTAAGAAATTTTGTGGCTTAGCACCCTCTGGCTTTCAGGTTTGGCTGCGTATATCGGATGATAAGTGTCCCTCTAAGGTTTCAGGGCCTGCTTTTCTGTTTGGGGTCTGCTTCAGGTCAGCTGTGTGGCTATCGGGGGTCTTGCAGTGGGTTACGACCGCTGCATGGGGGAGTTGGTTGTGCTTAAGCGCCTGGTGACCTGTGTGGCTAAGGGTGCAGTATAGGGTCTTTCCTCCACCAGGAAGAGTGTCCTATATGTGATCAGTCGCACCCAGGAATATTTTTTTCCCTTAAAAATTGGCTTCTACCTCATTGAGATTTTTTTATTTTGCCTTCCTCTGGATCAACATTAGGGGGGTAAAAGGCTAAATTGGATTGACATATGTCTTTTTTTTTGGCGTTACACACAATGTTACATCATTAAGCCACCCTGGTTGTTGCTCGGTTGCACACTAATCTCTAGAGCTAGTGTTATGGTAAATTTGATTTTCCGGCGAATTTCACCAAAAATCAGTTCGGTCATACACAATTACATCTTGCGAAAATCCTGGTGATTTTGTCATCTGGCTGGTCAGAACGAGCAATAATAATTATGCAGCGATCCCACAGAATTACATTAGCATATATTTATACCACCTGGTAAAAGCTGTAAAGGAAAAAGCAATGCCAGAATTGCTGTTTTTGATCATCACTATACCTCCTAACAACAAAATAAAGAGATCAAAAATTCACATACAGCCCAAAATGGAACCGATGAAAACATCAACTCATCCTGCAAAAAGAACCCCTTAGATGAAATAGTCAAAAAAAGAAACTGTCTAAATATAAACAATTATTCTTGTGCAAAATGAGTAAAAAAGAAATGAAAAAAATTATATTGTGCAACTATAATGGCCTGCAGAATAAGCAGATCAGATTTTACCATACAGAGTTTTATATATTTTTTTAACAGCTTGGCTCCTAAAAACAAAAAGTAAAGCAATCGGATCAAATGCTCGCACCCCAAAATGCTAACAATGAAACGTCATAGATGGGAAAAATAAAACACTTAGGTTCTCGGAGTATGGAAACGAAAATTTATTAAGGAGAAACAGTACAACAAAGTCACCTATATGAATGTGGCATCACCGTAATCATACCGACCCGCAGAATAAAGTACGAGGCAGCTTGTCAGTTTGAACATGGTGCCTAAACTGTTGACATCATGTTATGGAGTAGGAGGAGCTGAACAGATTGATATACTCTTGTAGGTACAGTCATACACAGATAGCTGTCAATCACTGATAGGACCGCCCATTGGACTCTTCAGCTCAGAATGTGCAGAGGTTTAAATGCATAAAGTCCTAAAACTATAAATCAATCTGCTCAGTTCCTCCTTCTCTATAAGATGCTGTCTGCAGTTTCGGAACCTGTCACACCCCCATAAACTAAGTTATGATTAGGGAACATGACACGGAGACGGGTAATTATTTTTTATGCTCCCAAAATCCAGCGCTGTTACCTGGTGCCTGGAGTCCCATGCGTGCGGTCTCCCATAGGCTTGTATGGAAAAAGATACTCACGGGACTCCGGAAAGAGTAACATTTTCCTGCGATCTTCACCAGATGACAGCGCTGGATTACGAGAGCGAGTATAAAAAAATACATCACCCAGCTCCCTGTCACGTCCCTTAACAGCACCATAACTCAGTTTATGCTGCTGTGGGGATGTGACAGGCTCCCTTTAATATGTCATTTATACCACACATTGAAGGTAATAACAATGAAACCAGTAGAACAATGACGGAATTATTGGTTTTCCTACTCCCTCCCGCCCCCCAAAAATTATTAAGCCCTGATGTACTCCGTACAGCATACATACATCGCTACTAGAGATGAGCGAGCATAATCGCTAAGGGCAATTACTCGAGCGAGCATTGCCCTTAGCGAATACCTGCCTGCTCGGGAGCAAAGATTCGGGTGCCGGCAGGGGAGAGCGGGGAGGGAACGGCGGGGAAATCTCTCTCTCCCTCTCTCCTCCCCGCACTCCCCTGCTCACTCCTGCAACTCACCGCTCCCCCGCACCAGCAGGTGAATCTTTTCTTCCGAGCGAGCAGGTACTCGCTAAGGGCAATGCTCGCTCGAGTAATTACCCTTAGCGAGTATGCTCGCTCATCTCTAATCCCTACTTTATAAACTGACATACCAGTAAGACCCTAAACAAAACTATTACTTCTTATTTCCCTAGATAAATACACTTAAGGGTGTAGTTTCCAGAATGGAGTCACTTTTGGGGGGGGTGTCCACTTTGCTGGTACGTCACAGGCTCTGCAAATGCGGCATGGTGTCCAAACATTATTCCAGCAAAATCTGCGCTCCTTTCCGTCTGAGCCTTGCTGTGAATCCAAGCAGCAGTTCTGGCCACATCTGGGGTATTTCTGTGCTCAGGAGAAATTGTGTAACAAATTGTGGAGCGATTCTTCTTTTATCGCCCCTTGCAAAATGTAACAATTTTTGGACAAACCTAATTTTTTAATTTTTTATTTTCATTTATTTTCAAAGCCCAATTCTAAAACCTCTATGGAATAAAAACCTTTACTATAACCTAGAGGGGTGTCGTTTCCAAAATGGGGTCTTTCGAGGCGGATTTCTTATCTCTCAGCAGCTCAAAGCCTCTGCAAACTTGAAATGATGCCTGAAAAGGGCCCCAATAAAAGGGATGCCCCATAATCCACAAAGTGCTCCTTCATCTTTGAGTCCTGTGTTTGAGTCATGGTACGCACTAAGGTCACATGTGGGATATTTCTGAAAACTGCGGATTCAGGGTAATAAATATTGAGATTTATTGGCCAACTCCTGCTGTGTTACAGAAAAAAATATTGTTCCACATCTGCAAGAAAAAGAACTTTTTAAATTCTTCTTCCACTTTGCTTTAGTTCCTGTGAAACGCCTGTGGAACTAACAGACCTTGTAAATGCAGTTTTGAAAACTTTTAGAGGTGCAGTTTTTAAAATAAAATGACTTATGGTGGTTTTCTAATTTATAGGCCTTCTTAAAGTCACTTCAGAATTAAAGGATTCCCTTAAAAAATAGATTTGGGATATTTTCTTCCAAATTAGAAACATTACCCAAATTCTTATAAGATTTCTGATGTCTAAAATAAATAAAAGGACTCTTAGGATTTTAAAAAAAATGTAGCGACTAAAATTATTACTGCATAAAGAGAAAAATGTCAGATTTAAGAAACAGAGCTTGGTCAGGAAGACCAAAACTAACTGCAGGGGGGTTGGGTTAAATATTTCTAAACCCATGTAAATGTAAAAAAAAGAAGTCTAGATTAAAATATACCCCTCAGAGACTCATAGAAATAAAATAGCCTAACCCAACTAAGATGGGGAAATATGCCAATAATGGTGCTGTTTGTAGTATTGGATAAAGAAGGCCCAGTCATGGGGAATTTTTCCTGGTTCAGATTAGGTTAGCCGACATCTGACCCTATTAATCCCCATACCCAGTCACCCATTTTAACGCTAACAAAAAGCCACAGAGCATCCGCCCAGAGAAGGGTGACCCAGTCGAGATCCTGCCTAACTAGATTCACCAGCACTGATAGAACTTCATTCCCACAATGCCAGACTTCAGTAAGACTACTCTCAGATGCTACGACTGAAGTGTCAACTGGAATGTGTCAAACATAATAAATAAGCCTGAAATGTCATTAATTCTGGTAACGTATGTACAGTTGTGTCCAAGAGGTTTGACACTCACAAATTTTGGTTTTCACAAAGTTCGCTGCTTCAGTGTTTTTAGATCTTTTGTCAGATATTTCTGTGGTTACTGACGTTCAATCATAAGCATTTCTTAGGTGCTTAAACTTTTGACAAATACATCAAGTTTAGGTAAAAACTCAGTATTTACAGTGTTGACGCTTATTTTTCAAGACTTCTGCGATTCACCCAGGCATGCTGAATATCAGCTTCTGAGCCAAATCCTGACTGATGGCAACCCATTCTTCCTAAACAGAAATTGCTTTTGCACGATGTTTAGACACCGTTTTCTATTCATGACAGTGTCCTTAGGCAAAATTGTGAGTTCTCACATTCTGCACACGTAAATGGCTTCTTTCCTGTGTGACTTCTCCCATGCTTCGAAGATCGGATTCATCTCTAAAGCATTTCCCACATTCAGAACATGAATGTAACTCATCTCATGTGTGAATTCTCTCATGTTTAACATAACCCGATTTATCTGTAAAGCGTTTCACAGAGTGAACATGAATATGGCTTTTCTCTTGTGTGAATTATGCAACATTTTCCACAGTTAGAACATGAAAACGTCTTCTCTCCTGTGTGATTTTTCTGATGTGCAACAAGACTTGATCTATGTCTAAAAAATATCCCACATTCAGAACATGTAAATGGTTTCTCCCCTGTGTGGATTCTCTCATGTATAATTAGGGTTGATTTCTCTATAAAACATTTGCCACATTTAGAACATGAATACGGTTTCTCTCCTGTGTGAATTCTCTCATGCCTATCGAGGTGTGATTTTCTTCTAAAACATTTCCCACATTCAGAGCAGGAGTACGGCTTAACCCCTGTGTGAATTCTCCTGTGTGTACAAAGAGTGGAGTTTTTTGTAAACCGTTTCCCACATTCACCACATTGAAACCTCTTTCCCTCTTCCGGACCAGCACTTGTGGTAACAACCTGTGACTGGTCAGGGGACGGTTCCTCATGATTAGGAGGAATATATGATAGATCCGTAATGTGAAGTCCTGGATGTACATTAAGGATAATGAGGTTTTCTGCTGAAGAGTGCTGCAGGATATCTTTATCTTCTACTTTATAACTTACTGATAACAGGACTTTTCCCTCCGAGCTCTTACTGGGATTTCCTGTTAGGATTAAAAATAAATTTTGTAATTTGTTTTAAGCCTACAAAATAGACAAATTTATAATTTTTCTATTAACTTGGAAACAAACATGTAGTTTGTGATGTAATATATGGAGTCAAAGCTAAAAATTGAGAAGTCCAGAAGTGTATTCATCAGGAAGAAGTAAAAGTCCTTCCTTTATATTTCCCATTTCTTATGAATCCCCTTCTGACTTTGCCTCAACAAGTTGCATCAAAAACTGCATGCTTGATTCTACATGTGACAAAGGAAGCCAGCTTTAAGAACCAGAACTATCTTATTCAGCAAGCTTGTACTCATCCTGCTCCAACAATGGTGCAATGAGTAGATAAAAATGTCATAATTAGAGATGAGCGAGCGTACTCGGATAAGCACTACTCGCTCGAGTAATTGGCTTTATCCGAGTATCGCTGTGCTCGGGTCTAAAGATTCGGGTGCCGCTGCGGCTGACAGGTGAGTCGCAGCGGGGAGCAGGGGAGAGCGGGCGGGAGAGAAGGAGAGAAAGATCTTACCTCCGTTCCTCCCCGCTCTCCCCTGCAGCTCCCCGCTCCGTGCCGGCACCCGAATCTTCAGACCCGAGCACAGCGATACTCGGATAAAGCAGATTACTCGAGCGAGTAGTGCTTATCCGAGTACGCTCGCTCATCTCTAGTCATAATGTATTAATTATTTAAAAGAGAAAGAACTGGCAAACAGATGTTAACCCCTAAAAACATGGCTTGGTTTGGGCATAAGGACGCAACGATTTTTGGGGGGGATTTTCATCTTTACTTCATAGGCACGATCATAGGCACTGGCAAAGCAGGACGACTGTATCTGGCATCCTGTTTCCATGGCAACCTGCCGGCCCTCTGCAATTACATTGCTAGGGTCAGATGACATCACAGAGGGAGCATATTTTTTTTTGTTATATGCGATTCCTGCCTGATAAAGCTTTATATACAACTAAAGCTCCTTTTTCATGGAGAGATGTGCAGCCGACCAGTGAGCATTATTATGCTTGGTAAAAATCAGTGCTCAACTGACAAACATAGTAGCTGACAAATGTAGTTAGGAGTCCAGTTAGCGTTACTATTGGGGATTCAGAGCATTCTCCCTATCAGTGTGCATACTGTATAGAGCTGTCAATCACTGATAGGAGTTCACTGGGTGGTCCTAAGTCCAAAATGAGTAGAAGTTTAAATGAATAAATTACTAGCTCTACTGAATTTGAAAGCGTTGCGGAATACGTTGGCGCAATACCAATAAAGACTATTATTAATATCTCTATCCACTCAGCATCTCCTGCTCTATACCATACTGCTGGCTGATTAGACACCAGGTTTAATGTGTCAGATCACCTTTAAAAGGGGCTGCCCCACATCTAATTCTTTGTTGCAGAAAGAAACGGCTCTGCACAGTGCACAGTGGCCCAGGTTGGTACTGCATGCTTAGTCCTATAAAAGTAAATGCTACTCAGCTTGCAGTACCAACCTGGGCCACACCTTGAAATTCACTTTCTCCATTCATTATTACATACCTGGGGTAACATCTACTGGAATCTCCTCCTTCACGTCTCTCATAGACGGGTGATCGTCCATCATCCGCTCTTCTTCTACCTTCACTTTAATACCAGTCAGATCTTCCCCCTGATTAATCATATGTAATAATTTAGTACAATACAGTAGAGAGGAGGGAAATCTAACAGACCACCAGAACAGACCCCCAAAATCTATGACTGCACTATCCCCCCTATATAGATCTGGTACAGGGCTGAGCATCATCTACCTGATGGTTTTCTGGTACATTGGGATCTTCCTCTGGAAAGTTCTGGGAATACAGAGGATGGGGACATCTCTTCGGGGGATTTCTCCTACTGGCTCTATCTTCGACATTGGGCTCTTCATCTGGACAGCCCTGGGAATACAGAGGATGGGGACATCTCTCCGGGGAATTTCTCCTACTGGCTCCATCTGCGACATCGGGGACTTCCTCTGGACAGTCCTGGGAATACAGCGGACGGGGACATCTCTCCGGGGAATCTCTCCTACTGGCTCCATCTGTGGGGACACAAGCACACAGTGATGACTACACGAGGCCCTGTATATCTATATATCACACACTGCTCTCAGCACCTTCACTTCTATACCAACATTATACAGTCAGCCCCACAATGAGATCCCCAGCTCGGAGCTGCTGCTCCATACAGAGACTCAGCCTTCACTCCTTCCTAAGAGTCACATTTTCAGCAGGAGCAAGGGACTCAGACATTGCTGGATTGAATAAGCAATGAAAAAGAACTCTGTTCGAAACATGTAAGCGCAAAAAACTTTTTCGGAAGATGTTTTTTTAACCATGAGGTCTAAATAAAATACTGTTTTAATTCTGGTATACATGGAAGTGCCAGAGGTTCTGTATTCTAGGGTATTGAATACATATAAGTCTCTCAATGTCCATATACCATACTGTTCCCATACGTGTGTGTAATGCAAGGAGTACAACTCCGAGAGTCCAGATGTATGCCACAGGGGCGTATCAGCCACTATATCAGTGCATTTACAGATTTAGGCTATCCTCTTGCCTCTGGCAATTTTCTTGGAAATTGTTTGTTTAGCCAGGTATACCCTAAGGCTGTCTCCTTTTCTTACAATCAGTATTTACAGATTAACTTGGATCGTCTCCAAATCGGTGAAGCCAGTTTATGTATAGAAAGCAGTTTACCAGGTTTCCAATACCGCCCACAAGCTAAGAATTTTTAAGAAATGCGCCAAATGAGCCTTTCAAGTAGAGAGACAATCATCTCCAAGCCGACAACTCAATTTAATAAGTTGACTAGCCACATAGTATACAAACAGGTCCGGAAGCACACCCCTCAAGGCTTGTCTTGGTCTTTGAAGGGTAGAGATTCGTAGCTTAGGACGGAAACTACCTCAAATAAAGAAAGCCATAATAGAGTCCATTGACCTAAAAAAAAAACACACAAAAAAACAGCATGGTAACAGCGTTGAGGTAGTGTCATGTCTGTTTCCTGAGATCTGTGGTTCTACAGGTTCTCTGGAGTTCTCCTGCTCAGGTGTGGGGGATTGTGCTGACTGGGTGTGTGTGTGTCAGCCAATCACTCTAGGTCAGTACACATAAAAGCTGTCTTCCCAGGTGTGGGTGGAGTCAGCTGCCTTCCCAGGTGTGGGTGGAGTCAGCTGCCTTCCCAGGTGTGGGTGGAGTCAGCTGCCTTCCCAGGTGTGGGTGGAGTCAGCTGTCTTCCCAGGTGTGGGTGGAGTCAGCTGCCTTCCCAGGTGTGGGTGGAGTCAGCTGTCTTCCCAGGTGTGGGTGGAGTCAGCTGTCTTCCCAGGTGTGGGTGGAGTCAGCTGCCTTCCCAGGTGTGGGTGTGGTCAGCTTTCTCTGTTTGCATTCTCTCACTGTGTGTGGTGTGAGCAGGTTCTATGTGTGGTGGCTGCAAGAAAGGTTTGTGTTTGTTTGGTTATGTCGCTGGACTCCTGGTTAGTGTAGGGGCTAGCAGTATAGCCAAAAGAATGACGTGGCCCACTAGTTTCCATATTTTGGTCAAAATGTCAACAAATACCTGGCATTTATAGCATTAAAATATGCTACTAGTGTTTGCGTATTGGCTGCTGTATGGTGTGATTATGGCTCTGTGTGTCTTCTTATCCCGTGCAGTTGTCCATGTTGGTGGTAGCATGTGTATGCGTCCTAGCCTGGGTGAGTGTGTTCCCAGGGGCAGCAAGGGCCCAGATCTGGAGACAGCTAGGTCGCCCTTTATTAGGGCGATGTCCCCGCTGAGGTAGATCCTTGCTCATCTTCCTTTGTAGAAGATAGGGAGAGGTGTTAATCGGTGGTTGTTTCACCTGATGTTCCCTATCCTTGGTAACTTTTGTGTTGGCCCAATGCTCACTTGCTTACACGAACGTAACAGGTATGTTGTAAAATATAGATGCATTTAGGTAGCACTATCATTATTAGGTTGATACGACCAGCCACTGAAAGTGGTAGTCACTCCCAAATCTTGAATTTTTTTTAGAAATTATATATTAAAGGGTATACATTATGGTCAACAGAGCACTTAAAAAGTTAGAAGAAACTTGGATTTCTAAATATCTAAATGAGTCGTTAACCTGAAGGCCACACAGTGAGCCAACATTACTTAACCCTAGTTACTGTTAGGTCTAACAGACAAAGGCGCCGTCCTGACTTCTGAGTCTGCCTCTTCCAGCATCCACAGGGTTACTGTGTCTGGCTTCTCCACCTAGCTGATGGTGATTTGCAATTATCCTCCTCTCTAACCTTCCCAGACCTTTCTCAGAATGCTTAGTGGTGTTGTGTTATTCCTTGCATGACTGCATGTGAGCTGCTGCTGCAGCTATCCTGGTTGCATCCAGTTCTTTGTGCATGCTTTTGCTGGATGGTATTGTGTTTCCGTTTTTATCCAGCTTTCTGTCTGTGCTACTTGTCCGTTGTCCGTCTCCTGTGTCTGTTACCGCTGTATAGGATCATGTTCTGCTTTCACTACACATCCACTCTTCCCTCCTCCATAACTGCTCAGCTCGGAGCAACTGACCCTTGGTTTCTGTATTCACCAGGTAGGTAGGGGCAACTAGGAGTTAGGGATGGGCAAGGCGGCCTGGACCTCCCCACCTTCAGGGTTACCTCCAGGTGAGGGTTACTTAGCCCATCCTAGTTCAGGGTCAAGTCCGTTCTCAGCCGTTGTACTGAGTGCCAGATAGGATTAGATTTACGGAGAATGTTTTTTCCACATGTTTTTTATGGTGTCAGCACCAGAAGACACCCTTGTGTTTGTCTAAAATTGTGACTTAGATACAGATACTTACCAATCAGTGCAGAAATCTGGAATTTTGAAATGTTCCCTTACTTTTCATTGCAACTGTATACAATCCTCCTTACCTTGTGATGTAAGGGTCTGGTGATCCTCCATCATGACCTCCTCGTACAAATCCTTCTGTCCTCCTATATACTCCCACTCCTCCATGGAGAAATAGACAGCCACATCCTGACACCTTATAGGAACCTGACAACACAATATCCGGTCATCACCCAGACCCCTCCTGTTACTGTATAATGTCCCCCATCCCCCGCAGCATCACCTCTCCGGTCAGCAGCTCCATCATCTTGTTGGTGAGCTCTAGGATCTTCTGCTCATGTATCGGAGAGGGAGGCTCTGTGATGGGGAAATGACTCCTGCTCCATCCTCCTGACTCCTGGAGATGGATGATGGGAGTCACACCGTCCCCCGATGTCTTCTTCACTATTGTGTAATCCTGTGTATGGAGAGACACTGAGAAATATCATCATGTACACAATAATAAGTGACGTCACATCCCCCTTTCTGGAGGATTACAATCTGCCCCCCGTCCACCCAAACTGCCCTCATTACACTGCAAACTAGGAAATACCACTGCTGCCCTCACATTGTGGAAGAACTCTATCAGGTTACTCCAGATCCTCCTGGAGACCTCATCTCCTAAATTCTATACTCATCCTACCATCTTAGAAGAAATGTACAGCAGCCATAAAATCAAGTATTACTTTTATGAAAGAGGGAATAATCTGGAACCTGCCTGCTGTATGGCTGGAAAAAAAGACACAAGTCTATCCAGTTCAGCCAATTCTCCTGCCATGTAAATCCAGAGGAAGACAAAAAAATTTATGAAGACCAAAAGTAAATTTTCTTCATTCTAGGAAAAAATTACTTCCAGACTCCAAATTTGTCATTAAGAATAAATCCTGGAATCAGCGACCTATCTCTAGTAATGATAACCTGTAATAGTTCTAAGATGTCCAGGCCCCTTTTGAACTCCTAATTTTAAAAAGGTTGTCCGACTTAGTAAGTTTTTATCTAAACAGGCTGCCCATGTGAAAAAAATAACAAAGCATCTTATATTCACCTCTCCTGGGTCCTTGCTGTATCCGGTGCTATGGCACTGGGTCTCACTTATGACATAATATTTCTGTCCCTCTCATCTTGGTTATAACCTGCCTCCTTATCATGGTCATTATTCCGTACATTGGTTACATGATCGGATTTTTGTACTTACTGTAAAATATTTTTCTCATTTCATTCTTTGGGGGACACAGCTGAAGACCTTAGGTATAGCTACTGCCACTAAGAGGCGGACGCAAAGCAGAAAAAGTGTTAGCTCCTCCTACTAGCTCTACCCCTCCTGCAGGCACCATTCTAACTAGTTTATATGTAAGCAGTAGGAGCAGCCAAGTAGGATGCACAATTAACAGTCAACATGACAACAACATTATTAAAAAAAAAAAACGAAGCTTGCTGTAGCATCAACTGCAACTGCAAAGAATACTCTCCAACAAGAAGGAAAATATCAGTAAAAATAGTCATTAACAGCATAGTTGGGTGCTGTGTCCCCCAATGAATAAGACAAGAAAGAGATTTTATGGCAAGTACAAACATCTTGCTTTCTCATCCATACCATTGGGGGACACAGCTGAAGACCTTGGGATGTTCCAGAGCAGTTCCTCAAAGTTGGGGAAATTATAGATGGGTGCATGCGGTCAGTTTACAGCCATTTGTAAAACTCTTCAACTGAGTGAGGCGTCCACAAATGCAAAAGTATGCACTGGGTAAAACTTTGAAAAGGTGTGCAAAGAGGTCCATATAGCAGGTGTGCAAAGAGGTCCACACCTGGATAGTAGAAGCCCTGTTGTGTATCGCCCACGAGGCAACCATTGCTCAAGTAAAATGCGCCGTAACATGGAACCATCAGGAATCACAAACATAGGATCTGAGCATCTGAAAGATGTTGTTTAAGAAAAGTAGTAGGAACTACTGGCGGGTCCACTGATCGAGCTTGAGGGTCCTGAGACCAGGCCACAAAAGATTGGTAGCTTGCAACTAATTCTGGGTGCCATGAGGTCAACATCCAGATGACCCGACCTTCGACAACGTTCCCGTAGGACTTTGGGATGTAGTTCCCATTCTCCTGTATTGACTTCACTCTGCTAAGAAACTGGGCTATCCAGTTGTCCACACCTAGTATGTGGAGTGCCGAAAGCGCTGGAAGATTGTCTTTGGTCCACTTCAAGATCTTTGTTGCTTCTTCCACGACCTTGGTGCTGAGAGTCCTGCTGCTGTCGCATTTTTAGTTCAGTTTGGTCTCCTCTTTGGACTAAGCTCCTTGCACCGAGAGAGACTTCAGAGTACCCCCCAAACGGAAAGGCTGGCATCTGTGGTGAGTAATGTAAAGATTTGATCCAGCACCAATATTCTTTTTAAAAAAATTACTTCTTTATTGAAAACACATTAAAAATTCCCATGTGCACAAGGATTAAAAAAACAAGCTGACGCGTTTCAGCTCTTATGCAGCCTTAATCATAGCATGGCATCACAATAGAAATTAAGGTCTTTTTGTCACAATAGTACAGAAGGATATGACATGTTAAAGCTGTCTTCTTGGTCGTTCATATTGCTGGACACATGACCATAATAATCTTTTTTGACAAATATCCAAACTATATATTGTCTGTATTGCCAAACATGTCACTATTGTCATGCTCTATGACTGATAGAAATGTCTTTATTAGTATGTGCTCTACACCAGGGGCGTGCGTTCCCTCACATCTGTGGAATGTGTTTAACAGCTAATACTCATTCAGTGGTTTAACCCCTTGAGTGGCGGGTTTCCTACCACCCTGTCGTGCCCACCAGGGCAGGTTTTTTAAAATGGTCTAATCATTGAATTTCAACTAGTTTTGCAGTTGCGTCAAGAGACATAACTTTTTCATTTTTCCATTGACATGGCCATATGAGGGCTTGTTTTTTGCGGGACAAGTTGTGATTTTTTTAAACGGGGGAGGAAAAAAAGAAATGGGGAAAAAAGAAAAAAAGGGGCCATGTCATTAAGGGGTTAAATAATGTATTAACTTCCTTCTCTGGGTCATTACGACGCATGGATACCACATGTGTGATTGTATTTTTGATTTTTTACAAAGTAAAGGGAGACAAGTGTTTTTATTATTTTTTTTATAAATTTTTAACTTTTTTTTTTTTTAATTTTTATTTATTTTTGTCCCTTTAGCGGACTTTCACAGGGACCCATCAGGACCCCCTGATTAGATTCCGGGGGTCCGATGGTGACAGCCCTTTACATGCTGCAGTGACAGCCCTTTACATGCTGCAGTCACATAGACTGCAGCATGTAAAGGGTTAACCCAGCAGAGATCGGAGGTTTTCTCTGATCTCTGCTGTAAGAGCTAGTACCTAGCTGTACTCTGACAGCCAAGCACCAAGCTCTCCCTGCCACAGAGACCATCGGCGGTCTCTATGGCAACCTGTAAACAAAGCAGGAGATTGCCGGCATATCGGCAATATCTTCTGCTGGTTTTTTAAAGCCCTTGCTTTGTTCTCTGTGGGTCTGTGCAGGCAGAGCACAATGTCACAGCTTGTGGCATTGTGCTCTGCAGCTCCCATAGTGATACATAGCCCGAAAATCTTCCGGGCTATGTTGCTTTGAGCAGTGGAGCTCGTCCCGGAAAATTTCCGGGCGTGCCACTCAAGGGGTTAATCTGGAGACCAATGTCAGCACTCATGATTAGTATACCTGGAGGAGGGGTGGACAACTTTAACATGTCATATCCTTCTCTAGTATTTAAGACCTTGATTTCTATTGTGACGCCATGCTATGAGTAAGGCTGCATAACAGCTGAAACGCGTCAGTTTTTTAAAAACCCTCTGCACATGGGAATTGTTAATGTGTTTTGAATACACCATTCATGTAGTAGGAATCTGATCTGTGACTTGAAAGGTATCCCTTATGGTAGCTATCAGGTAATCGAGTGTAGTGAAAATTTTATCCAAATCAGAAGTGGACTCAGAGAGTTTGCCCTCTAACATCTGTAGAGGGAGATTGCAATCTCAGGCTATGAAAAACTGAATGGGATGATGATGTAGGAGATCTAGATGATTGCCTTGAATGGGAGGATTTAGCTCTCTTCCAATGTCTACTATGGTAAGAGACCATGGTAGGCCTGAATCCAAGAGGTAGATGAAGACTGGCAAGAGCCAGGTATGCCTCCTACAGACACTAAGCTAAAACTAGTTAGAATGGTACATGCAAGAGGGTATAGCTAGTAGGAGAAGCTAACATTTTCTCTGCTTAGTGTCCACCTCCTAGTGCCATGAGCTATTCCCAAGGTCTTTAGCTGTGTGCCACAATGATATGGCCGAGAAACATAACTGACCGTATTGGTGGCAAATCTTCATATTTTATGCAGGTCACGTGGCCGCTCTTATACAGGACACTGAATATAGGAAAAAACAAAAACAAAAAAGATCCAGCGCTCCAAAAGAAGGAAAAGAGCCTTAGCAGCTAAATCAATGAAAGGCTCTTTAAGTATCAAAACATACAGTTACTTTTATTGAAGAAATGTCCGACGCGTTTCGTCGCATAACAGCGACTTTTTCAAGTGACATATAAAACAGTTACTAACCTTATATACTGTCATACAGCCCACCTTACCTATGTAACAACTGTTGCCTATTCTCTACTCAGAAGGACCGAGACGCCGTGTCACGGCTTCCGGCGCAGCGGAGGGCTCGTGGAGGACTTCCGGTTCATGTACATTACTTCCGGGTTCACTCCCCATATACAACTCTCCATGGTATGACGTCTCGCTGTGCCGATCATGTGACTATAATAGTCACATGATTACTCAGCGTCATGCCGTCATTACGCTCAGCGTAGGTCATTGAAACCTTTGTATGGAAGGTGCGTTACCATGGTAATGGAACGCTATCATCCAAAGCTGAGCGGATATATCCTTATATGTCACGCTGTGACCAATTTATGAGGCAAACCCATATATGAATCATGTAACCATATAAATTTACAAGATTATAAAACATCTCATCGTCATTCTTAGAATTATCTAAAATTCTTTAAAAGAAAAATTACATTACCATAACAACACTTATCGTGTATAGTGCTGTAAACCTCATTATTCTGCCTTCTATCTCTATTACATACAATACTACTACATAAAAAATCAATAAATAGTACAATTTATGATATATAATCTGCAATCTTATAAAATTTATATATGCTATCATTAAACCACAAACATTAAAAAAACAAACAATGAATACTCCATAAGCACATTTCCACCACTATATTTAAATCTATACCCCTGAATGTAAATCTTAATGTGTATATATACTGACTCCCTGAAGAGTAAAAGAATTATAGAATAAATTGGGTAGATATAGAACCCCCATTAGAATTTCTCCAAAACCTCATTTGGGCCATGTGGAGTGAGTGTATTTAATTTGTATATCCAATACATCTCTTTGATTCGTAAATTTCTAACGGACCGTAAAGGGATGCTTTCTAATGGGGTGACCTTCAGGCCTGATGGATCACTATCGTGGTAAATTTTAAAATGCCTGGAGATGCTATGTTGCATAAACCCCTTTTTTATGTTACTTTTATGTCTTGAGACCCTCGCTCTCAACATATTCAGAGTTCTTCCAACGTATTTTTTGTAGCATGGACATTCCAATAAATATACAACATTCTTGGACCTGCATGTAAGATGTTGTCTAATCTGAATTTTTTCATCCTCCTGGGTTATTATTTCCTTGGTTTCATGGGTAATATGCAGGCAACTCTTGCATCTCTTTTTGCCACATCTATACGCGCCCTTTTTCCCAGTTTTTTCATGTCCCTCTTGATCTTCTCCCCCTCTTTTTTCTTTTCTTGGACTAATAGAGGGGGCCTATAAACGGGTGTGTGCAATATCAGAAAATAGTGGTAAAAGAAAGAGTAGGGAAGAGATACAAGAAAACAGATCCCTGAGGACCAGGTTTATTACAAAATATAGTTCACAGCATAATGAAATAAAGACGATTTTTGTTTTTTCCTATATTCATTTATACTCAGTCGCATCCCCACCCAGGGATGTGACAGATCCCTGCCTGCTCTTTTTGCATCGCTTCCTTATTTCCGGACTGGAGAGAGGAGACTGCATTATATATATAACGCCTACCAGGACGTGGAGGTGCTAGGTGGAGGGTTCTCTTTTGAGGCCCACCCACCTACACCGGGTAAGTCCCATCCTTTTATTTATTGTACCACAATTATATTGCAGTGGGTGGAGCGCCGTCTCTCAGCAGTTTCTTCATTTCCTTATACAGGACACTGGGCTCTTCCTATTACTCCCCATTAAGGATTCCCCTTCCTGATGACTTGGTAAATACTACAATAAAGAGGATAGAAATGTAGAAAAATTCACCTCTCCAGTAAGCAGGCAGATGATCTCTAAGGTGAAGTCTAATATTCTTCTGGTGATCTCCTTCCTGTTCTTGTCCATCCTTGGTAGGTCATTCATAAAAGGGCCTATTTGATGAGAAAATTAGAAAACAGATGAACTGTAGGTTGTAGTACTGTAGGAAACTGTATGAAGAAAGAAGGTAAAGAGGCAAACTAGTATACTTGTATGGCCACATAAATATTAATCAGCAACAACAAAAATGTGCATAAAAATGCCAAATTAAAATAATATTTTACTGAAAACACATTAAAAAAAACTAAAGATCAATCACCGTAGGAAAAATATTGAGCCACAGGTGAAGAATCCCAAAACAAACACATCAATCAATATATTACCTACTAAAGGTCATACATAGAATATCAATGCAAGAGCAAATTAATAAAGTAGCTTATATTATAAAAAAAAGTATAATACACGTGCAAAAATATAATACGGGAGAAATATTTAGTTCAGTTATCTGGGGTGCCTCACACCATGGCATCAGCCCCGACATACGTTTTGGCGTATATGCCGGCATCTGAGGGTGTGGGATGGTGTTAACCTCATTAAGGCCTCATGTCCACGGGCAAATTAACAATTTAAATCAGCAGCGTTTTTCCTGCACGTGGATCCGCGCCCCATAGGGATGCATTAGACACCCGCCGGTAGTTAAATACCTGCGGATGTCATTTTTCCCTGCAGGCGCGGGTCCCGTGTGCAGGAAAAAATACGGACATGCTCCATTTAGGTGCGGGTCTCCCGCGGGGATGGCTCCCGCAGGCTTCTATTGAAGCCTATGGAAGCCGTCCGATTCGCAGGAGACCCGCGACTGAATTAAACTCACCTGCTCTGGGCGATGCAGGTCTTCCTTCCTTCGCGGCCGGAAACTTCTTTCTTCGGCCCGGCGGATGTGCCCGTCGCATGAGCGCGGCACACAGCCGGCGTGCCGCGCGCATCCGCCGGGCCGAAGAAAAAAGATTCGGCCGCGAAGAAGGGAAGACACACACGGCCCTCAGCAGGTGAGTTTATTCTTATTTTCAGCCCTCATGTCCGCGGGGCAGAAGGGACCCGCTACAGATTCTCCATAGAGAATCCGTAGCGGGCCTGATTTTCCCTGTGGACATGAGGCCTAAAGGTGTTTTTCTGCACGTCAATTCTGGCACGGGTTTTGTGCAGGTTGTTTCTGCAGCTGGTGGATGAAATTTTCAAAATCTCATCTGCTTTGCTGCTACTATAAATGCCGCAGAATTTCCACGTGGATTTTTTTCTTCATTAATATATGGAATTGAAAGAGTTAAGGCTTATTTACAAAGGCGTATGCAGTTTCGGTCTGTGCAATACACAGTGTTTTCTCGTACTGAAACTGTGTATTCACTGGGTATAGCGTTTTTAAACAATGGCGAAAAATCGCATGTCTGATTACCACAAGGCAAATCAATGGGGCTTTTGCTCTCCCCATTACCAGTGTTACACGGACTCACGGGTTCTGCTCAGGGTGGAGATAGTAGGCGCTATCTCTTTAGCTAAGAGGCATTTTGAATGTGGCGTTTTATGAACTCATGCGTGAGTTTGCCCTAAAATACATTAAAAACGACGGGTTTAAAATATACTTTGAGGGGTGGAAAACACATTTGGACAAACGTACTGTTTCAAATGGAGCGGCTGGGAAGGAGAAGGAGGTTGTAAGATGCACAAGTACTTAGATTATTTTTATTAAAACAAATTCCTGTTTCTTTTGGGGACCTCCTACAATGACGTTTTTGTCATGTGATTATTTCTGACATGTCTGATTGGATGGGGCGTATTTTAAATACACGGGTTGTGCGTGTGTAGTTGTACAGGGACGAAGAACGATTAGTACACCTGAAATGTGTATATGTGAACATGAGGGGTGTGGAGCACTGATTTATACTGCTGTAGTTCACCTCACGGTGGCCATTATTAGTGCATCACTCCATTATCCAGTCAGTCACACAAGATATATAAGTGTGGTGACCGGCAGGAGGGGTGACAGATGAGGTAACAGGTCACTTGTCACGGTGCTGTAGTTCACCTCATGGTGACCATTATTAGTACATCACTCCATTATCCAGTCAGTCACACAAGATATATAAGTGTGGTGACCGGCAGGAGGGGTGACAGATGAGGTAACAGGTCACTTGTCACACTGCTGTAGTTCCCCCTCATGGTGGCCATTATTAGTGCATCACTCCATTATCCAGTCAGTCACACAAGATATATAAGTGTGGTGACCGGCAGGAGGGGTGACAGATGAGGTAACAGGTCACTTGTCACAGTGCTGTAGTTCACCTCATGGTGACCATTATTATTACATCACTCCATTATCCAGTCAGTCACACAAGATATATAAGTGTGGTGACCGGCAGGGGGGGTGACAGATGAGGTAACAGGTCACTTGTCACAGTGCTGTAGTTCCCCTCACGGTGGCCATTATTAGTGCATCACCCCATTATCCAGTCAGTCACACAAGATATATAAGTGTGGTGACCGGCAGGAGGGGTGACAGATGAGGTAACAGGTCACTTGTCACAGTGCTGTAGTTCTCCTCATGGTGGCCATTATTAGTGCATCACCCCATTATCCAGTCAGTCACACAAGATATATAAGTGTGGTGACCGGCAGGAGGGGTGACAGATGAGGTAACAGGTCACTTGTCACAGTGCTGTAGTTTTCCTCACGGTGACCATTATTAGTGCATCACTCCATTATCCAGTCAGTCACACAAGATATATAAGTGTGGTGACCGGCAGGAGGGGTGACAGATGAGGTAACAGGTCACTTGTCACAGTGCTGTAGTTCATCTCATGGTGGCCATTATTAGTGCATCACTCCATTATCCAGTCAGTCACACAAGATATATAAGTGTGGTGACCGGCAGGAGGGGTGACAGATGAGGTAACAGGTCACTTGTCACAGTGCTGTAGTTCCCCCTCATGGTGGCCATTATTAGTGCATCACTCCATTATCCAGTCAGTCACACAAGATATATAAGTGTGGTGACCGGCAGGAGGGGTGACAGATGAGGTAACAGGTCACTTGTCACAGTGCTGTAGTTCCCCTCACGGTGGCCATTATTAGTGCATCACTCCATTATCCAGTCAGTCACACAAGATATATAAGTGTGGTGACCGGCAGGAGGGGTGACAGATGAGGTAACAGGTCACTTGTCACAGTGCTGTAGTTCTCCTCATGGTGGCCATTATTAGTGCATCACCCCATTATCCAGTCAGTCACACAAGATATATAAGTGTGGTGACCGGCAGGAGGGGTGACAGATGAGGTAACAGGTCACTTGTCACAGTGCTGTAGTTTTCCTCACGGTGACCATTATTAGTGCATCACTCCATTATCCAGTCAGTCACACAAGATATATAAGTGTGGTGACCGGCAGGAGGGGTGACAGATGAGGTAACAGGTCACTTGTCACAGTGCTGTAGTTCATCTCATGGTGGCCATTATTAGTGCATCACTCCATTATCCAGTCAGTCACACAAGATATATAAGTGTGGTGACCGGCAGGAGGGGTGACAGATGAGGTAACAGGTCACTTGTCACAGTGCTGTAGTTCACCTCATGGTGGCCATTATTAGTGCATCACTCCATTATCCAGTCAGTCACACAAGATATATAAGTGTGGTGACCGGCAGGAGGGGTGACAGATGAGGTAACAGGTCACTTGTCACGGTGCTGTAGTTCCCCTCATGGTGGCCATTATTAGTGCATCACTCCATTATCCAGTCAGTCACACAAGATATATAAGTGTGGTGACCGGCAGGAGGGGTGACAGATGAGGGAACAGGTCACTTGTCACAGTGCTGTAGTTCCCCTCATGGTGGCCATTATCAGTACATCATTCCATTATCCAGTCAGTCACACAGCAAGATATATAAGTGTGGTGACCGGCAGGAGGGGTGACAGATGAGGTAACAGGTCACTTGTCACAGTGCTGTAGTTCCCCTCATGGTGGCCATTATCAGTACATCATTCCATTATCCAGTCAGTCACACAGCAAGATATATAAGTGTGGTGACCGGCAGGAGGGGTGACAGATGAGGTAACAGGTCACTTGTCACAGTGCTGTAGTTCCCCTCATGGTGGCCATTATCAGTACATCATTCCATTATCCAGTCAGTCACACAGCAAGATATATAAGTGTGGTGACCGGCAGGAGGGGTGACAGATGAGGTAACAGGTCACTTGTCACAGTGCTGTAGTTCTCCTCATGGTGACCATTATTAGTACATCACTCCATTATCCAGTCACACAACAAGATATATAAGTGTGGTGACCGGCAGGAGGGGTGACAGATGAGGTAACAGGTCACTTGTCACAGTGCTGTAGTTCTCATGGTGACCATTATTAGTACATCACCCCATTATCCAGTCAGTCACACAAGATATATAAGTGTGGTGACCGGCAGGAGGGGTGACAGATGAGGTAACAGGTTACTTGTCACAGTGCTGTAGTTCTCCTCATGGTGACCATTATTAGTGCATCACCCCATTATCCAGTCAGTCACACAACAAGATATATAAGTGTGGTGACCGGCAGGAGGGGTGACAGATGAGGTAACAGGTCACTTGTCACAGTGCTGTAGTTCTCATGGTGACCATTATTAGTACATCACTCCATTATCCAGTCAGTCACACAAGATATATAAGTGTGGTGACCGGCAGGAGGGGTGACAGATGAGGTAACAGGTCACTTGTCACAGTGCTGTAGTTCCCCTCAAGGTGGCCATTATTAGTACATCACTCCATTATCCAGTCAGTCACACAAGATATATAAGTGTGGTGACCGGCAGGAGGGGTGACAGATGAGGTAACAGGTCACTTGTCACAGTGCTGTAGTTCACCTCATGGTGGCCATTATTAGTACATCACTCCATTATCCAGTCAGTCACACAAGATATATAAGTGTGGTGACCGGCAGGAGGGGTGACAGATGAGGTAACAGGTCACTTGTCACAGTGCTGTAGTTCACCTCACGGTGGCCATTATTATTACATCACCCCATTATCCAGTCAGTGACACAAGATATATAAGTGTGGTGACCGGTAGGAGGGGTGACAGATGAGGGAACAGGTCACTTGTCACAGTGCTGTAGTTCTCCTCATGGTGACCATTATTAGTACATCACTCCATTATCCAGTCAGTCACACAAGATATATAAGTGTGGTGACCGGCAGGAGGGGTGACAGATGAGGTAACAGGTCACTTGTCACACTGCTGTAGTTCCCCTCAAGGTGGCCATTATTAGTACATCACTCCATTATCCAGTCAGTCACACAAGATATATAAGTGTGGTGACCGGCAGGAGGGGTGACAGATGAGGTAACAGCTCACTTGTCACAGTGCTGTAGTTCACCTCATGGTGGCCATTATTAGTACATCGCTCCATTATCCAGTCAGTCACACAAGATATATAAGTGTGGTGACCGGCAGGAGGGATGACAGATGAGGTAACAGGTCACTTGTCACAGTGCTGTAGTTCTCCTCATGGTGACCATTATTAGTACATCACTCCATTATCCAGTCAGTCACACAAGATATATAAGTGTGGTGACCGGCAGGAGGGGTGACAGATGAGGTAACAGGTCACTTGTCACAGTGCTGTAGTTCCCCTCATGGTGGCCATTATTAGTGCATCACTCCATTATCCATTATCCAGTCAGTCACACAAGATATATGTGTGGTGACCGGCAGGAGGGGTGACAGATGAGGTAACAGGTCACTTGTCACAGTGCTGTAGTTCACCTCATGGTGGCCATTATTAGTGCATCACTCCATTATCCAGTCAGTCACGCAACAAGATATATAAGTGTGGTGACCGGCAGGAGGGGTGACAGATGAGGTAACAGTTCACTTGTCACAGTGCTGTAGTTCTCCTCATGGTGACCATTATTAGTGCATCACTCCATTATCCAGTCAGTCACACAAGATATATAAGTGTGGTGACCGGCAGGAGGGGTGACAGATGAGGTAACAGGTCACTTGTCACAGTGCTGTAGTCCCCCTCATGGTGGCCATTATTAGTGCATCACTCCATTATCCAGTCAGTCACACAAGATATATAAGTGTGGTGACCGGCAGGAGGGGTGACAGATGAGGTAACAGGTCACTTGTCACAGTGCTGTAGTTCACCTCATGGTGACCATTATTAGTGCATCACTCCATTATGCAGTCAGTCACACAAGATATATAAGTGTGGTGACCGGCAGGAGGGGTGACAGATGAGGTAACAGGTCACTTGTCACAGTGCTGTAGTTCCCCTCACGGTGTCCATTATTAGTACATCACTCCATTATCCAGTCAGTCACACAAGATATATAAGTGTGGTGACCGGCAGGAGGGGTGACAGATGAGGTAACAGGTCACTTGTCACAGTGCTGTAGTTCACCTCACGGTGACCATTATTAGTACATCACTCCATTATCCAGTCAGTCACACAAGATATATAAGTGTGGTGACCGGCAGGAGGGGTGACAGATGAGGTAACAGGTCACTTGTCACGGTGCTGTAGTTCACCTCATGGTGACCATTATTAGTACATCACTCCATTATCCAGTCAGTCACACAAGATATATAAGTGTGGTGACCGGCAGGAGGGGTGACAGATGAGGTAACAGGTCACTTGTCACAGTGCTGTAGTTCACCTCATGGTGACCATTATTAGTACATCACTCCATTATCCAGTCAGTCACACAAGATATATAAGTGTGGTGACCGGCAGGAGGGGTGACAGATGAGGTAACAGGTCACTTGTCACAGTGCTGTAGTGCACCTCATGGTGACCATTATTAGTGCATCACTCCATTATCCAGTCAGTCACACAAGATATATAAGTGTGGTGACCGGCAGGAGGGGTGACAGATGAGGTAACAGGTCACTTGTCACAGTGCTGTAGTTCACCTCATGGTGACCATTATTAGTACATCACTCCATTATCCAGTCAGTCACACAAGATATATAAGTGTGGTGACCGGCAGGAGGGGTGACAGATGAGGTAACATTATATAAACAGAAAACAAGTCTGAAGTGATGAGCCTGGAGCTGGGTGGCAGGGATGGGATGGAGACGACTTGTTTTAATTCCTCGGGGAGGTGCAGCCTACCTGTGAAACATTCTACCCATGAGGTGAATGTATGGAATCACAGAGAAAGACCGCGCCTGCGGCTCCGGCTGTTTGATGTGCCGGCGGCCGGGCAGTGACGAGCCCCGCACAGAAATAGAGCATGCCGCGGCTTGTTTGCCGCGTGAGATTTCGTGCGAACAAACCGCGGCCATCTGCCCAGGACTGCGCTTGCTAACGCAATCCTATGGCAGCTTCCAAGGGCGGAAATTCCGCCCGTCTGTAGGCGGCCAAAATGAAAGATCAAAAAAAAACTTTTTGGGGGGCTGACGGGTGACTGTGGCACAACCTTCAGACAAAGATGACCGTCATATATTTTTTTCCAAAATAAATATTAGTTCATTAATAAGCAGCAGCTTGTAAACGCGTTTCGAGGTACATGAACCTCTTCCTCAGTACTTGCTGGGGATACACATCCAGGGGGAGAAGGAGCACAGCGAACCACTATTAGGGTGTGTGTGGGAAGCATGGGCACACTGAGACCCCCGCTACTTTGGGCAGGGGGGGCACAGTGGTCTGAGGGGGCATTATTTGTTGCTACATCATAAATGGGGGCACAGAGGCAGAATTTTTACTGTAAATGAACACAAAGGAGAACGATATTTTCCTGTGAGGCACAAAGGCGGTATTATTTTCTGGTGGAAACAATGTGGAATTATTACTTTATGGCTAACTGTGCCGCTATATCTGAGCCTGCCATGTTATAATAGTTTAGAGCATCAAAAATTGCCCCCAGAGGGAGCACCACCCCCGGGGGTGCAGTCCCTTTAAAATTTAAAAGTTATATTCTAAAATGCGCTGCAAGCAGCACACAGGAACACGTGATGGAAGCTTACCTTACAGCTAGGAGAACGGCTGATAACAGAGAGAACTACCAGCAGGACCAGATCTGCAGCTGCAAGGACCTTTGATGATGTCACCACCATGTGATCAGTCACCTGATTGGGCGGAGCTCTGCTGTGGAGAGCAGATGGGCGTATTCATCATTGTATTCCCAGCATGCTCAGAGTGTGGAAAACCTAGAAATCAGGTAGGCGGTGTGCAGCCAGGAGCGGGAGGACAGCTGCCAGTCCCTGACGCTACTACAGTCCTGCTTACTGTGTGCTCCACGCGCTGAGCATGCTGGGAATACAATGATCCCTATGTTGTGGTTGAAGGACCTGTGACGGTCATGTAACACGAGAGGGTGGAGCTCCTGTGCGGTTCGTGTTGAGAATTATGCAAATGCAGGATGAGAAAAATGCCTCTGCAGCGCCACCTATTGGAAAGCAGCATTCCTGCAAGTGAATGTCTGACCTTTTAACAAGCTTTATAACTGGGATTATAAGCCAAAAACAGAATCTTCTCCAAAAGGAAGAGATAAACGTGCACAGACTGTTTTGGGGTGTTTGCCCTCATCAGTTTGCAGTAGGGTTCTGGCTTGGCTAGTGAGAGGTTTTTGATGCAAGTCAGGAAGGGTATCATTTCTCCTTAGGGAGAACACTTAGAAGGTGGGAGGAGACTTATAAGACCATCCATGATCCTCTGGGAAATTTATGCAAATGTTAAGATAGATTAATACCTTACAGCACCACCTATAGGAAGGTAGCATTCCTGCAAGTCAATGTCAGTCCTTATAACAGTGACTGAGAATATAAGCTAAATGTGGAATATGAGAAAAGTGATGGATTCAGCGTTTCCTCTAGTATAGACTGTTAGCAGTTGTGTGAGAGGTGGGAGCCCGGGGGATGCTGGGAGTTGTAGTTCTGTCTTAGGCCCCCAGTCTGTAATGTCCTCTGATATCCCACATTAACATCCCAGGCATGCTGGGATTTGCAGTCTCCTCCAGTTACAGGTGACTAGGAGGCCGTGAACACTTTCTGATCTGCCTGTCCTGGTTCTCACACTCACCTCTATCCTTATACAAGATATTGGTATTTGCTATCTATCCCATATCTATCTATCTATCTATATCCTATCTAATATCTATCCCATATTTATCTATCTATCCCATATCTATCTATCTATCTATCCCATATCTATCTATCTATATCGTATCTATCCCATATCTATCTATCTATCCCATATCTATCTATTTATCTATCTATCCCATATCTATCTATCTATCTATCCCATATCTATCTATCTATCTCATATCTATGTCATATCTATCAATCTATCTATCTTTCTCATATCTATCTAATATCTATCTATATCCTATCTATCTCATATCTATCTATCTATCTATCTATCCCATATCTATCTATTTATCTATCTATCTCATATCTATGTCATATCTATCTATCTAATATTTATCTATATCCTATCTATCCCATATCTATCTATGTATCTATCTATGTCAAATCTATGTAATATCTATCTATCTTTCTGATATCTATCTATCTATATCATATCTATCTATATCATATCTATCTATCTATCTCATATCTATCTATCCATCTCATATCTATCTATCTATCTATCTATCTATCTATCTCATATCTATCTATCCATCTCATATCTATCTATCTATCTTTCTCATATCTATCTATCTCATATCTATCTATCTCATATCTATCTATCTATCTATCTATCTATCTATCATCTATCTATCTCATATCTATCTATCTCATATCTATCCATCTATCTATCTATCTATCTATCTTTCTCATATCTATCTATCTCATATCTATCTATCTATCTCATATATATCTACCTATCTATCTCATATCTATCTATCTATCTATCTATCTATCTCATATCTATCTATCTCATATCTATCTATCTATCTCCTATCTATCTCCTATCTATCTATCTCATATCTATCTTTCTCATATCTATCTCATATCTATCTCATATCTATCTCATATCTATCTATCTCATATCTATCTCATATCTATCTATCTATCTCATATCTATCTATCTCATATCTATCTATCTCATATCTATCTATCCCATATCTATCTATCCCATATCTATCTATCTCATATATATCTATCTATATCCTATCTAATATCTATCTATCCCATATTTATCTATCTATCCCATATCTATCTATCTATCCCATATCTATCTATCTAATATCTATCTATATCCTATCTATCCCATATCTATTTATCTATCTATCTAATATCTATCTATATCCTATCTATCCCATATCTATCTATCTATCCCATATCTATCTATGTATCTATCTATCTCATATCTATGTCATATCTATCTAATATTTATCTATATCCTATCTATCCCATATCTATCTATCTATCTATCTATCTATCTATCTATCTATCTATCTATCTATGTCATATCTATCTATCTTTCTCATATCTATCTATCTATCTATCTATCTTCTATCTATCTATCTATCTCATATCTATCTATCTATCTCATATCTATCTATCTATCTCATATCTATCTATCTATCTATCTCATATCTATCTATCTATCTCATATCTATCTATCTCATATCTATCTATCCCATATCTATCTATCTATCTATCTATCCCATATCTATCTATCTATCTATCTATCTATCTATCTATCTATCTATCTATCAATATCCTATCTAATATCTATCTATCCCATATTTATCTATCTATCCCATATCTATCTATCTAATATCTATCTATATCCTATCTATCCCATATCTATCTATCTATCTATCTATCCCATATCTATGTATCTATCTATCTCATATCTATGTCATATCTATCTAATATTTATCTATATCCTATCTATCCCATATCTATCTATCTATCTATCTATGTCATATCTATCTATCTTTCTCATATCTATCTATCTATCTCATATCTATCTATCTCATATCTATCTTTCTCATATCTATCTATCTCCTATCTATCTATCTCCTATCTATCTATCTCCTATCTATCTATCTCATATCTATCTTTCTCATATCTATCTATCTATCTCATATCTATCTATCTCATATCTATCTATCCCATATCTATCTATCTATCTATCCCATATCTATCTATCTATCCCATATCTATCTATCTATCTATCTATCTATCTATCTATATCCTATCTAATATCTATCTATCCCATATTTATCTATCTATCCCATATCTATCTATCTATCCCATATCTATCTATCTATCTATATCCTATCTATCCCATATCTATCTATCTATCTCATATCTATGTCATATCTATCAATCTATCTTTCTCATATCTATCTATATCCTATCCCATATCTATCTATCTATCCCATATCTATCTATGTATCTATCTATCTCATGTCTATGTCATATCTATC
The DNA here is from genome assembly GCF_035609145.1 of Eleutherodactylus coqui. NCBI lineage: Eukaryota > Metazoa > Chordata > Amphibia > Anura > Eleutherodactylidae > Eleutherodactylus > Eleutherodactylus coqui. The sequence goes on along the minus strand of NC_089845.1, from coordinate 153,161,395 downwards.
TAATATTTATCTATATCCTATCTATCCCATATCTATATATGTATCTATCTATGTCATATCTATCTATCTATCTATCTATATCATATCTATCTATCTATCTCATATCTATCTATCTATCTCATATCTATCTCATATCTCTCTATCTCATATCTATCTATCTTTCTCATATCTATCTATCTCATATCTATCTATGTATCTCTCTCATATCTATCTATCTCATATCTATCTATCTATCTATCTATCTATCTATCTATCTCATATCTATCTATCTCATATCTATCTATCTCATATCTATCTATCTATCTATCTATCTCATATCTATCTATTTTTCTCATATCTATCTATCTCATATCTATCTCCTATCTATCTATCTATCTATCTATCTATCTATCTATCTATCTATCTATCTATCCCATATCTATCTATCTATCTATCTATCCCATATCTATCTATCTATATCCTATCTAATATCTATCCCATATTTATCTATCTATCCCATATCTATCTATCTATCTATCTATCTAATATCTATCTATATCCTATCTATCCCATATCTATCTATTTATCTATCTATCCCATATCTATCTATCTATCTATCTATCTATCTATCTATCTCATATCTATGTCATATCTATCAATCTATCTATCTTTCTCATATCTATCTATCTAATATCTATCTATATCCTATCTATCCCATATCTATCTATCTATCTATCTATCTATCTATCTATCTATCTATCTATCCCATATCTATCTATGTATCTATCTATCTCATATCTATGTCATATCTATCTATCTAATATTTATCTATATCCTATCTATCCCATATCTATCTATCTATGTATCTATCTATGTCATATCTATCTATCTATCTTTCTCATCTATATCATATCTATCTATCTCATATCTATCTATCTCATATCTATCTATCTATCTATCTATCTCATATCTATCTCATATCTATCCATCCATCTATCTATTTCATATTTATCTATCTATCTTTCTCATATCTATCTATCTATCTATCTAATATCTATCTCATATCTATCTATCTATCCCATATCTATCTATGTATCTATCTATGTCATATCTATCTATCTTTCTCATATCTATCTATCTATCTATCTATCTAATATCTATCTCATATCTATCTATCTATCTATCCCATATCTATCTATGTATCTATGTCATATCTATCTATCTATCTATCTATCTTTCTCATATCTATCTATCTATATCATATCTATCTATCTCATATCTATCTATCTATCTCATATCTATCTATCTCATATCTATCTATCTATCTCATATCTATCTATCCATCTATCTATTTCATATTTATCTATCTATCTTTCTCATATCTATCTATCTCATATCTATCTATCTCATATCTATCTATTTATCTATCTCCTATCTATCTATCTCCTATCTATCTATCTATCTATCTATCTATCTATCTATCTATCTATCTATCTATCTATCTATCTATCTAATATCTATCTCATATCTATCTATCTATCTATCTATCTATCTATCTATCTATCTCATATCTATCTATCTATCTCTGGTGTAAGTTATACATCTTCCTGGATTTACTGTATATAATTTCACACTTTACACACAATTAAAAAGACGCATCTAAACCGCTTGCAGTTTTTAATAGTGTCTGCAGCTCCTTAATAACATACGTGGTCTTTAAATACTGCATGCAGGTTTTTTCTGTTTTTCTTAATAAAGTACAACAAAAACATGACCCCCCCCTGAGGCCGCTCTCACACATGTTCAGAAAACACAGCTTGTAATCAAGGCATTTTTACCAGAATTTTGAGCAGTGTTTTCGAACACAGGTTACATCGTGTCACAGCACTTTTTAATGCACCCCATCATTATGATTGGTGATGAGATGTGTTAAAAACCACGAAAACGCAAAAATAGAACAGACAGCTCTCAAAAATCACAGCGATAGAAACATGTTCGAGCACAGATTTGAGTAAGCTCATTAAAATCTCTGGGGGTGTTGTACCGCGGTTAGTATGGGGCTCAGGACACTGCGCTAACAGCAGTACAAAACGGTGTGTGTGAGAGTGGCCTGCGGGGCTACAAACAAATTTTTATGTACAGGAAATGCGTCATGTTTGGAAAGATTACACCAAGGGGCAGATCATGTATGCAGCACGATCTAGATATGGGTACAGGGGAGTGTGGGGTGGAGGCCCAGGGGGGGGGGGGGAGCCCGAGCTGAACTTTTGCAACCGGGCCCCTGAGCCCTTAGGTGCGCCCCTGGCTTACATGAAGTAATCAATTGATGGAAACAGTAAGGGTGAGGGTCCTGCTCCTACGAGCTTACATACTACAATTAATGGGGTTATACAGAAGGTAAAGGGGCTAGAGATGTGCACGGTATGGAGAGGTGTAGAGTGAGGGAATAATCATATAATTAGTATTACACATTTACAGCGAATGGCTCATGCACTATGTACTGTATGGGATCTGGCACAGTACAAAGCACATTAACATGCAGCGCCCTCACCTGGTGCAAAGGGATCAGCTCATCCTGGTACAGGTGAAGAGAGGTTCAGAACATTGTGGAAAGACACTACTACATAGTTAAGGGGGTTTTCAGGACATAGAAAAAAATGTTACAAGGGCTTAAAATGAAAAAAAATTGAATACTCACCCATCCCGGACACTCCCCATCCAACGATGCAAACCCGATGCCCACCGCTCAAAACCCCGAAGAAGCGACGGGCAGGCAGTCATGTGCCGTTAATTGTGCACATAACCACTCAGCCAGTCACAAACTTCAGTGGTGATTCTTCCATTCCTGTGAGTGGCAGAGCGGTCATGAACACAATGAATGGCATGTGACCGCCCACTACTTTTTCCTGGTTCCATGCGACAGGCATCGGGGCTGCAGCGTTGGATGCGGAGTTGCCAGGATGTGCAAAAATTCAGTTTTTCTTCATTTTAAGCCCTGTCGAGGGTTAATTTGTTCAAACAGACTGGTCAGTTATGTTGTCGGTTCCGAATTGACCTAAGCAGGAGGAGCGCTCCTTGAGAGTCAAAGTACACATGGTATATGGTAAAACAATGAACTCTGAGTGTTTATTGGCATAGTCTCAGTTTATATAGAAGATCGCCCACGCAGGGATGCGACCTATGGTAATACAAGGAATAACCTCATGATAAACTCATGACTTCTATATCTGACAATAAACCTATGACATAATCATTCAATAAACTTTGACATTCAGGCTTGATATATGACTTTTAAGAAATTGCTGATAATCTTCTTTGCGGTTAGGCTATGTCTTCCGAGACATCTGGCCTTAGAACTTCCTGATTCCACTTAGATCAGACGTACTTCCTTAAAAACAGTCATGACTTCTGTTACACATACAATATATTGCTAAAATATTCTTTTTGCTAAAATAGATTGATAAGCATATATACGGTACTTAATTTTGATAAGCGACATTTATTAATTTCTTTACAGCCCCTATTGGCCCTTATCATTCCCCCATTTTGGACATCAGGAAGTCACACACAGGAATGACAATTATGGGGAATTTTGAGGCTGAGTTGATCCAGAGGAAGGCGAAAACCCTTTTAGGAAAAAGCCAATTATCCTTGTATAAAAAAGGGAAAAATTCCTTCCTGACCCCAAATATGGCGATCGGAACAAGTCCCAAGATCACAGCCGACATTTGACTTTTTAAAATGTATTATTGTTTTCCTGAATCTAAACAAATCTCTTACCATTTGTGTGAAACATAAAGTGTATGTTTGACCGCATCATAATAGGAACAATATTCATATACATTAAGAAAGGTATTTTCCTGAATAACATGGCTCTCTTCCACATCACTATCGTTATGCACTATTGAATATATATCGCGAAGTGTCTTTATTGGAGTGGGGATAGACAGTAAGCAAGTCCGTAAAATATCTTCCCCACTCCGAAGGTTGGGCATGCACATATGGGAAATATTCAGTACGTCTTTTGCAAAGTATTCCCACATGTTGGGGTGTCCTTCTGCCCAAACAGTCCATCTTCTTCTTACATCGACAGTTGATGAGGAATTGTCCCGAAAAGAGAGTAGTCCAAGAAAACAAAGGGTAAATAATACACCTATCCAGACTATCAATGCTGGTGTCCAGGTTGCCATCCTCCTCCCCCACCCTGGGTTGGGCTTACTCTCCACCCCCCTCGTGGTGCTGAGGCGTTGGAACTTTCTTGCAGTGTGAGGCATGGATCCAAGTGGGTTTGCCTTCTAGCTTGACCGAGGTGGGAGTGGTTAACAGCACTTGGTATGGTCCGTCAAAGCGAGGTTCCAAAGTCTTTCTGACGTGTCTCTTTACCACCACCCAATCTCCGGGATTCAGAGAGTGGGATCCTTCCAAACTATCAGGGTCTGAAATAGAAGAGAAGACTAGGTCGTGTGTTATTTTTAGCTTTTGGCATAAATCCTGCACAAAGGAAGTAACTTTATCATGACCCAGGGATAGAGCTTGGGGGTGATACAGTCCTAACCTGGGCACGGAGCCAAAGAGAATCTCATAAGGAGACAGTCCTGTTTTCCTATTTGGCGTGGTTCGTACTGAGTAGAGGGCCAGAGGTAGGCACTCGGGCCAAGGTTTTCCTGTTTCAACCATGGCTTTCTGTATCTTAAGTTTGAGGGTGCCATTGAGTCTTTCTACTTTTCCGGAGCTCTGCGGATGATAGGGGGTGTGAAAGGCCTGCTCTACTCCTAAGGCGGACATGACTTCCTTCATTACCTCACCAGTGAAGTGAGTACCACGGTCGCTCTCAATGGTCTCTGGTACCCCAAATCTGCACACTAACTCTGACACAAGTTTCTTTGCAGTGGCCTGGGCAGTGGCCTTCGGGACCGGGTAGGCCTCAGCCCACCCAGAAAAGAGGTCAATGCATACCAGGACATACTCATACCTTCCTGACCTGGGCAGCTGGATGTAATCTATCTGTAGTCTCTGGAAGGGGTACAAAGGTCGCGGAGTGCACTTCCGAGGGGTCTTTACTACTTGACCGGGGTTGTGTAGTGCACAGATTTCACAAGCCTTGACGTATGCCTTTGCCATCCTGTCAAATCCCGGAGCGTACCACATTTTCTCCACCAGGGCTACCATGGCATTACGAGAAGCGTGCACCTTTCCATGAGCCAAAAGGGCCATACTAGGATAGGCAGCCGCAGGTAAACACATACGGGAACCCATCATCCAACCTTCATTTCCTTTTACTGCCCCTGCACTTGCCCAGCGCTCCTGCTCTTGCCCTGAGGGGAGTAGGTCCACCTCCTTCTGTGGTGGGACAGAGAGGGTCTGGTCCTTGGCAGGGGGATCAGGATCCTCCTCCGCTGGGCAGGACCTGGTCTGAACTCTGCACACGGGTGCCCTCCAGTCCAGCAGGGCTGCAGCCTTTGCTGCTCCGTCTGCCTTCTCGTTGCCTCTGCTTTCCAAGGAGTCCCCTTGGGTGTGTGCCTTTACCTTTATTATGGCTACCTGCTTCGGGAGCATGATAGCTGACATTAAACTACTTACTGCCTCACCATTCTTTATCGGTCTGCCTTGAGCTGTTAGGAAGCTCCGCGCGCGCCAAATCGGCCCATAGTCATGCGCAACGCCAAACGCGTACCTGGAGTCCGTGTAGATATTAGCAGTGACTCCCCGGGCTAACTTGCAGGCCTCGGTCAGAGCGCACAGCTCCGCTTCCTGTGCTGACATATGTGGGGGCAAGGCGCGGCCTATCAGTACTTCATTCATTGATACTACAGCAAACCCTGTCACAAATCTGCCCATCTCATTCTGGTATCGTGATCCATCCACAAACATTTCAAGGTGGGGGTTCAGGAGAGGCTTATCTGTGACATGAGCAAATCCAGCTGTCTCCTGCTCCATCAGAGCAGCACAGTCATGCTGGTGCTCGGCGTCAAAAGCTTCCTCTTCGCCTAGGGAATTGACAAAAAGTTGATCCCCTGTGCTTACTCCCCCTTTTGAATCAGTGTCACCTAATGGCAGTAAGGTGGCCGGATTCAAAGTTGTGCAACGTTGAAATGAGACATTGGATGAAGAGTGTACTGCAAGTTCCATTTTAACCTGTCTAGCAAGAGACAGATGTCTACGGCTCACCTGTGTCAGAATTCCATGTACGTCATGGGGCGTGAGGACCACAAGAGGGTAGTCTAGAACCACCTCAGAAGCTTTCTCAAGTAGTGCTTGTACAGCCAGAACTGCTCTTACACAGGAGGGTGAACCCCTGGCTACTGCATCAAGATGTGCACTGTAGTATGCTACAGGGCGCTTTTTGTCACCATGCTCTTGTGTGAGGACGGCAGTAGCATGTCCCGCCATCTCAGTCACGAACATCTGGAAGGGTTTATCATAGTCAGGCAGACCCAGTGCTGGAGCACTGGTAATCTGTATTTTCAGCTGATGGAAAGCTGACTCGGCTTCCGGAGACAAAGCAAATGGCTTGGAACTCAGGCAGTCGTACAGAGGCTGCATGGTCATGGAGGCAGAGCGAATCCACGGCCGACAATATGAAACTAACCCCAGAAATGTCCGCAACTGAGCATGGGAGGTAGGGAGTGGCATGTCCTCCACCACCTTGGTACGTTCTGGCGTGAGGTGTTTTGTACCAGGACCTAGGCAGTGACCAAGAAACACAACATGAGATTTGCAAAACTGTAATTTGTCTTTACTGGCTTTACACCCACTGTCTGCAAGAAAACAAAGGAGGCTGAGTGAAGCCGCAACACAGGTGGGTCTGTCCGGTGCACAGAGTAGGAGATCATCAACATACTGAAGCAGGGCCACACCTGGTGGGACCGTCCATGCATCAAGTACAAGCCTCATACATCGGGTGAATTGATTTGGGCTGTTTTGTGCCCCTTGTGGTAGAACAGTCCAGCAGTACTGTTTTCCTCGGAACGTGAAGGCAAACAGGTACTGGCAATCGGGGTGGATCGGGACGGACATAAAGGCATTGGCGAGATCGATCAGAGTGTACCAACAGGTTCCGGATGGTATGGTGGACAACAGAGTGTAAGGGTTGGGGACTAAAGGTGTTTCTAGGATGGTCACCTTATTGATTTCTCTTAGATCGTGAACCATCCGGTAGGTATCAGGTTCGCCTTTCTTCCCTTTCTTTTTAACTGGGAAGAGTGGCGTGTTAGCGGGTGAGACGCAAGGTTTTAAAGCATTCAAGGCACATAACTCTGTAATAGTGGAGGCTATTGCGTCTTCCTGTGCCATGGCTAGGGGATATTGGCGGATCATGGGGGCTTTTTCCCCATCTTTGAGATATACCATGACTGGGGGTACGTGGAGATGGCCCAAGTCTGTCTTCCCTTTTGCCCAAAGGGTCTCTGGCACTGCTGAGAGAACCTGTGTATCTTCTGGGGTCAACACATATACAGTACAAGAAGGAGGCGGAGTGACCAAGTCTGCTGCCATGAGACAGAATACTTGGTGGTCGGCCGCAGAGGTACTGACATGAGCCTCACCGGAAGGATGGAGCTGAATACAGCACCCCAGGGGTCCCATCACATCGGTTCCCATGATGCAATCCCCAGCGGGTGACACCAGGAAGCGAGTGAGGACTCGTGACCCTTGAAAGGAGACTTCTATGGGCTCGGTCTCACGCATGGGTGTTGGTTCACCGGACACTCCAATGGCTATGGCTATGGAGTCTGAGAGGGGAATACTAAGGTCATTGACTTGTGAGGTACTGACACATGATTTAGTAGCCCCTGTGTCAATTAAAAAGGGCACCTCCTTCCCCTGGATTTTTAGAGGCTGAAAAATTTGTGGCCCACGTGCGTCAGTAACTATAAGGGACACGGGGGAAGGAGTGCCAGACCTTCATTGGTAATTGGTATACCCGTTATTTCCCTGTGGGCGGGATGATGTGGTATTGGCCGTACTTCCCTGTTGCCCCCTTTCGTCTGACAAGTTCTGTCTAGGGCGTTTAGGGGCTCTACAATTACGGGCCAAGTGTCCAGTCTTCCCGCAGTTATAACACTTACGGGTCTCCCGCCTGGGGTCGTTAAGTCGGACTGTGTCCCCCTCCATGGTGTAATGTTTAATCATAACACTCTTTGCGTGGTCTTTTGTGTCCATGACAAATCCTACAGCTTTCTTATATAGATCACGCGGTTTGGCCTGTCGCCAATCGGGGGTACATGCTTTAACGCGTTCAGACAGGCGCTTATCTATTCCTTGCATAAAGGCTTCACAAAAAGCAGCATTACGTATTGCTTTTGGACAGTCATATAAACCCAGATCTCTGCCAACTTCCTCTAAACGGCCAAAGTAACATTCAATAGACTCGCCCTTGTTCTGTCTACACTGGGTTAGGGCTGTACGTCTCTCTTGGGCTTTATCCTTAAACCAGGTTTTAACCTTGTCCACATATTGAGTACCACTAAGTAATGTCTGGGGGTCATCTGGGCGTTCTTCAAGACCACAAAATTGAGTAATACTATTGTAAAGGCCCAGAGGACATTTTACATTCATAAGACATTCCATATCTGTCCAAGTGGCAGAGTAGTTTTTCTGTATGACTTCCAACTTTCTATGGAAAGCTGCTGGCTCTGTCTGGGGATCGGGCAGTTGCTGACACAGTGCCATCTGGTCTGTGGCGCTCCAGGGTCGCCATGTAGTGACTGTAGACCCGGGAGTTGGTCTATGTGCGTCCGTAGGTCTGTCATTAGAAGACGATGGTCTGTCGGTGTCCTCTTGTCTGACCGTGCCCAATGGTGGACTCGGTCTGTTTGGTTCTCTATAATGGGTAGTGGAGGTTGTAACTGGGAACAAGGGAATCGGTTGTCTACACTGATCCCTGGGACGTGGAGTCCCACATACTGTACAGAGTTCTTTAAAACAGGCATTCTGTTGACCACAACGTGGACAATCCCAAGCCGGACCTCTATTTACTTCAGGGCCCGGGGATCCTGATTGAGGGCTGTATGGAGGTGTATCCATCTGGGCAGTAGCCTGTGGATACGTAGGAGGCAAGGGTGGCAAATTGGGATACAGAGAATTAAAGGGATTATTTGGAGACATTGGTGGAACGGCCGGGACGACAGGAGAGACTAATGGAACCGTAGGGGTTTCCATGGGAACGTCTATTGGTGGCCGGGGCATAGGACAATAAACTAAAATGCCCTCGCCTCGGGACTCGGAGTCCCAGTGTTCGTCTTCTGCTGTTTTAGAGCAGTCCAGGATAGCCTTCATGCCTTTTTCCAAACCCTTATTTCTTATTTCCTTTCTATGCTTATCCTCATATTGTGACCAAAATTCATAATTGAATGTTCCCGCCTTCTTGAGGCCTATACGTTTGTAAACTTTATAGGCTTGTCTGCAAATGTCCTCCCCTTCTCTATCTTTAATTATCTCAATAGGAGTCTGATATATCTTAGATTGTTCAGACCCCATCTTGACCACTTCCGACTATTCTTCACTAAGTATACAGGACGTATATTTCACACAGTAAACTAAGATAATCACTAAGACTATCTGGGAACACACAGTTCCCTGTCCCGGAATAGATTTACAGAACTAAAACGTGGTCAACTTCAAACACTAGGATTCAGGGGAGACCAGACTTCGCCTCTTAGGGAACTTTTAGTAATATTATAACAGATCCAGAGTAAGAATATGACTGCCAGAAATGAGACTATAACAATAACAATTATTTCAATCTCCAATACAGACAACATGACTCTTTAAGTCCCAATGAGTGAGTTCTTCCGTCTAGGACAGTTAAATGAACTTATTCACTCTAAAATATGGACGGGGCAGAAAATATAGGAAACAGGCAACAACATACCTCTAGTCCGTTAGAGACACACAGATCAAAAGAATCCAGACTGTATAATAGTAAGATAAGCTCTTACCTGTACACCGGTGTTTTAGTCTGGAGTCTCCGGATCCAATATCCACGTCAACGGGCCAGGAGTTTGTTTCAGTCTACTGGTTGCGATGTCCCGTAAAGATAAGCCCCGCCCCCTAGTTGGGCGCCAAGAACTGTCGAGGGTTAATTTGTTCAAACAGACTGGTCAGTTATGTTGTCGGTTCCGAATTGACCTAAGCAGGAGGAGCGCTCCTTGAGAGTCAAAGTACACATGGTATATGGTAAAACAATGAACTCTGAGTGTTTATTGGCATAGTCTCAGTTTATATAGAAGATCGCCCACGCAGGGATGCGACCTATGGTAATACAAGGAATAACCTCATGATAAACTCATGACTTCTATATCTGACAATAAACCTATGACATAATCATTCAATAAACTTTGACATTCAGGCTTGATATATGACTTTTAAGAAATTGCTGATAATCTTCTTTGCGGTTAGGCTATGTCTTCCGAGACATCTGGCCTTAGAACTTCCTGATTCCACTTAGATCAGACGTACTTCCTTAAAAACAGTCATGACTTCTGTTACACATACAATATATTGCTAAAATATTCTTTTTGCTAAAATAGATTGATAAGCATATATACGGTACTTAATTTTGATAAGCGACATTTATTAATTTCTTTACAGCCCCTATTGGCCCTTATCAGCCCTTATAAAAAATGTTCATGTTCTGAAAAACCCTTTTAGAAGGGTTGTACTAGAATTGCAAGTTATCCCCTATGCAAAAGATATCCACAGGATAGGAATAACTTGCTGATTGGTGGGGGTCTCCCATCTGTATAGAGAATGGGACTCCCGTCACTTCTTCCCCGCAGTGACGTCACAGCCACCACCCAGGCAGTCAATGATAAACAGGCTAACACCAAATGTCGCAACAAAGCAACCACAGGCGCGCAGACACTGAGTTAATGGCTTGCACAACTCCCAGGTTGTCGCAGTGAAAACAAACCTTCCTATTCCTAAACTAATCCCCCTAAAGTGCCACAGCCACCACTTTTTGATCACTTTTTAAATTCAATTTATGGGAGATGGGGTGCCCAAAGAATGCAATTTTTAACACATATTAAGCCCTGCCACAGACATGGCTGTCTTGAAATCCTTCACTAGGCCCAGGGCAACCATGGCAAGTGTTGTGATTCCGCAAGCGCATCACAGCGGGACCAATAAAAAGTTTCAGGGGATACTCTCCTCTGCCTGAAAGGTTGCCAGGGTATGTGAGCTTTGAAACAGCCGCATTCAAAGCTAGCTGCAAATCAGTACTGTTTTTGGCGGGTGTTGGCTGTTTCAGGCAGCTGGAGCTTGAAGGGGAATGAACCGGGCTTAGTTCCCCAACCTGCTTAGTACACAATCCGCATGTTATGGCTCTTGGAATGTAATGATGTAAAAACAAAAAAAAAAAAAGCCTGGTCATTAAAGGGGTTGTCTCGCGAAATCAAGTGGGGTTATACACTTCTGTATGGCCATATTAATGCACTTTGTAATGTACATTGTGCATTAATTATGAGCCATACAGAAGTTATTCACTTACCTGCTCCGTTGCTAGCGTCCCCGTCTCCATGGCTCCGTCTAATTTCGCTGTCTGCTTGCTTTTTTAGACGCGCTTGCGCAGTCCGGTCTGCTTCAGCCTGCTAGCCGCTACAGCTCTTCTGCGCATGCGCAGACGAGCTGTCACTTCTCGGGAGAGCGCTTGAGCGGCCATTCTGCTACCATTCTCTGTTAGAGAAAGGTGCAGAAACTTGAGCAGCCCAGCCGAGAAGCCCAGCCCAGCAGCCCTGCCGAGAAGCCGCCCAGCCCTGCCGAGAAGCTGCCCAGCCCTGCCGAGAAGCCGCCCATGTAAGTGAGGGGTCGGGGGTTTTTTTGTGTGCGCTGAGGGGACTGTATAGACCGCCGGGCCCCGGAACCTGCCACCGGGCCCCGGAGCCTGCCGCCAGACGTCGGAGCCTGCCGCCGGGCCCCGGAGCCTTCGTCTGTTGTCAGGGGCCTGCCGCTGGGCCCCGGGGCCTAGCGTGGGGGAGCCGGGGCCTAGCGCCGGTTACCTGCTGCCTGGCGGTGGATGACTGTGGCCCAAGTGCATGTGCCGTGGTCGGCCGCGTTCAATCCCGGGGTCCGGTCGGCAGCTACGGTGCGTCTGGTTGTCAGGGAGACAAAGCTGGTAGCGTCTCGGGAGCGCGCACGTCGGGCTGAAGCAACCGCGGTGCACCTTGGGAAAAGAGCCGGCGGCCATCTTTGGGAAACTTTTTATAAGTTGCTGAAACGCTGGAACTGTAAGTAGAAACCGGCTTTAAAAGTCATTTACACGGGTGATTAGTAATGTATGCTTAATAAGGGGGACTGGGCAAAAAAAAAATTTCACTGCTTCCTCGAGACAACCTCTTTAAGGTGCAAAATAGACCACTCACTGAGAGGTTAAAGAACATTGCAACTTTATCGATTGGGTCTTTACAAATGCAGTGATGCCAATATTGTGGTGTTTTTTCCATAAAAGGGAATTTTTTTTGTTTACTTGTTATTTTAGTTCCACTAGGGAACTTGAATTTCACTTACATTTTTCATTCATATAATATGCTGCAATACTTCTATATTGCACTATATTATACCAACATATTAGACTCTGTCTCTGTCTGAGAATTGTATGCTTTAGTAGATGGCAGACTAGATTGCTAGGCCTCTGCATGCCATAACAACCCAATGGCACCCTGCGATCATATCAAATGTAAGGGAATACAAAGGGAGACACCGCCTTTTTTTAAACCACTTTTATGCCAGGTTTAGAAGATAATTCCTTGTACTTATTTTAGCAATCCCATCTGTTTATTCGTGCTAGTGTGGCTTTTGGGTGTTTGGCAGTCTGTCTTGCCTGTCTGTCTGTCCACGAGTATGTAATCCGTCTCTCTATTCTGAGTTCCTGAGTTTGAGTTCTGTCTGTGTTCATGAATCTGAGTTCTGTCTGTATTCCTGGCTATGGTCCCTCTACCTAAGGAGTCAGCTGCCAACCACTCCAGGACAGGTTTCAGCTTGGTTGGTTGGTCCAGTGGATTCACAATCCGTTAATCCATAACAGTATTCTGAGGCCATAGATCCCGCTGATCCCTTCTTGGGTGGGAAATACGTAACATACTCTCTCTTCTCTAGTATTAGCCATCACTCCTAGCTTTGTGTCGCTGGCAAATTTGAATAGTTTCCCTTTAATTCCCTCATTCATTCAATGAATGGCTGTGATTGGTGTATCGAGGGCTGACTCCAATTGGTTTTCGAGCGCTGTGGCTCAGCCAATCTGAGCAATCTCCTTGCTGGAGGCAGGGTTTTCAATCCCCATTATCAGCAAGAGATGCTGTGTTGGCACTGACAACTGCATGGAAGCCTGCAGGAACGCCAGAGAGCAGCGGGAGGGACCCGGACGGCACCTGCTAGGTGAGTATTGCTTTTTTCCCCCCATCTTCCTTGGTTGCATTTTCAGCTGTGCTAAAAACCCAGCTGAAAACACTGGCAAAATGCATGACAGAGCTGCTGAAACTGCAGTAAACGCAGCGTTTAAAAACGCTGCATTTTTGCAAACGCCTGTGTAAGGGGGGCCTTAGTCTTATTTTAATGGGGCTACTATAGAAGGCCCACATGTTTTATCCTTTACCCCTAATGATTCAGGTATCTCTTTCAACATTGATTCAACCGCATCATCATGGACATTACTTATTTCATCAGCCTGAACTATCCCTATGAAGTTAATATTTCTTCAGGCACTGGTCCTGGCACTTTAACCAGTTTTTTCCCAAATTGTATGACTGCATTAAGTGACTTAGTATATTTGCTCGTTCACTGGGCAATTTTCTGATGCCAACATTTGAATACATCAAACAGTCAACAGTATCTGCTAGGCGTACTTGGAGCGGCTTTGTTTTAATGGACAAGGTCCATTCACGCCCATTCCCCTTATTTTTCCTTTTTCCATCACATTTTCCAGTTGAGTAGTGTTAATTTAACAGTTGCCTTTGACCTAATTCAGTGGGAACTATAACTACAGGAACACACCTGGAGTTGCCATCTTCCTAGTCTGACTGCGAGTCTGTAGTGACCATCTGTTCTTGTACTCTAATCTGTGCCGGACAATTCTTCTTCATGTGACCCTCTCAATGATATGGGTTCTGAACAGCCATGCATCTCCGTTTGTCACTGCAGTGATATTTGTCTACTGAGTCATCAGCACCCTGAAAAGCACCTGCAGCCCCTTCCCGTAGAAGGTTCATTAGCAAACGTCTGGTTACCTCTTGGGAGACGTTTTATAAATCTTTTACCAGATTCAACTGTTTTCTTATCCTGAGACACATCTTCTATATTTTCTCCATTACCTGTACATTCTGAATCTTTGTCACCAATGGTGCAGTTATGGAGCATAAGGATGCTAAACCACTATCATCATTTTGATAAATTCTGACCACACCTTTATAAAATCCTGTTGGATTCTTAGAAGCGTCTGCCAATTTACTTGCCATAGTCAGTTGCTCGGTTTGAGTCCACGGTTTATACCATGTAGTAGTCTCCATCTTATTATCTGCATTCACTGTTATTGAACTCTATGTTATGACAGGATGTACTCCAGGGGCAGTAGGAACAATGGAGGTTGTAGGAGCTGCAAAGGCTGACCATCTCCTCGTGCCACATCTTGGACAATAATTAAGATCTTCACTATATGAGTGAGCAGCACTACAGCTACATACCCAGGAATTCAACCTAAGTGCCTGTCTCCTTTGGGCCCGTGCCTCCTCCTTCTTGCTCTCTTTCCCACTCTTCCTCTCCTGGATCCATCTATCTGAGATCATTGTTGTGATATAGCTCATGTGCCTGAGGCTTCTTTCCCTAAACCCCTTAGTGATGGAGCTTTTTTTCATTTTCCTTTTTTCCTCCCCTATTTTAAAAAATCGTAACTCCTTTATTTAACCATCAACGGAGCTGTATGAGGGCTTGCTTTTTGTGGGAAGAGTTGTATTTTTCAATGGTGCTATTTAATGTACCATAAAATGTATGAAAAACTTTTTAAAAATTCTAAAAGGAAAAAAATGAAATTCTGCCATCTTTTGGTGCGTCTTCTTTCTACGGCCCACAAACTGCAACAGAAATGACCTGATAACTTTATTCTATGGGTCAGTACGATTACTGCGATATCAAACTTTCCTGCCACCATATTCTGTGTGTAATAGCTTTCTTATTTTTCTGTTGACGTAGTTGTGCAAGGGCTCATTTTTGCCGGACATCCTGTAGTTTCCTTTGGTACCATTTTGAAATACATAAGACTTTTTGACCCTTTGTATTGCATTTTTTGTTGGAGACAGGGTGACCAAAAAAGCACATTTATAGCTTTCCTTGTTTTTTTTTTTCTGATGATGTTCACTGTGTGGGGGTAAATAATGTATTACTTTGCAAAATCGGACTTTTATGGATGCAGTGATACCAAATATGTATTTTGAGATAGCCCTGACCTACCACCAAGGCCAGAGGCGCTACCACTTCTCTGTCTGATTGTAGACTTTTCTGCTAGAAATAGGCAGTTAGGAACATATGGAGCTTTAGTTAGAAGAGGTTGCTTCTCACCACAACTGAAAAGGGGTATTAGACTAAATATGACAGTCTTTTCCTCTTGGTGGGGTTCATTACTATAGGTACTATGCTATAGCTCTGAATTCCCACATCATATGGGATAAGCCATTGGATGCTTTATCACTAGGATAAGACTGCCTTTGAGACTACGTAGGCTGTCATCCTATAGGAGCTATATCACAATACGCATTCCTATACCTCTCTCTGAGATCAGTAAAACATTGAGTGTTGGCATACTGCATCTAAGTCACACTCTAATAGAAGGATACTGATCTCTGAGATAAGAAAGCTCTATTGTTTCCTATATGTTAGGGACAACAAAAGTTTCTCTACATTAATACCAATTTAAGGATCTAAGACTCACACTCAAGAGTTGACATCATGTTATAATACTAATGGTACTATGCTAAAAAATCTCCTGATGACCCGCCATCATCAAGCGGAGAAACGCGTTGAGATTGTAACACTGATCAAGCTATTGGATGCTTGAATGTACCAATTAAAGTTAAAAAAGTACCACCTAAAATTGTGAAGAAATCACAAAAACACTCTTGGCCTAGCCATTGTATGACTGACGAAATCAATAAAAGATCAAAATAAGTAGAATCGTCCACTATATATCTGAAACGGGCGTCTACTTGAAACTCCCTCCCTGTGACAAAAGAACGTTTGGGAAACATTGAGTCACTTGACAGCTGAGAAGTTAGAATAATCATCTGTGACTCATGTTTTTCCAAAGGTGTGACTATCCCCACATATCTAGTGAACCCTCTGTTACATCCTTATGCAAGGTTTAATCCTATAGCATGGGATGTCTATCATGGTTATCTAATAATATAAACAGACACTGGGTGGACTGACCTACAGTGATCTGTTAATAAATTAGTAACAGGGAAGGATATATAGTAAACTTTTGACATCCTGAGTTCTGAGTTTATGAACTTTTTTAGACCTATTAACCTACCACATTGCTCTATCCTCAATATAACCTATCAGTTTCCTCTCTTGCTTATTAAGAAGAGGTAAAAAGTATAGGCAGCAAGTGGTAGTTAGTCTCTCTTTTTGAGACTTGTACACCTCTATAAAAGTTGGAGGTCTATGTGTAGTGCCCTACTTTGTGCTCTATGTTTTTTTTTTTAATTATCTAATAAAAATTAATTGTTTTTATAATTTGCTGTCTAAACTGTGAAGGGCAAATATGTATTTTTGTTTTATTATTTAGATTCTTTTATTATAAAAATGGCAAAAGGTATTTTTTTTAACTTTTATTATTTTTTTTTTATAATTAGTAAAACTTTATTTTCTTTATATTTACTTTTTTTTATTCCCCAGAGGGGATAACAACTTGCGATGTTTTGATTACTCCTTCAGTATGATGTAATTCCATAGACTGTCTGCCTGATCGCAGTATGATGTAATGCTATCAAGCTACCCCATGTGGATGACTTGATAGGTATCTTGCCATGACAGTCCTCGGGCTTTTTAAAAGGCCCCCTGGCTAACAAAAAGATCAAGGATATACCCCCAAACTCCAGGAAACTGATATCTTTCCTCTTCTTAGCCACAAAACTAACCATTGCCCATTCCTGGCGTAAAGCATCACTAGACTTCTCTGAAGTTAAACACCGCATGAACTGGTATATGATAAACGAAAAGCTTACCTCAATAACAGAAGATAAATATGACAAATTCCTAAACATATGGACCCCATGGATAAATTATGCCCTCCCTACGGCAGGAATTAACCTACTAACCTAAACATGCCCTCACGGTGCCTTTGCCCCTACGGGGGGCAGTCCTGAGAGAGAGGGAACCCTCTTTGATGATGACAAATCCTGCGAGGGCCGCTCTGTTCTACCTTCTCCCATCCCCTTTACCTTTTCAGTGTAATTTCTTCTCTTCTTCATCACTGTGATTATTAAGAGGATTATGTTTTTCTGCTATCTTCATCCATGCTTTAATCTTTTTTAAGCTCTGTGGCTCATATATATATATATATATATATATATATACATACACACTTGTAGCAGTGTCTCTGCAATGCTCCACTCACTACTATATTATAGTGAAAAGGATTGAAGTTGGTCACAGGTCCAAAACCAGCAGAGTCGGACAGCGGCCGTGTGCTTACAGGACCTGTGATGATGTCACTGTCATATTATCAGTCACCGGGGCTCTGAGCTCTGCTCCTGATCACATGACAATATGCCATGTGATTAGGGGCGCAGCTCAGAGCCCTAGTGACTGATCACATGACAGTGACATCATCACATGTATCTCACACAGTCACTCACAGGCAGGTGGTTATAAGTATTTTTATATTTGCTATGTGGATATATATGAGCAACAGAGCAATTATCACAGACATATCAACTGCATCGATAACAGATAATAGTTAGCATGTATTCTGCAGAAATTTATATATACTTCATACTTCCAGTCTCTATTTAGTGCATGTGGATGAGGCACAGCATGACAAGGGATATCAATAAACAACTTATTTCCTCTATGATAATAACCTCAGGGTCTAATACGTATATGTTCTCGATTGAGAACCCAGGGAATTCCTGTTCTCTTTTTGACTAAAGTCACACTACATACACATTCAAAACAAACCATTCCACACAGCCTAGCTGTAGGGTATTCTTCTTTCTGATGCTTGTACACTCTGTATGACAACCACAAGGTCATCAAACAAATTAGCAATGACAAACCAATGACACCTTCAGTACAGTATACATCTATCAACTTGAAATGAGTTTCACAAGGTTGTGTTTTATTTATCTTGCACTGATTTTCATAGAACCTGTGAGTAGTCAATCACCTCAGCATAAAATTGTCTTTGTCTTATCAGTTTACATACACATCACACACATACGCATATACATTCCTTACAATGTTTCACCTGACACACTACTTCCTCCTTTACTCTGATTTACAACTGTATAATATTGAGTAACCCACACAATTCTGCGCTGCCATAAACAACATGAGCAAAAGAGATTAAAACATAGTAGAAAGTTCTTATACTCTTCTAGTTTCTTTAACTAGAATTAGCAGCAAAACATTTAGCAACGTGACAGAAGAAACATGACAACACAATACAGGAAAACACAAAAAGATCTACCTCGAGACCTTTTTGCTGATTTGCTCCCCTAGTACTGAAACCTGGGATGGTCCCCAAGTAAAAAAGGCAGGTCTTCAAATGCCTCACATAGACAGTTTTTTTGTTTTGCTTCCGGTGGAATAAATAAATCCAGCTGTGTTCAGTAATGAGGTAAATAAATGGGGATCTCACTGGGGCCTCCAAATTGTTAACAAAATCTTAAACCAGGTAAACCAAAATGGCTTTGGCTGAGCCTTTTTCTTAAAGAAAGCAAACAATGACACTTTCTGATTTCAGTAAGAGTCTGAGCTATATCATCCTCTTCAGGTGTATTTTATACTAGGATTCATTTAGATATCAAGTACATTGCAGATAAAGTGATACATCAAGTATTTGACAAGACTTTGGCATACAGATTGTCTTCTCACATGCAGTTTCATGAGAAACAGTAAACTTTGTATATTATAACACCATTGCTCAATGTTATACATTGTTTAGCCTAAACTCCAAGAGATGATAAGCCAAGGAAAAAAGACTCTCATGTCCAAGAATATTTCCCAAATTTAGTCATGTAGCATTTAACCATTACCGAGAGGAATGGTCCCCATGAACTGAATCCACAAAGTCTTAAAGACCTCCGAATTCTTAAAGGCTACAATAGTTCTTTATCAACACACTAGGTTTAATTGGAGCTGACTGTTAATCCCCTTTTCTCTGCTAGAACACCCAAGTTCATGACAGTAGCCCCTCCACTTTGTTAGAGACGTTTAAATTAGTGTGAAATATTTTTTCCCGTTTTCTGTTGTTTAAACCTGGGGTGCGTCTTATAGTCCGAAACAAATTAAAGGATGTCTAAAGAAAATCAATTTACCTGAATGTGTGAATTTTCTTATGTTTAACATAACATGATTTATCCGTAAAACATTTTCCACATTCAGAGCATGAATATAACCCATCTCCTGTGTGACTTCTTTCATGCTTAACATAACCTGATTTATCTATAAAGCATTTTCCACATTCAGAACATGAATACGGCTTATCTCCGGTGTGAATTCTCTCATGTTTAGCAAGATCTGACTTATTTGTAAAGCATTTTGCACATTCTGAACATGTAAATGGCTTCTCGCCTGTATGAATTCTCTCATGTCTAAGAACACTTGATTTATCTATAAAACATTTTCCGCATACTGAACATGAAAATGGCTTCTCCCCTGTGTGAATTCTTGCATGTCTAACAAGATCTGATTTATCCGTAAAGCATTTGCCACATTCAGAACATGAATATAACCCATTTCCTGTGTGAATTCTCTGATGTTTAACATAACCTGATTTATCTGTAAAGCGTTTCCCACAGAGTAAACATGAATACGGCTTTTCTCCTGTGTGAGATCTCTCATGTTTAACAAGATCTGACTTATTAGTAAAACATTTCCCACATTCCGAACATGGAAATGGCTTCTCCCCTGTATGACTTCTCTGATGAGTAACAAGATTTGATTTATCTCTAAAACATTTCCCACATTCTGAACATGAATACGGTTTCTCTCCTGTGTGAATTCTTTGATGTGTGACAAGATTAGATTTTTTTGTAAAACATTTCCCACATTCTAAACATGAATACGGTTTTTCTCCTGTGTGACTTCTCTCGTGCGTAACAAGAGTTGACTTATATTTAAACCACATCCCACATTCTGAACATGAAAACGGCTTCTCCACTGTATGAGTTCTTCTTTCTGTACATAGATCTGCATTGTTTGTTAACTGTATACAACGCTGAAAACTTTTTCCCCCTTCTTTACCAACAAGTGCAGTAACAAGTTGTGATTGGTCAGGAGAAGGTTCCTCATAATTAGGGGGATTAGATGATAGACCTGTACTGTGAAGTCCTGGATGTACATTAAGGGTAATGAGGTTTTCTCCTGAAGAGTGCTGCGGGTTATCTTCATCTTCTACTTTATAACTTAGTGATAACATGAAGTTTCCCTCAGAGTTCTCACTGGGATTTTCTGTTGGGATTAAAATAGATTTTGTAAGTTTTTTTTAAACTACAAACTGAACAAATTGATAATCGTTCCATCAGATTGGAAACACACATGTAGTTTGTGATTCATCTGGAGTCAAAGCTAGAAATGGAGAAGGAAGAAGAAGTCCAGAAGTGGATCAAGAAGGAAGAGTTAAAGCCCTTCCTTTATATTTCCTATTACTTATGAATCCACTTCTGGCTTTGGCTCAACAAGTGTTATCAAAATCTGCTGTGTGATTCCCTACATGAGGTAGGAGCCAGCTTCAATAACTGCAACTGTCTTCTTCAGTAAGCTCATATATATCTCACTCCAATAATGGTGCAAATCCACGAGACAAACAAATTTATCCAGGATACAAGGCGTAAACAAAAATTTCCCAAATCATTAAGAATCAATTAAGAAAAGAGCATGACCACTGTCATGTTTCAGACACTTAAAGGGGTTGTCCCGCGAAAGAAAGTGGGGTTATACACTTCTGTATGGCCATATTAATGAACTTTGTAATATACATCGTGCATTAATTATGAGCCATACAGAAGTTATTCCCTTACCTGTTCCGTTGCTAGCGTCCCCGTCTCCATGGTGCCGTCTAATTTTAGCGTCTAATTGCCCGATTAGATGCGCTTGCGCAGTCCGATCTTCTCCCTGGTGAATGGGGCCGCTCGTGCCGGAGAGCTGGTCCTCGTAGCTCCGCCCCGTCACATGTGCCGATTCCAGCCAATCAGGAGGCTGGAATCGGCAATAGACCGCACAGAGCCCACGGTGCACCATGGGAGAAGACCCGCGGTGCATCGTGGGTGAAGATCCCGGTGGCCATCTTGCTAAGGTAAGGAAGAAGTCGCCGCAGCGCGGGGATTCGGGTAAGTACTAAACGTTTTTTTTTTTAACACATGCATTGGGTTTGTCTCGCGCCTATTGAAAAAAAAAAAAACCCGTTTCGGAGCGGGACAACCCCTTTAACCCCTTCCCGCTCCTGGACGTACCTGGTACGTCATGGCAGCCTGGTACTTCCCGCAACATGACGTACCTGGTACGTCCTGGAGATAGCACGGGATCACATAAGATCCCGCGCTATCCCGCAGCGGGAGCCGGCTGTCAGTCACAGCCGGCGTCCCGCTCCAACAGCGGGGGGACATCGGAGATGCGCCCGCCGCTGTTAACCCCTTCCCTGCCGCGATCTAAGTAGATCGCGGCAGGGAAAGAGTTCACAGAGGGATCGCGATCCCTGTGTGTCTCCGGCCGGAACTCGCGATGTTATCGCGAGAGCCCGGCCTGTCACCATGGCAACAGGACGCCAGACACTGGCGTCCTGTATTGCCTGTGCCTATAATCGCTGTACAAGCGATAAGGCATGGCAGAGCAGTAGCTTTGCCATGCCTTATGACAGCGATCATAGGCACAGTGATGTAAGTCCCTCAGAGGGACTCAAATAGTATAAAAAAAAGAAAAGAAAAGTGTAAAAAAAAGAAAAATGTAAAAAAAAAAATGTAAAAAACCCCTTTTTTATGCTTTTTCTAATATTAGCATAAAAAAAGGGAAAAAAAACTAAAACCCCACATATTGGATATTGATGCGTCCGTAACGACGTGTACAAAAAGTTGAACATGCTTTTTATTTTGTACGACAAAAAGCGTAAAAAAAAACGCTAAAAAACAGAGGCAAAATGCTAATTTTTAGCATTTTGCCTCACAAAAAATGCAATAAAAGTGATCAAAAAAGCCGTACATTTCCCAAAATGGTACCAATAAAAACTACAGCTCGTCTCGCAAAAAATAAGCCCTTAAAGAGCTCTGTACATAGAAAAATAAAAAAGTTACATGACTTTGAATGCAGCTATAGAGAAAAAAAAAAGATTTCCAAAAAAAGGGGGTTTTATTGCAAAAAAGTGTAAAAACCTAAAAAAAATATAACAATTTTGGTATCGTTGTTACCATACCGACCCGCAGAAAAAATTTAGTGTGTCATTTATGCTGCATGATTAACGCTGTAAAAAAAAAAAAAAAATCTATGGCAGAATTGATGCGTTTTCTCTCCCTGTTATCATTTAAAAAAAAAAAAAAAAATTTTACGATATTGTCTATATACCCAAAAGTGGCACCGATAAAAACTACAGATCGCCACGCAAAAAACAAGCCCTTATACAGCCGCGTCCACGGAAAAATAAAAAAGTTATGGCTTTTGAAAAATGGAGATGGAAAAATACCAAAAAATCGCTTGGTCCTCAACGCCAAAATAGGCCGTGTCATTAAGGGGTTAACATCCTTTGCCATATCATGACGATAACGAAAACTTAGGACATTACTGTCTGAAACGTGTCAGTCAAATCTTGAACATACGTTTGGAAGTTTTTCTTTTTCAACTGGTTCTTAATAAATTTGGGAATCATTATCTAACCCTTGCATGCTGGATAAACCTGTTTGTTATATGTGATTTCAGCCTTAAAAAACTTTGTAAAGCACTAAAGGTCCTTTTACACGGGAAGATGTGCAGTGAGCATTTTTATGCCTTGGTAAAAATCAGGAAATCACAGGGGAGTATGGCCAAACTGACAAAAATAGAAGTAGGACACAGATAAGGAAGCTTGATGCACAACCTCCCAGTGGAAGCAGAAAGGCCAAATGCTATATAAGGGAGCTAGAAGTAGGTGCAAAGTATTATGAAGACCGCTCACAAGGCCAACCCAAGAAAGGGGAGTGGCTACTCAGTGCTGCACCTGCATATAGGTAAATCATATGAGGGTGACAGGCCAAATGTGCACCACCCAATGCATATCCACTGTGTCTAGAATGAGTAGATGTTTAAATAAATAAATTACTAGTTCTATTGAATAGTAATGCACAAAATGATATCCCAAACCGATCAGCTCCTCCTGCTCTATAACATAGTGATGGCTGTTTAGCCATCATATTCAATGTGACAGGTCCCCTTTAAGCAGTTTTTGATGATTATTAACCCCTTCCAGTTCCAGTGTGTAAATGTACGCCCTGTCTGGGAAGCAGTTGCCGCATGTCCTATCGATAGAGGAGGAGCTGGTTATGACTGACAGTCAACCTCCCGCTGCAATAGAGAACACCGATCCCTGCTGTTAACCCCTTACATGCCACGGTCAATGTTAATTGCGATATTTAAAAGGATCACAGAGGGAGGGTGCTCCCTCTGTGATATTCTTGACCCTCCACAATACAATCATGGAAAGCGATGGTTTGCCAGTACCTGGACACCAGACAATGGAGTCTGAGTTTAGTATGGCCTGTGATTGCTATGGTTACTGATAATGCATTGTACATAATACATAAGTACTGCAATGTATTATCAGAGTGATCATAGCATTGCAAGTTCAATTTCTCCACAGGGACATAAGGATTGTAAAAAAAAAAAATTTTTTTAAAACAACTAAAAACTGTGAAAATACCCCTCCTTTTTACGCACTTTCCTGTTTGTTTACATAAATTAAATTAAAAAATATATATATATAATTTTGGTAGTGTCGTAATCGTACCAACCCGCAGAGAAAATGTATCATGTTATTTATGCTGAATGATCAATGCTGTAAAAAAAAAAGGGAAAAACAAAAAATGATGTGTTTTTTCTCCTTGCCCTCCAAAACAATTTTGTAAAAGCTATGTAATACATTATATGTACCCAAAAAATAGCACAAAAAAACTACAGCTTGCCGTGCAAAAAACAAGCCCTCATATGGCCATACTGATGGCACAGTAGATCCATGTCCGCTGTCACAACACAAGTATCATTTTGGAGCAGCCTTTAAAGGGTTTGTCCTACTTAAAACATTAAAATAAATTAAACAGCTAGTCATGACCTAAAACAACAAAAGAATCAATACTTGTCTTTCCTTTTTTCCCAGACAAGCAGTATGGCGGCTCTCCTGGTCTGTGTTTACAGCAGAAGTCATGCGACCGCTGCAGCGTCACTGTCGCGAGGTTTTGGCATCATGGCACCCAAGATGTGAGCGCTGATGCCAGGAAAATGATGCTGTGGTCTCTGATTGGCTGTTGAATACCCCTGACTTCTGCATAGGCAGGGAGAGCAGTGTGAGCTGTTGTGCTGCTTGCCAGAGCAAGAAGAAAGTTGAGTATTGCTTCTCTTGTTGTTTTAGACAATGGCAGCTGGTTACAAAATGTATTTTTAGTGGGACAACCCCTTGATCATTAATGGGATAGATGACATTGCATACTGGCTGCATGCTGCCCATCGCCATGGATGCAGGATGCAGCTATATGCACTCCTTAGTCAGTAAGTATATGGCCGTTTTCTGTGATTGCTGCCCATCGCCATGTACTTTCTTGTCATATGTGCGCACGTAATACACGCCAGGATAGAACATGCTGCAATTTTTCTTGCGCATACATTTTGCGCAATTTGTGTGAGCAGTAACATGGCCACCTATGGGAGATTGGTACAATGCCGACACACCCGTTTGAGTCCAGCCTAAGCCTAATATTAAATGGGTTGCACCAGGATAACACGTTATCTGCTATCGACAGGAGAGATCAGTGGGGTTCTCACCATTAAGATTCCCACCAATCTTGAGAACAGGACTCTCATGCCCCCCCCCTGCCTGTTACTGTGTGATCACTTCTCCTTTTGCAGTGACATCAGAATGAATGGCCACATATTCAGCCGCTGCTCAATTCATTTCAATGACGAAACTATCCAAGGCTACCCATTGGCTACCCAGTGGAACTGGCTATCTCTGCCAGTCCAATTGAAAATGAATGGCGCGGCAGTGTACTTGCGTGACCAGAGTAAGCCTACAGTGATGAGGACAGGAGACATTGGACCCCTGTTCTCAGGATCAGTGGGGGGAACATCATGTTAAAGGCTAGACTTACAGAATTAACTTATTCCCTATGCACAGGACAGGGGTAAGCATCTCATTAAGGTCTGACTGCTGGAACTCCTATCAATCACAAAAACGGAGGTCTACAGCATCCCCGAATGAAAGGGCTTATGGTGATATGTGCTCACTACTGCTATATTCATTTCAATGGGACCGCCGAAGATATCAGAGTACAAGCACTTGACTATCTCGACAGTCACACTAAAATGAATAAAGCGGTAGTGAACATCACTCAATTCATTCTGGGAAACTCAGGAGCTTCATTCTCATGAACAGTAAGAGTCTCCGTGGCTGGACTCCCATTGATCAGACACTTATCACCTTTCTTGTCTAGAGGGGACAAATGAATTTTGTCGAACAATGCCTTCAAAAATACCTCTAAATTCACTTTCCCCATTCATTATTACATACCTGGGGTAACATCTACTGGAATCTCCTCCTTCACATCTCTCATACACGGGTGATTGTCCGTTATCCGCTCTTCTTCTACCTCCACTTTAATAGATCTGGTATAAGGCTCCACATCATCTACCTGATAGTCCTCCGGGACATCGGGATCTTCCTCTGGACAGTCCTGGGAATACAGCGGACGGTGACATCTCTCCGGGGGATTTCGCCTACTGGCTCCATCTGTGAGGACACAAGCACACAGTGATGACTACATGAGCTCCTGTATATCTATATATCACACACGGCTCTCAGCACCTTCACTTCTATACCAACAGAATACAGTCAGCCCCACATTGAGATTCCCGGCTCGGAGATGCTGCTCCATACAGAGACCTTCACTCCTTCCTCAGGGTCACATCTTCAGCAGGAGGAAGAGACTCGGACATTTCTGAATTTAGATGGTTTTCTACACCAGACAATGTATTACCAAATACTCAATTAATGAAATGTGAATGTCTGTAGATGAACCCGCAGTGACGACCCTCATCTGATATCAGTCACATGGAGAACCTGTAGTAAGGAAACAACTAAAGCTTCATCTCCACCAGGAAACCACGGAGGTGCTGGAGCAAGCAGCAGGCTGGAGGATAGCATTACTGGGAATTGTTGTACTGTGAGTTTCTGACGGCACCAGGAGAGACATTTGTGTTCATCTATAATTGTGACTTAGATACAATCAGAAACATTTTATTAGCAATCAGTGCAGAAATCTGAAAAATCAAAAGGTTCACTTACTTTTTATTGCAGCCATATATAATCCTTCTTACCCTTTGATGTAGCAGGCCAGAGATCCTCCATCATGACCTCCTCGTACAGATCCTGGTGTCCTCCTATATACTCCCACTCCTCCATGGAGAAATAGACAGCCACATCCTGACACCTTATAGGAACCTGACAACACAATATCCAGTCATCACCCAGACCCCTCCTGTTACTGTATAATGTCCCCCATCCCCCGCAGCATCACCTCTCCTGTCAGCAGCTCCATCATCTTGTTGGTGAGCTCTAGGATCTTCTGCTCATGTATCGGGGAGGGAGGCTCTGTGATGGGGAAATGACTCCTGCTCCATCCTCCTGACTCCTGGAGATGGATGATGGGAGTCACACCGTCCCCCGATGTCTTCTTCACTATTGTGTAATCCTGTGTACGGAGAGACACTGAGAGATATCATCATGTACACAATAATAAGTGACGTCACATCCCCTTTTCTAGAGGATTACAATCTGCCCCCCCCCCCCCCCCATACCTCTTCGTCCACCCAAACTGCCCTCATCACACTGCAAACTAGGAAATACCACTGCTACCCTCACATTGTGGAAGAGATAACAATGTTGGAAATGTAGAAGCGCTCACCTCTCCGATCAGCAGGTAGAGGATCTCCAAGGTGAAGTCTAATATTCTTCTGCTGATCTCCTTCCTGTCCTCGGCCATCCTTGGTGGGTCATTCAGGAGAAGGAGTGGATTGGAGGAGAAAACGGGATGAACTGGAGGTTGTAGAACTGCAGGAACCTTTATGAAGAAAGGAGCGGCTGTAAATCCTACAGGGACCTCATCATATGTGATATACAGAACCTCACTTATAGAGCAGCCAGAGAAAAGCTTCTCAGAGCCGTCGCCACGTGGATCAGAGGGGATCCCAACACCAACAGTTATATCCACCGGACAGGGGCATCTAGCAGACATCTAGGGGGTCCTGTGGATGTGCCATAAATGTCCACAGTAGGAAAACCCTGTAAGATGGAATCTGTGACCTCAGACAACCCCATAACAAAGTAAGGAATGACTCAAAGGAAGGACGTCGGGCTTAAATGTATCCTTATAAAACAAGGCAGCCGACACCATTCATACTGGATGCCATACATAATCCCTTACATTATCATGACATCACCCAAGTCCAGTTATCCACAAGCCGGGAGGTTTAGTGCAGAGGCTGTAAGCAGAGCGTGGAAGTGCAACACCCACAATAGCAGCCGCTGCAGCCTGTAAGCACCACATCACAGAGAACACCTGCAGCAGCCAACAGTGGACTTGTGGGGAGGGGTGAGTATTAGATCATTTGTTATTTTCTGCCATGGAGGTCCTATTCTTAACATGAAAGTGTATCTTGGACAACCCCTTTAAGAGCAATTCAGGCATTACACCAGAGACTACAACTCATTAACGCCTTAATGACACGGCCCTTTTTTTATTTCATTTTTGATTGCTCCTATCCCCCATTAAAGAATCATAACTCTTAACATCTATGTAGCTGTTTTTTTTTTTGCGGGATGAGCTGTATGTTCCCGGACTTCTATGTAATGTACTGAAAAATGTTAAACCATTTCTAAGTGGAGTGAAATTAAAAACAAAATTCAGTTCTGACAACTTTGGACAACTTTGCGCACACACTGCCGCAAAAACGACCTGATACCTTCACCCTATGGGTCAGTACAATGACAGCAAAACCAATAGAGGGTTTATGTTGTACTTATTGTATTTGTCACTTTTTCCCTTTTTCCACTGACAGCTGTGAGGGGTTCTTGTTTTGTGGGACGTCCTGCAGTTTCCATTGGGACCATTTTAGAGTCCAAATGAATTTTTGTTTGCTTTTTATTAAAATTCTGT
Source organism: Eleutherodactylus coqui (assembly GCF_035609145.1). Taxonomy (NCBI): domain Eukaryota; kingdom Metazoa; phylum Chordata; class Amphibia; order Anura; family Eleutherodactylidae; genus Eleutherodactylus; species Eleutherodactylus coqui. Next base: position 153,132,818 of record NC_089845.1, on the reverse strand, counting down.
TTTGGAGACGGGGTGACCAAAAAAAGTGTCCTACTGGCGTTGTGTGTTCCTCTGACGACGTCCACCGTGCGGGATAAATGATGCGTTCCTATGGTAGATCGGACGCAGAGAGACCAAATATGATTTTATTTTGATTTTTTTAATTCTAAATATAGGAACAGGGTTTTTTTTAAACGTTTACCTTATTTTTTACCAATCACTAATGAAACATTCTTTTATTTTTAGTCCCCACAAGGGAAGTGAAATTGTGATTGTTTGGTCGCTCATACTGTATTGCATTATGCTGCATTCTGACAGGCAGTCCATAAAGACACACAACAGGCACGCCATGACAGGCAATCAGTGAGGCCAACCATGGGGGCCTCGAGAAGGTCCCAGGCTGCCATGGCAACCAAACAGAACCTTGCAATCTCATTACAGGAGACATTTAAATGCTGCTGGCAGCGGCATTTAAGGGGTTAACAGCTGCGATCAGAGTGAATGCTTACTGCGCATTGTTGGAGGGGGAATAGCTCCGCCTCCATACATCCTGGTCCTCTGGAGGGTGTAACTGTAAGCCCTGGAGCATTAAGGGGTTAATAATGGAAATTGATTCTGTCAACTAGATTTTGTCATGAATTATGACTCCCTTAAAGGGGTTTTCTCAGAATAGGTCATCAGTAGTTGATCAGCGCCAATTGGGATTGCTAAGATCAGAGGACCCGGATGTGGACCCGGCAGTGGGGTCACAGCTGGAAGTGTGATAGAAGCCCAGCATACCCCTCTGGCACTGCAGGGGTTACAGGTAGCTGCTGCCGGCTCCTTCACTGCTGACTACAAGTCATGAATACTGACCACAACCGGCTCTGCAGCTCTTACTTCCGGACAGTGGGAGGATCTGTGGTGACGTCACCGTCATGTGATCAGGGTGGAAGGGGCGGAGCTTCACATCATAGGTTGTCACTGCGAAGATGTCATGGTCATGTGATCAGGGCGGAGCTCAGCACTAGGGTGACAAGTAGTGGCTGAAGGACCTGTGATGATGTAGTTGATCATGTGATGTGAGGGGGCGGAGCTCCTGTGTGGTTTGTATGGAGGAATGGATTCAGTGTTTCCTGTATAGAATGTCAGCAATTGTGTGAGAGCTGGGAGCCCGGGGAATGCTGGGAGTTGTAGTTCTCTCCTCCCTATAATGTCACATGATAACAGCCTGGGCATGCTGGGAGTTGTAGTTCTCTCCAATGCATGGCCCCCAAGTTTTTTTCATGGGCTCCTTACAAGAATACCAATCGAGCCCCCCCCCCTATCACACCCAGGCCACCCACTCTCTACCCCCTGTCACACCCAGCCCATCCACCCACTGCCCCCCTGTCACACCTGGCCCACCTAGCCTATCCACCCACTACCCCCCTGTCATACCCAGGACCCCTATCCCATCCACCTCTACCCCCGTCACACCCGCCCCCCCTCCCCCCCCCAGCCCATCCAGTTACAACCCCCGTCACCCTCGGCCTCCCCAGCCCATCCACACTCTACCCTCCTGTCACACCTAGCCCCTCTAGCCCATGCACCTTATACCCCCTTATCACACCTGGCCCCCCTAGCCCATCCACCCTTTACCCCCCTGACACACCCGGGCCCCCTAGTCCATCCACCCTTTACCCCCCTGCCACCCCCCCCCCCCCCAGCCCATCCACTTACAACCCCCCTGTCACCTTCGGCCTCCCCAGCTCATTCACACTCTATCCCCCTGTCACACCTAGCCCATGCACCTTCTACCCCCTGATCACACCTGGCCCCCCTAGTCCATCCACCCACTTACCCCCTAACACACACGGCCCCCCTAGCCCATCCACCCTCTACCCCCCACATCTCACCCGGCCCCCCTAGCTCATCCACTCTCCACCCCGTCACACCTGGCCCCCCCAGCCCATCCATCCTCCACCCCCGTCACACCTAACATAGTTTGTAAGGCCGAATGAAGACAATGTCCATCTAGTCCAGCCTGTTGTCCTCCTGTGTTGTTGATCCAGAGGAAGGCAAAAAAAACCCCAAGAGCAAAAGCCAATTAGCCCTTTTGGGGGAAAAATTCCTTCCCGACTCCCTAATGGCAATCAGACTGTTCCCTGGATCAACCCCTAAGGCTGGGTTCACACAGGGCGTATTTGTCGCGGATATGTCGCGGTTTTGCCGCAACCTTTCCGCATCTGTGGAAAAACCGCATGCAATGGCCAAATTTAGACGCGGTTTTCACCGCGTATTTATCTGCGGTTCTACCGCCGGTAAATCCGCAGGACCTTTGCTGCAGAAAAAACCGCAGTGGTTTTTTTGGGAGAGACGCGGTTTTAGTTGCTGATTTCCTTGCGTATTTTACTAGGTGCAGATTGTTTAAAAAAAACGATTCCTGTGAGGTCATCGTTCCTGCCCATTTCTGCACAGGGTAGGAAGAGCCTTGTATTTGTGGCCATTTTGTCTTGTACAGCAGACATGGAAGGTGCAACAGCTATCCGGCTCAGGCGCGCCTACCGCCGCAGACTGACTGCCTTTGTGATTATGATGGATAGAGAACAATCAGAGAAGGTGAGCGATTGGTTTTATGGTCATTGTGTGCTTAGTTTCCTTGTTGTTTGTTGATGCATTGTGGACTAGGGTGCGATTGCGGCCATGTGCTTTAATTCATGTGCTTTAATTCCTGCTAATATTCTTTTACAGACTGATCGTGCTTCCCGGCGTCAGAGACGCTATTGGGTTCATCCCATTTTGACGGAGAGGGGGACCAAGGGCCATTTTGCGAGCCTCTACCAAGATTTAAAAAACTAAGTGAAGTGTAGCATGTGAATATTATTCACAGAAAAAGCCAAAAATACAATACCTGAAGGTCTGCAAAGCAGACACGGTCGCCATAAGGCAGGCACAATCGCCGTAGGGCAGGCGCAATGGCCGTAAGCCCTGGAGATATGCAGTCAGCCAGACAATAAAGTGGAGGAGCAGCTTGTTCTTGGCAGGCTAATATGCAGTCACCCACTCAACCCAGCCCAGATTGGGGAGGAGTGACTGCATATACTAATAGCCTGCACATGTGAACGATACCTCACCTCTGTGATTTTATGTAATTTAGGGTGAAGTCACACAAACGTATATCGGCTCGGTTTTCACGCCGAGCCGATATACGTTGTCCTCGTGTGCAGTGGGGGAGGATGGAAGAGCCAAGTGCAGGAACTGAGCTCCCACCCCTCTTTGCCTCCTCTCCGCCCCTCTGCACTATTTGCAATGGGGAGAGGTGGGACGGGGGCGGAGCTAATTCTAGGAACTGAGCCCTGCCCCCGCCCCGCCTCTTCCCATTACAAATAGTGCAGAGGGGCGGAGAGGAGGCAAAGAGGGGTGGGAGCTCAGTTCCTGCACTTGGCTCTTCCAGTCCCCCCCCCCTGCACACGAGGACAACGTATATCGGCTCGGCGTGAAAACCGAGCCGATATACGTTCGTGTGACTTCACCCTTATAGTGAGTAGCGTAGGTACTGACGGAAGCGGTGTGACCTCGACGCGGTCCGTCAGCCTATGCGTTTTGGCCAAAATGCAGTACCAACACCCGCATTTTCTTAGTACTTTTGTATGTAGTTTGCTAGTTGGTGGGGGAGCCCAAGATGTCAGCCAGTGTGGCCCACCTTGGAGATACAGGGCAACCCGCCGTTATATCAGCCAGGGTTGATATCCTGTATGGTGGGTCGCCATCCATCTATGGCTGACATCTTTGGTATCGTTCACATGTGCAGGCTATTAGTATATGCAGTCACTCCTCCCCAATCTGGGCTGGGTTGAGTGGTTGACTGCATATTAGCCTGCCAGGAACAAGCTGCTCCTCCACATTATTGTCTGGCTGACTGCATATCTCCAGGGCTTACGGCCATTGCGCCTGCCCTACGGCGATTGTGCCGGTGGCGATTGTGCCTGCCTTATGGCGATCGTGCCTATGGCGAACGTGTCTGCTTTGCAGACCTTCAGGTATTGTATTTTTGGCTTTTTCTGTGAATAATGTTTTTGTTTTTTTCCCTCACCTCTGTGATTTTTAGCATGTGAATAGGTTTGAGGTTGCGCAAAGAATTTTTATTTATTTTAGCCCGCTCTCCCTTTCTCTCTCTCTGCAGCCATCCGGAGAAGTTCGTTGCCTTCTGCAGGCTGCCTATGGAGGCCTTTGAGCCTTCTGCAGCTGGTGCGCCGGGACCTGACCTACCAGGATACACTGATGAGGAAGGCGATCACTGCAGAAGAAAGGCTGCTCATCACCCTTCGGTAAGTAACCTTTGTTATACTTGCACTGTTGTAATATCAGTAATGTAATTTGCGACTGTAGCGGCCTTTTTTTTGTAAATGCTTTATTTTTCTGCGATTTTTAGCGCAGTACCGGTTTTTATTTTTCATGCGATGCTCTGATTGCTCCGGCAGTAGGACGTAATGCTATAGCATTAGGTCACACTGCTTTTGGACAGCTAGGCTATCAAGCACCCCTTTTATTAGCACAACGGCCATCATGACACCTGCACGGCTACCCCGATCTCAGCGGGTGGGTGTTTGGTTGCCCGTGCGTGACACCAGAACAGCATTTGGGGTATGTAAATGCCGCTGTCAGAATTGCCAGTGGCATTTAAAGGGTTAACCCATTCCAATCCAATGTCGGGCCTGTGCCGACATCATAATTTCCCGGGAGGCAGAGGGAGAATGTGGAAGACGCCGGACAGGTAAGCAGGTCCCCCCACGGTGCAGCAAGCAACTGCACCCTTCCGAACTCTGTCAGTTCAGGAGGGTGCAGGGAAATTGTTTTTTCTCATGCATTCTCCCCAGCTCCAATTCATTTTGAGCTGGGGATAATGAATGAGAAAAAATTATTGGATTGGAAAGGGATAACAGCCGCCATCGACCCAGTGGCCGCTCGCGGCTCTTGACCGCGTGTCTTAGTTGTAACCTCTTGACGCCCTTGCTGCGTGGAGGGAGACAGCGCCGCTAGCTCCCGCGATACACGTTCTGCAGCTGCTGGACATAGCTTTTCTTTTGCTCCATGACAAAGGTGTTCATGCAGCGGAAGAATCACTCCATTGTTTAATTCGCAGGCGACGTTGCAGAAAATGTTACGTTGTTCGTTTCGGGTATTGATCTGGTATCTTTCGGGGAGGCCGGTTGAACTGTTTGTTGTCTTCGTCATTCTCTCTTCTGCTACATAACACAGCCATCATCATCTTGTGGCTGGTTGACTTCAGAAAAAAATTGGCAGCAGAGAGATTGTTGAACGTACAATACCAGCAAAGTTGGGCAACCTTTGTTGTGCACTGGCAGTCAACGGATCCTTGTTACGTTCCCGAGTGCGGCAGGAACATGTTTGCATTTTCCCATTCTCTCTCCCCTAATGTTGTGGATGGGGAGAATGGAAATCTGAACCATGTGTGGCGTGGAAAGTGAAAATTTAACCTCCCCATGGCTACCTCTGCAATGCACATCTTATTTCCTTCACACGAATTCAACTGCGTTCTCCAATAAATTTCGTGTTGAGAACAATATCTGAATACTGTATATATAGAAGTGTTGATGTAATGCAAGTCTTCAGTGTGTACTAACTTTTGTTTCTCTTCTCTGCTTCTTTTCAGCTTCTTGGCCACAGGAGAGAGCTATGCATCCCTGCATCTCCAATTTCGTGTTAGTAAATCTACCATCACCGAAATTGTGAGGTCCACATGCAGCGCCATCCGGCAGAAGTTGCAGCCCATCGTGATGCCTTCACCTACCGAGGACACTTGGCAGCGTGTTGCAGCAGGCTTTCAATCTGTTGCCAAATTTCCTAACTGCATAGGCGTGGTCAACGGTAAACATGTGCGTGTGCTTCAGCCAGCCCACTCCGGCTCCAAATTTTACAATTACAAAAAATGTTTTTCAATTCTCCTGATGGCGGTGGCTGATGCACATAGCAAATTTGTTTGCATCGACGTCGGCGCCTATGGCAGCACTGGGGATTCTCGGGTGCTGCGAACTTCACAGATTGGGATGCAAATTCTCCGAGATGGCGTCACGCTCCCAGCCCCACAACCTTTCCCGGGAACCACACATCCAGTCCCCTTTGTGATGGTATAGGATGAGGCTTTCCCGTTGATGCCAAACCTGTTGCGCCCATACCCGCGAAGAGGACTGAATGCCCGGAAAAGGATTTTTAATTACAGGCTGAGCCGGGCACGTCGCGTGGTTGAGTGTGCCTTCGGGATTATGGTAAGTCAGTGGAGAGTTCTAGGGACTACACTGTTAGTAGAACCTAACACAGTTGATGACCTTGTCAAGGCATGTTGTGTTCTTCACAACTACCTCCGGGACTATCGCCCCGAGGTAGATGTGGAAGAACTCGATCCTGCCTTTGACACGGTCATCAACTGGGGGGCAGGTCGCCCGCCTGCTACAGCAGTGCAGGTACGAGAACTCTTCACTGACTATTTCCTTAGTCACGAAGGCACCGTGCCATGGCAGTTCTCCTGCGTCGGTGGTGTGCAGCCCTAATTGCAGTGTGACCCTCCCCCGGCGCCCAGCCCCAGAAGGACGCGGACAAAAAAGTGCGGCAAAATACTTTTAATTAAAGGCACATCAAAGGTCACTCCACAAATAATTTCCATATTTCAAGAATTGTTAAACGGGTTGGTTGCACAATAAAATGTGTTTATATTTCAAGAAAAACTTTGTCCTTCCATTTTTTTCGCCGCACAAAATACTTATTTTAAAAATCACGAAAATTGTTAGGCTATGATGGTTTTTTATAAATAGCTTAATGAACATTGCAGGAGTATTGGTGTTGAACCGTATCCTTCTTTTAAGCGTAGTTAACGATTACCACTACGTGACTAGGAGAACAAATTTTGCACAAGCAATGGAACCACTTTTTCAAGCTTGACGACACACCACAATCTACCGTTACATTAGCCACGCAGCAGGAGTGCATCACATCATTTTTTTTTTAAACACGTTCATCCTGACAGAATTTAACATCCCTGTCGGATAGCGGTATTGTGTGTTTGCTGTTATATTTCTATCAACAATAAGGAGGGCCTGTAGTTGCAGTCATTTGGCACGTGGAAACAGTATAATTTTATGTGGTGTAACGTTTTTCTCTGTCGCAGGCCGATCCACAACCTGTTTAGCTTTTGCCACACTTGACGTACATACCGCAAGTGAAAATGCTGATGGGAACAGGCACACAGACTGCCCCTGTTCTCATCAGGATTTTTTTTTTTCATACTCTAACTCCGCTAAACATACAGAACACTGGAGCGAACATGAAGATACACATGAAAATAAATAAAGGAAAACAACAAGGAATGACAATGACTCCGAGAAGTGACTAACCCCAACCTTGGAGGACAGCGAGGCAGCGGAAAAATCACACTGCACGCGCAAACACACTCCTTCTCGTACAGTGGCACAGCCATCGAAGAACCTAACGGCCATGCCACTGACGGGAAGGAATGTGTGTGCCTTGCCTATTTTGCAGCAGAGCAGATAGTAGCCGGCAGTGAGCAATGTAACTAATTGCTCCCCTATCTTTCCCATGACCATCTGTTAGGATTTCTGGGACACCAGCCAACTCCATGCAGTGTTACACAAGGCAGCAGCACAACGGAACCTGCACTTTACAATGGTAGCGTCTAAGACATTGCAGTTATCCCCATTCAACAGTTGTGATCACTGCAGTGTTGTATAACTAATAAAAGAGCCTTCTCCTGTACTGGATTGAGATCCGTTTGGTGGCGAGTACAGGCGCGCGGTTGAGTGTTGCGATGTCTGATGCAGAGGGCTGTTCATGAGTGAGAGAAACGACGATTGGGAAGGGGAACCGCCAGAGCCCGTGTCGCCGTAGCCAGTGTCTTGAGACCCATGGTGCATGGGGTATCCCGTTGTCCTAGAAACCCTGGCAGGTTGATCAGGGAAAGATTGGGGTGCAGGCAACATGCGGTTTAATGGTGGTACTGGAAAGGCTGCAGTTTTCATAGCCAAAGTAATGGCACAGCTATCGCCAATGGGCCTTTGAGAACCAAAAATCTCTAACACAGTGTAAAGAACGGGCGGAATAGCCCACTGACGCTCCGAGCTCAGTTCACGAATGCGTGCCGCAATGGTGGCACCCATTGTGTCCCACTGATCCTCCGTCTCAGACCGCCGCAATAAAGAAAGCGCCTCTTGGGTGGCATCTGGCTTGTTATTCTTCCGACGCGGGCGAGCAGCAACGATGCGGCTCGGAACTCACCTCCCTGCTACTACATGCTCTCCTGTCAGGGGCTGTAGTACTGCCACACAACACATTTTGTTCACCCACTTCCGGAGTTACTGAAGTGGGGTACAAATCGGGCGTGCTACGCTGGCTGTCTTCCAAGGCTGGGGTACCTTCTCTGGGCACATCATCCCGCGACTCCTGTCCTGGCCCTTCTGTGTCGGCTGAAGCGGTTGCGACCGTGGGAGGCGCGGCCGTGATGTTCCCGCTGGATCTGTGGACGAAACAAGAGTAGCGTTTAGAGACATACAACATCAAACTGATACGCCATCGAAGCCGAGCTATAAGCTTGCTTAAATATTTGCACTTACGGACGCAATGCTCGACTTGTTCTGAGGAAGTGCAGTATGTCCTGGTGTGGACACTTTTTCTCTGACGGGGACATGCCGCTTTTTTCACATTCCCTCTCGTGTTTCTTGTAGCAGTCCCGAACTGACCGCCAGCGATTCTTGACGTCTTTAACTGCAAAATTACAGATGGCAATTAAACATGGTTTTTAAAAGCAGTCTGCAAAACTATGCAATCCACCGAACGCTGCAATAAACAGTGTGGTTAGATGCAGTACAGTTGTAAGTACATCCAAGAAAGAAACACCAAATTCAAACCCATACTTACGGATTTCACTGTGGAGGGCAGCAGTAGCGGAGTCCCAATTGGGATACATCCCAGTGCAGACCGCAAGCCAGGCGTCCGCCTTTAAGTCACGGTCACTGTAGCCCGGCTCGGCTGGGTCCCAAATCTCAGGCCTACTTTCAACCTGCAGGGGGGAGGAAAGAAGAAAAGTAGTTGAATAGCATTCCGAGGGGGGTGGATATGGTTGTGTCAGCGCGCACTACACTCACCAAGGTTATCATCCTGACAACGTTGATCCCCATCCGTTGATACCACGCCATTGTCCGGAATGAGGGATGATGGTGCGAATTGAATGTGCTTGGCGACTACAGAAAATGTTGGCCGTCCTGTGAGCAATCAGAAAAAGTTAGCATTTCATCACATACACAACATTATGGCCCTCTAGCGCACAATTGCAAGCCGCCCGAAATAACGTCGAGGCTCACATCTACACACGTGACATGCCGATGGGAGAGCAATTCTATAAAAAGATAAGTGATAAAAAATATTTTAAGCTTCCTATTTGTAAGTTGCGGTAGGCAATGCAAAAAGGGACTAAACGCGTGGCCTCGCCCGTGCAAAGGCAGGCCATGAAACCAGGTGGGGGGCCATGGATAGAACCGACTTAACGCCAACCATGCCCCTTGGAAAGTTACGCCATAAATTGTGGAGCAAAGCAAGGGAGGAAAGCAGCAGATAACGTGCGTTGCAATGCCAAAAAAAAAGGACGCAAAAGAGCGCAAAGCGGGCCGGAGAGCTAAATAAGGTGGGGTGGAGCTGCACCCGTCTTGCCTGCAACGAATGGCGAAGTTGTGCATTACCTTCTTTAGCCGAGGTGGAGGATTGTGCCGCTGCTGGGGTTGGCCGGTTGCCTGCCCCGCTGGTGGTAGTGGTGGTGCCTCCTCTGGTGGTTGTAGTGGTGGTGCCTCCGCTGGGGGTTGTAGTGATGGTGCTGCGGTGGGCCAGCTGCTTGCCCCGCTGGGGGTTGTAGTGGTGGTGCCTCCGCTGGGGGTTGTAGTGGTGGTGCTGCGGTGGGCCCGCTGCTTGCCCTGCTGGGGGTTGTAGTGGTGGTGCTGCGGTGGGCCAGTTGCTTGCCCCGCTGGGGGTTGTAGTGGTGGTGCCTCCGCTGGGGGTTGTAGTGGTGGTGCTGCGGTGGGCCAGCTGCTTGCCCCGCTGGGGGGTAGTGGTGGCTTACCCGCTGGGGGTTGTAGTGGTGGTGCTGCGGTGGGCCGGCTGCTTGCCCCGCTGGGGGTTGTAGTGGTGGTGCTGCGGTGGGCCAGCTGCTTGCCCCGCTGGGGGATTGTAGTGGTGGTGCTACGGTGGGCCAGCTGCTTGCCCCGCTGGGGGGTAGTGGTGGCTTACCCGCTGGGGGTTGTAGTGGTGGTGCTGTCGTGGGCCAGCTGCTTGCCCCGCTGGGGGTAGTGGTGGTGCCTCCGCTGCTGGCGGTGCTTTTCCCGCCACTGACGGGGTGGAGTTTCCCGCCTGTGGCCCAGTATTTTCCCCTGGGCGTTAGTGTAGTCCCTACCGCTGGTGCTGCTGCCAATCGGTGTGGTGCCACTGTGGGGGGGTCTGGTGCCACTGTGGGGGGGTCTGGTGCCGCCGGGTGTGGTGCTGCCGGCAGAGCTCCTGCTCCCTGCTTCCTCTCTGCATGCTGTCCCGGCTGAAATGGCGCCAAGCGGCTAAAATGGCCGCTGAACCACTTCCTGTTAACAAACTTTATTGCCCCTCTTTTCTCATGCGAACAATCTGCTGCGGAACCGCTTGGAAAAACCGCTACCAAAAAAAGCAATAGCGGTTTTCATTGCGGTTTTAGCTGCACTCATGGGGCCCTATGGAAAAAAAAACGATGCGGAAAGGTAGAAAGATTGGACATGCTGCATCTTTCAAAACCGCGACGCAGTTGCTTATCCGCACTGTGGCTCTGCGGTAAATTTTACGCCCTGTGAGAACGAGATTTTGGCCAAACACATTGGCACTGCATTGCACTGCAACCGCGATGGAATGGCCGCAATGCGGATATGCAACGGCAAACCGCGGGAAATAAGCACCAAATACGCCCTGTGTGAACCCAGGCTAATAGTTCCTACCTGTCTGTATACCCGATTAACAATTAACCTAAGATTTATATCCTGTAATATCCTTCCTCTCCAGAAAGACATCAAGTCCCCTTTTAAACTCCCCTATGGATTTTGCCCTTCTAGCCCATCCACCCTCCACCCCATCACACCTGCCCCCCCTAGCCAATCCACCCTCTACCCCCCTATTAATGCTGTTACGGTACTCTGCATGTTTTAGTCAAGGTGGAAAAATACCCAAACAATAGATGAAGTTATTTTATTAGATGTGTCCCTACAATACAAACCACAGTGAGCGCCCGGTGATGGGAGAACAGCCGCAGCGCCCCAGGGGAGACAGGGACCCGGGGGGTGACGGTTATACTTACAGGGTCCCGCAGCATCTCGTTTTAGCAGGAAGGAAGAAGATGGCGGTCAGCGGGACAGGGAGTATCATCACATCCTGGGGTCCCTGCCACGTCCCCCAAGCACCACAACTGGGGGGACATAAAGGGTAACAGATGATGAGTGTTGTCATTGGGAACAGAAAAATTATCATTTTTTCCTGGTCGGCCGGGCCCTCCCTGTAATGTCTCTGATATCCAATAATAATGGCCTGGAGATGCTGGGAGTTGTAGTTCTCCCTGTAATATCCTCTGATATCCCAGCGTGGGACATCACTTTCCGAAAGAAACAACAAAAATGAACATTAAAGTAGAAATGACGCACTTGATGTGACCACTGATTCCTCATGGGGGCGTACCGTCACCCCTGCAGTCCAAGATAGGCTTAAGGAATATGAGATTTCTCGGGCCAGCACACATAGTCCAGCAGGGGACATCCACAGGGAGGGCGCTGGAAAGTCCACTCAGGGGTCCAGTTGGCCATGGGGGATACATAAAAGATAAGGGTGTATTCACGCGGGCGAGAAGATCTGTGCATAGCCAAACAGATTCTCTTTTACTCCTGCTCCCCATGCTGGTTGGCAGACCCGTCCTTCCTGGGACGGGACCGGCGTCTCTGACATATCCTCTAGAGAAGTGAGGTTAATGGATTTACAGCCTGAACGCTGGGATAGTAAATGCCCATCACTCTTAGGCTAGTTTCACTCGGACCGATATTGCGCTCATCAACATGCGTTTTATCTGCAGATGTGAGATGTTCTTCAGGCAAAGACGCCTCACATCGCTTCCGTGAAATTCCAATCCTATCACGCGAATTTCAAGCGCAATAGTGGATCACAAGTGTTTGCCATTGATTTCAATGAGAAATCTCGCATCGCACTCACATGCACATCGCATTGCACAGCTCTCGCGTGCCGTATCTTTAAGGTTCCATTAAATTCAATGGGCGAACTTGAAAAAATAAAACAAGCTGCGATTTTATTTATTTTTTTACCTTGTGGTATCACCGCAAGGGAAAAACCTCCCTCATGTGTATGACTCATATATGGGTTCACAGTCGTTATCTAGAAAACTGGAGGCTTTTCTGTCCCTAATTTATGACATATTATTATAAATTATCTCAACTTGTACAAATAGGGGCTGGGGATTTAAAGAGAATGAGTCATCAGAAAATGACCTAATATATAAATCACATTTTTGTGTTAAACGTATTTTAAGACTATTTGATGATTTCTTAAGACTTCCAGTAACAATCTATATTAAAAAAAATTCCTAAAATCCGGCCTTTTTCAGACTGACCACAGAGCCGAATAATAATCAGATATTTCCTGTTCTGCAGGTATTAGCTGTGATTATTTACTCCCCCCTCCCTGCACAATGGTCTCTACACAGGTCACAGAGCATGCCTAGACCAATCAATGGGTCCCTCCTGTCTGTTGTGTGAACGGCCCATGAGGCTGCTGTAAAGCACAGCTCTAAATCCTCTAAATGCTGTTGAATGTAGCTCAGAAAAGATGGATGCCCCCTAAATCATGCATGGACAACAAAATAGAAAAAAATCTACAATCAAAAAAAAAAGGAAAGAATGGAAAATGTTTTCCTATCTGGCTTTAAGTAAATAAAAATTGGGGATAAAGTCACTTTAAGACCAAAGTGGTAGAGATGGAGGTAGAACCTGTGAAACCATTTAAGTAGGAAGTTTCACTACGGAGACAAGTTAAAACACCAGAAAATAGACATTCTGTTTTTCATGAAAGCCTTCAATAATCATTGGGAATAAGATTAATTAAAAGCACAAATAAAACATTCCCCTTCCATGATCAAATTGTCATACAATTCCAGACACTGGCCTCAGGGCTGGGGTGAAACAATGAAGCTCTGATGGCAAGCTTCTGGGTGTTACCATGAGGCCGGTCAGGGACCTCGGGTGGCAGTGGTGCGGTTCGCCACGGCGTTCTGGGATGGTGTTGCCGCCACGTTCGGGTCGGCGAGCGGCGACCCCATGCCCCGGTATGCCTGCTATAAGAGGCGTGCACGCTCTATCTCTGTCAGTTATAGTGGCTGGCTGGGAGCTCGATTGGCTTGATTGGTCTCCTGAATATAGTCTGGCAGCTGCTGATAGCAGTTGCCAGTTATTGGTTCCGTTCCCTGTGTGCTTGACTTCGGTCCTGCTCCAGTGGAAGTTACCTTGTCTCAATCCAGCTCTGCCTGTGTTCTGTCGTTTTCCTGTCGTGTTGGCTTATTCCATCTGCCTAGCTTGTCAGTACAAGTAAGTTTTCATCCACATAGGTACGGCGGTTCCTCCCTGTCCTGCCACTAGGCAGCGTAGGGTCAGTTGGTGGCCTGGACCTGTGCACCTTTGGGGCTACCTCCAGGAATGGGCATTGGTGTGAGTGAGGGTTAGGGAGTCCCGCGCCGTGCGTACCTGTGCACATATTAGCATCTTCTGCTTAGCTTAAGCAGCGCTGCTGATTAGAGCCACCTGATTGGCTCTTCGGCACTACGTGACTACACAGCGTGCTACAAACCTAACCCTAACCCCAACCCTAAACCTAACCCTAAACACTAACCCTACACCTAACCCTAAACCCTAACCCCGTGCTGCTTAACGGTATTGTGTAGTGCACGGCTGCTGAAGGCAATGCGCGTGCACGCTGTGTAGTCACGTGGTGCCGAAGAGCCAATCAGGTGGCTCTAATCAGCAGCGCTGCTTAAGCTAAGCAGAAGATGCTAATATGCTACCTGTGCACCCTACTAGTACTGTAACATAATAACTGGCCCAAAAAATATTTTCCTGCATTTTTTTGAGGTGGGATTCACGGTGTGAATGCAGTCCTACAATATGATTACCAGTCAGATTCGTGACCTAGCCAGGATGGTTCAGGACCTGTCGGGGCGTCTCAGCCATCATGAGCAGCAGTTGGTTGTGCCCGCTGATCCAGTAGCTGAACCTAAATGTCCATTACCAGAGATGTTCTTAAAGGACCGTAAAAAATTATTTGTATTCTGGGAGGCTTGTAAGTTGTTTTTTCGCTTGCGGCCCTGTTCCTCTGGGTCCGAGCCCCAACGGGTGGGGATTGCTATGTCTTTGCTCAGAGAAGGGCCACAGCCATGGGCCTATTCTTTACCGGCTGATTCCGCTTGTCTGCAGTCGGTAGATTCTTTTTTCATTGAGCTCGGGAATATTTTTGATGAACCCGATCGTGCAGGTTATGCAGTCAGTAAGTTATTGGCCCTTCGTCAGGGGCGCCAGTCGGCAAAAGAATACTGCTCTAGTTTCAGGCAGTATTCAGATGAATCTGCATGGAACGACTGTGCGCGCAAGGATTTATTTTTGGTAGGCCTGTCTGACACAGTAAAAGTTCTATTGCTGTCCCATCCATCACCCTCTACTTTAAATTAAGCTATGAAATTGGCAGTCAGAGCTGATCGTAGACTCAGGTCTAGAAGGGAAGCTAAGCTAGAGTACCGTCAAGAATGTGGTGCTAAGTCTCTGGCGACTTCTATAGCCTGTACCCTATTGTCAACCCCCGGAGCTGATGGAAGTAGACCAAATCAGATGGCGGGAGCACGCTGGTTCTCTAAGCTTGACCTGCGGGGGGCTTATAATCTTATACGTATTAAGTCTGGTGACGAGTGGAAGACCGCATTCAACACCTCGTTGGGGCACTTTGAGTGTCTGGTTATGCCCTTTGGGTTATGCAACGTCCCTGCGTTTTTTCAGGGGTTTATGAACGCAGTCTTCCACGATTATCTAGGGGTTTTTATGGTTGTCTATTTGGACGACCTTTTGGTGTACTTGTCGGATTGGGACACGCATGTTAGACATCTCCATTTAATGATAGAGTGGCTATGGGAGTACCAATTGTATGTTAAATTGGAGAAGTACTCATTTGGGGTCAAACGCGTGTCATTTCTGGGGTATATCATTACTCCAACTGATGTGTGTATGGAGTCAGACAAGGTTGCGCCAATCACACAATGGGCTAAACCAGATAATTTGAAGGCTCTTCAGCGCTTTCTTGGGTTTGCCAACTTTTACAGAAAATTTATCAGACATTTTTCAGTGATTGCACAACCGCTGACTGATCTCACTAAAAAAAGGAGCGGACGTGATGTTGTGGTCTTCAAAAGCTTCAGAGGTGTTTGAGCAACTTAGAGGGCTTTTTCCACCGTGCCGGTGCTTGCTCAGCCGGACCCTCAGAAACCCTTTTTCGTGGAGGTAGACGCATCTGAGGTTGGGGTGGGTGCAGTCCTCTCCCAGGTATTGGTGGCCCATTCAGGGTATAGTCCATGTGCCTTCTTTTCCCGCAAATTCAGTAGCACCGAGCGCAACTACGATGTTGGGAACAGGGAACTGTTGGCAATAAGATGGGCATTTGAGGAATGGCGTCATCTTCTGAAGGGGGCTCGACACCAGGTGACAGTCTTCACCAATCACAAGAACTTAGTGTATCTTGAGAATGCTAAGCGTGTCAATGCGCGGCAAGCCAGGTGGGCACTTTTCTTCTCGAGATTCAATTTTACAGTCACGTACCTGCCGAGAGATAAACATGTGAAAGCTGACGCCCTCTCCCACAGTTCGGGACTCTGGAGGTTAAGGACTCTTTTCCGGAAGGAATCCTCCCGTCCGGTGACGTGGGGGCAGCCCTGACACGGAACCTTCCGGCTCAGCTACAGGAATATCAACAAGAAGCTCCAGAGGGGGTTTTGGCAGGGAAGTTATTTGTACCAACGTTCCTGCGGTTGTTGGTTCTGAAAGAGTCTCATTCATGCATTTTGCAGGGCATCCGGGGGTCTAGGGGACTCTTGAGCTATGTTGCCATTTCTACTGCTGGCCTGGCATGGTACGGGAGGTCCGGGAGTTCGTAAATAGTTGTTCAGCTTGTGCATGTGGTAAGAGTTGCCGTAAGAGCCCTGAGGGACCATTAATGTCGCTGTCAGTACCTGGTAGTCCATGGTCACACGTGTCCATGGATTTTGTCACTGACCTGTCCCTGTCACAAGGTTGTTCCACAGGCTCTCGAAAGTGGCCCATTTTGTTGCTTTGGAAAAATTACCGTCTGCCGCTGAATTAGTGAAGATTTTTGTTAGAGAGATTATAAGATTGCACAGAATACCAATCAATATAGTTTCGGATCGGGGGGTGCAATTCGTGGCCCAATTTTGGAGGGCCTTCTGTAAAAATTTGGGAACATCTGTCTTTCTCATCAGCGTTTCATCCGCAGACGAATGGGCAAATGGAATGTAAAAATCAAGACCTAGTACAATACTTGCATTTTTTTGTGGGCCAGAAGGTCAGTCGGTGGGTAGAGTTTTTACCTTTGGCCCAATTTGCCATAAATAATCGGATCAGTTCTGTGACGGGGGTGTCACCTTTCTTCTGTGTGTTCGGTCGGCATCCCCGATTCCTGAGTTCCATTCCAGTACCTACAGCTTGTCCCGCTGTTGATGTTGTTACTAGTGAGTTGCCGGAGGTCTGGAATGGTGTGCACAAGAATCTGGAGGAAGCAAGTGGTCGTATGCAACTACATAGTTGTAAAAGGTCCACTGTGTCGGAGCCATTTCAGGTCGGTCAGAAGGTCTATCTGTCCATGAAGAATTTAAAATTGAAGCTCCCCTCGGCAAAGCTTGCGCCGCGTTTTATCGGTCCCTTTGCCATAACACGAGTCATTAATCCTCTATCTTATGAGTTGGATTTACTGCGTTCTTGGGGCGTGCATAGGGTGTTTCATAAATCCCTTTTGAAGTTGTTTATCCCTCTGGTTGTCTTATACGAAAGTCATCAACTCCTGCAAGAGAGGGTTTTCTTGTGAAAAAGGATGGGTCTCTTTGCCCATGTATAGATCACCAAGCACTCGGTGCAGTAACAGTGAAGACAAGCTATCACCTGCCCTTGATTATGGAACTGTTTGATAGAATCCAAGGAGCCAGGGTCTTCACTAAACTTGACCTGCAAAGTGTATAGAGGTTTGGATGCAGCAGCGCAATGAATGGAAAACTGCATTCAACACTTGTGATGGGCACTACAAATATTTAGCCATACACTTTGGACTCTATAATGCAGCTGCTTTTTTTCATGAATTTTTGAATGTTTTTTTCTACGATCTGTTGAAAACCTGTGTAGTTGTTGACCTGGACAATCTTTTGATATTTTCTCCTGATCTCACTACAGTTTGCAAGCAAGGGAGAACGATCCTTCAACATCTCTTTGGCAATGGTCTGTTCGCAAAGTTGGAGAAGTGTGTTGTTGAACACATAAACCTGCCCTTCATAGGATATATCACCCCTGATACTGACCATAAGAAGTTGTTTATGGTCCTTAATTGGCCTAGACCACAAGGTCTGAAGGCAAAGCAACACTTCCTAGGCTTTGTTATTATTATCAACAGTTTATACTGCATTTTCTTTCCTCACTGCACCAATTTCTATACTTACCAAGTGAGAAGTGAATGCTCAGCAGTGGACTTCTGATGCTTAGAGGCCTTCCAGAAGCTAAAACAAGCCTTTCCACAAAACCAGATTTTCATCGTCCAGATGTCACCAAACCATTTAATCATGATGTTGATGCTGTGAGGTATGGCGCAGCTACCTTAGTCCCACGTGGTTTTGCAACACTGCTGTGTAGTTTGTAAGTGGAAGAGTTAAATGCTTTTCAGCAACTAGGAAAGCTGAGTACTGAAGGGGGCTTTGAAGCAGCTAGACTTCAAAATGACTGTCGCAACTCCACAAGGGGCCTGTAAGGCTCAACAGCCTTCCTAAACCAGAGCTGGAAATATTTACAATACGAGATAAGGACAGGAACAGCCCTTCCCAACCCAGTGACTTCTCCTCCCTACTTTGGAACTGGCCACGGCAGTACTGCTATCTTTTTGGAGCCTTTTTTTTTTTTTAAAAAGGAACTTCTCTCAAACAAAGAGGAAAATGTAGTTTGGAAATTATGACGGATCTGTGCGTCCAGAACTGCAGCCAGTCAACCATAATAATAATCTTTATTTGTATAGCGCAAACATATTCCGCAGCGCTTACATAGACAGGGGGAATACAGAGAGACAAAAGTACAAAAATTACAGAACCACGGCTACATAGTAATCAGTTGATGGAAACAATAGGGGTGAGGGTCTTGCTTCAACGAGCTTACATACTACAAGTAATGGGGTGATACAGAAGGTAAAGGGGCTGGAGATGTGCCCGGTATGGCGGGGTGGAGAGTGAGGGATGCTATACACAGACAATGGTCAGACATTTAGCGGTGTGACGGCAGAATCGTTATGACTGCAGGAGCGGTTTATGATGGCTAGCAGGGATTGCAGTCAGTAGGTCAGGGAGCATGTTATCAGGCGGCGTACAGAGGGGTTTGTTTAGGGTATGCGGTATGCCTCCCTGAAGAGGTGCGTTTTTAGAGCACGCCTGAAGTTTTTCGAGTCCTGGATTGCCCGGGTAGCCTTTGGTAGTGTGTTCCAGAGGACCGGTGCTGCTCTGGAGAAGTCTTGGAGGCGGGAGTGAGAAGTTCGAATTAGAGGGGTGCGCAGTCTAGTTTCGTTAGCAGAGCGGAGAGCCCGGGCTGGGTGATGGATTGAGATGAGGGAGGCAATATAGGGTGGCGCTGCGCTGTGAAGGGCTTTGCGGATGAAGGTAGTGAGTTTAAATTGAATTCTGTATTTAGTGGGCAGCCAGTGCAGTGACAGGCACAGGGCAGAGGCGTCTAAGTAGTGGCTGGACATGAAGATGAGCCTGGCTGCCGCATTCAGGATGGATTGGAGAGGGTAGAGTCTGGAGCGGGGGAGGCCGCTCAGCAACGAGTTGCAATAATCGAGCCGTGAGTGGATGAGGGCAACAATAAGCGTTTTTAGCGTGTCCACAGTGAGAAAATAGTGGATTCTTGCAATGTTCTTGAAGTGCAGCTGACATGTTCGGGCAAAAGCTTGGATATAGGGGGTAAATGAGAGATCGGAGTCGAATATAACCCTAAGGCCTCATGTCCACGGGGAAAATCAGATCCGCTGCAGATTTGTAATGCGGATTTGGGCTGCGGGTGCACTGTAATTGTCTTTTATTTTTCATGCGGGAGATCAATTGAGCTATGTGCTCTATGAGCTCCCGCACGCGTGATCCGCACTAAAATGCAGCATGTCCATTTTTTTTCATATTCCAGAAATGTTTTAATTACCATCTGCGGGTATTTATCTACCCGCGGGTGGTCAATGCATTCCTATGGGGCACGGATCTGCGTGCGGGAAAACCGCTGCGGATTTTAATTCTTATTTTCCCCGTGGACATGAGGCCTAAGGCAGCAGGCATGCTGTCTGGGAGTTATGATGGCGCCACACACTGAGATGGAGATGTCAGGATGAGGTCGGTTAGTGGAAGGTGGAAATACCAATAAGTCAGTTTTAGAGAGCTTTAGTTTCAGGTAGAGAGAGGACATAGTGTTAGAGACAGCGGGGTGTGGTGACTTCCTGCTAGCCAATCTCTTGGGTCTTTGCTCTCCTATAAACCCTGCTCTTGTCAGTGTCTGACTAGTGTCCAGAGTGCGCAGTCATGAATCCTTGTCCGTTGCAGCTTGCTGTGTGTTTGGTAAAGTTAGGTAGCAGAAAGTTAGGTACCATTCACTCCACAATCTAAGCCTCCCCTCACCTACCTGACAGATGCCTCCTCCTTTGGTGCTGGACGTCTGATGAAAATGTTAAAATGCATGTTCTCACCCAATCTTTGATATTGCTACCCTATACACAGAGCCACAGCCCATCATTGAACCAGCTAGAATAGTCTATGTGACTCCGCTGAGCCTGAGAGATATTTTACTTGGGAAAACTATTGTCCATACAACTGAAGGTTCTATGTGCCCTCGCAGATCGCGGCCCATCGATCCGCAAAGCTCCCCAGCCTTGCCCCCACTGGGATGGTGTCAGGGTCTCTGCTTTGGATCCTCCTGGTGGGGGTTAAAGAGGAAATTCCTTCCTCTGCCCCCATTGGGGTAACTCCAGCGGTCCGTCTTGCCCTTGCCTCGGTAGGTCTCGGGCTGTTGCGCTGGGGCCCAGAAGAAGGTCTTCCCTCTCTGTTGTTTTTCTTCCGGGAATCCCCTCTTTCTGTCGGCCGCCTTCTCCAGGATTTTGTCTAAGTCTGGTCCGAACAGAAACTGGCCATAGAACGGGAGGGCGCATAGTTTGTTTTTAGAGGCTAGGTCACCCGACTACAACTTCAGCCATAACACCCTTCTGGCCGAGTTAGACCGGGCTGTAGCTTTAGCCGAGAGTTTGACTGTCTCGGCTGCTGCGTCTGCTAGGAAGTTTGTTGCCATCCGCAGGATAGGGAGAGAGTTTAAGATCTGTTCCCTTGGCGTCTAATTTGTTAAATGCAGCTCCAGCTGTTCCAGCCATACCCCCAGAGTCCGCGCCACGCAAGTGGCTGCGATCCCTGGTCTGAGTATGTTCGCCGCTGCCTCCCACGATTTCTTTAGGAGGCCCTCAGCTTTGCGATCCATTAGATCCTTTAGTTGTGCAGCGTCCTCGAAGGGCAGGGTCATCCTCCTAGCTACTTTGGCCACTGGGATATCTACCTTGGGTACCTCCTCCCAGCTTGCGCACATTTCCTCCTCAAATGGGTACCTTCTTTTTACCCCTCTAGCGGAGAAGGAACCTGCGTCGGGTTTCTTCCACTCTTTTTGGATTATTCTAGTAATATTTTTGTGGACAGGAAAGGTATGCCTACGCCTCTCCCCAGTCCCCCGAATATCTCATCCTGCAGGGTGCGTGGTTCTCTGGACTCTTCCATTTTTAGCGTAGCCCTGACCGACTTAATCAGTTCTGTTAAGTCGTCCTGGTGGAATAGGTATTTTTTGTAATCCTCATCATCTGAGGACTCCTCGGGCGCCTGTTCCTCTTGTTCTGACCCGATTGAACTCTCAGAGTCGGAAGGCTCCTTGGGAATATACGCCTTTTTCTGGTGCTTAGCCCCTGCTGGCGGCGCTATCTGCGACGTTAGAGCTGATCGAGCCTCCTCCTTCACCAGCTTCCTAACGTCCTCCATGAATCCCCCCGATTCCTCTTTGACTAGCCTAGCTACGCATGCCTTGCATAGAGGCCTCTGGTACGTAGCTGGCAGTCTTGTCCCGCGCTCCACGCATTTTTTGAGCTTTGTTCTGGGGGGGGGGGGGGGGGGAGAGGATAACGACACGTCTTTTTTATCCCCCTGACAAAAGAGAGCATTTTGTGCGGGTACACATGCAATTCTCCACATACAGTACATTGGATTTTGCATTGTTTTTTTGCCGCACTGGCTACTTACAGCCACTGTGGCTGAGGTTTCAGCTGTCTCTGGTGCTGGAGCACTCATCAGTATACCAGTGCTGCAGCCACCCTGCGACCTGTAGCTTCTCTCAGGTTCCTTTTTTTGAATTTTGGCGCTCCTGCGCCAAGCCCCCTCCGTGCGCCTCCTGACGCGAGTGCGATGACGTCATCGTGCTGGACACGTGACGCGGCACCCCGCCCCCAAAGGGCTTCCTGGAGCGCCGCACTCGGTTTATACTCGAGGAGGAGGACCGAGGCTCCCGCTTTGTAGCCCCCATGGGCCGCCGCGGGAGGAACCTGGCCCGGGGGCTACCACCCCATGTAGTGTCCCGGGAGTCGTCTGGCTGGGAGGACAGGCTGACCCACTGCCCTCCGATCCGCTCGTGAGTAGGCTTCCGGCTGGCTTCTCCACCAGCCCCTCTCAGAGATCCTGCCTCATGGCAGGAGAGGAAGACACTGAGGAAAGTGGGGAAGGGGGAGAGCTTTTAACCTCTCAGTGTGTTCCTGTCCTATCAGGAGGAGGCAATCTCAAGTGGTGCTGTCGTGGAGACGACTGGGGAAAAATACACACGTGAACGAAGCCACTGAAATATTGTGCGTGCAAATACATCCGTGAGAATTTGGCCTTAATTTGAAGAACTTCTTCAGTTGTTTTGTTTGCTCTTATAGCATTTTCCAAATTCCTAATGAGAATATGGTTTCTCCTCAATGTGAATTCTCTGATGGCTTTCAGAATTAATTTTATTGTAATACAATTTCCACGTACAAAACATCAAAAAAACTTCTCTCCTGCATGACTTCTTTCATGTCTAACATGACCCGATTTATCTCTAAAACATTTCCCACAAAATGTACATGAATACGGCTTCTCTCCTGTGTGAATTCTCTTATGTTTAACAAGATCGGATTTATTTGTAAAACACTTACCACATTCTGAACATGTAAACGGCTTCTCCCCTGTGTGAATTCTCTCATGTATGACAAGATTTGATTTAACTTTAAAGCATCGGCCACACTCTAAACATGAATACGGCCTCTCCCCTGTGTGAGTTCTCTCATGTTTGATGAGATCTGATTTATTTGTAAAACATTTACCACATTCGAAACACCTAAACGGCTTTTCCCCTGTGTGAATTCGCTTATGTAGAACAAGTTTCTGCTTGCTTCCAAAATATTTCCCACATTCTGAACAAGAAAATGGCTTCTCTCCTCTGTGATTTCTCTCATGTATGACAAGATTTGATTTTTTGGTAAAACATTTCTTACAATCAGAACATGAATATGGTCTCTCTCCTGTGTGACTTCTCTCATGTGGAACAAGTTTTGATTTTTCTGTGAAACATTTCCCACACAATAAACATGAAAACGGTGTCTCTCCTATGTGAATTCTTTCATGTTGATTAAGGCTTGACTTACAGGAAAAACATTTCCCAAATTCTGAACTGGCATACGACTTCTCCCTTGTGCGAATTCTACTCTCTGTACAAAGACCTGAGCTTTTTGTAAACGTTTTTTTAGATTCACTACACTGAAACTTTTTGTCTCTTTTCCGACCCACAATCTGTGATTGGTCGGGAGAAGGTTCCTCATGATTAGAAGGTTTAGATGATAGATCTGTACTCTGAAGTCCTGGATGTACATTAAGGGTAATAAGGTTTTCTCCTGAAGATTGCTGCGGGATATCTTCATCTTCTACTTTACAACTTACTGATAACATGATGTTTCCCTCCGAGCTCTTACTGGGATTTTCTGTAGGGATTAAAAATTAAATTTTGTAATTTTATTTCAAAGCACAAAAACAAAATGTATAACCCTCCTTTTAGACTAGAAACACACATGCAGTTTTTTGGTTGTAGTTTGAACCAAAGCCACAAGTGGATCCAGTAGGAAGTAGAAATCCTTCCTTTATATCTCCCATCTCTTTAGAACCTACTTCTAGGTTTGGCTCAAAACATTGCAGTAAAATTACATAAGAAACCATCACAAAACTGTATGTCTGATTCCAGCTTTATAAAGTTTTGTATAACAGGCAGTACACACACATGCAGTCCATCAGGGGCGTAGCTAGAGGCTCATGGGCCCGGGTGCAAAAGTTTAGCTTGGGGCCCCCTTCCAGACCCGTCCACCCACCACTCCTTTTCACAGCTACTCCTTGTATATCCCTTTTAGCTACATTACTGTTTTTTTTTAATGACCCATCAATGGATCATTAGTAATCAGGGGTTTTAGATTTTTAAAACATCCAGAACACAAGCCTCAAGGCATGCTTTGCTTCCCCAAGAAAGAAAAAAATAATGATATATACACATACATAATACAGGCACACATACATTGGAGACAGCATGAGCTAACTTTTATAACATGTTAGGGCTCATGTCCACGACCAGGTTTTCACCACGTATTATGCACACGTGGTAATCCCAGCATGCTCTCTTTCTCTGCGTACCACGCAATGTGAGCCCTGTACACTTGTATGATACGCTGCCCATACACATTACATTGTTTCCATACGCATTGTCAATCTAAACAGAGTGGGGAATTAAAAAAAGAATCCCCCTGTGCATGTGCAGTGCCACACAAGGCCATATGTGGTCCCTGTCAGCAGCGTGCATGGCTGGGAAATGTGTGAGATGCTGGTTGTCCCCCACAGTGTTGTAGGCTTACGGCTGTGGCATTGAGCCCTTAGTCACCAATACAGCGGCTCGGTTCTAGCATACCTCTAATAGTGAAGTCAGGTGCCGACTCGCAGAACCCCCCTCACTCACCCCCACTCCCCATCACACAGAACCCCCCTCACTCACCCCCACTCCCCATCACACAGAACACCCCTCGTCCCCCCACTCCCCATCACACAGAACCCCCCTCACTCACCCCCACTCCCCATCACACAGAACCCCCCTCACTCACCCCCACTCCCCATCACACAGAACCCCCCTCACTCACCCCCACTCCCCATCACACAGAACCCCCCTCACTCACCCCCACTCCCCATCACACAGAACCCCCCTCACTCACCCCCACTCCCCATCACACAGAACACCCCTCGTCCCCCCACTCCCCATCACACAGAACCCCCCTCACTCACCCCCACTCCCCATCACACAGAACCCCCCTCACTCACCCCCACTCCCCATCACACAGAACCCCCCTCACTCACCCCCACTCCCCATCACACAGAACCCCCCTCACTCACCCCCACTCCCCATCACACAGAACCCCCCTCACTCACCCCCACTCCCCATCACACAGAACCCCCCTCGTCCCCCCCCCCACTCCCCATCACACAGAACACCCCTCGTTTCCCCCACTCACCATCACACACAGAACACCCCTCACTCACCCCCACTCCCCATCACACACAGAACACCCCTCCCCTCTCTTAATCATACCGAGGACGTTCCCTCTCACTGACTGCACTTACTTTCACTATGGTCTCTGCGCAGGCAGGCAGCCTCTCCTGCACATCGGTGCTTCCTCCCAGGACCTCCGCTCAGACTCCTCCCCTCTGATGATCTCTGTGCTGGAGAACCAGATGGGGGAGGGGTCTGAGCGGAGGTCCTGGGTGGTAACGCCGATGTGCAGGAGAGGCTGCAAACCTGCGCAGAGACCATAGTGAAAGTAAGTGCAGTCAGTCAGTGTCGGAAAGTAAGCCCCGTGGGCCCCCAGGGGCTCAGGGGCCGGGTCGCGTCGCAACCGCACCCCCAGCACCCCCTATATGTACGCCAGTGCAGTCCATATAATGTGCAGCAGCCCTAAAATATATACTAGGCAATTGCTCTTACAGCTTGTACCCCTGAACATAAAGTACACCATGTAAAATATCTCCTAAAATAATGTTTATTGACACGCCTTCAATACACAGAATATCAGATGTTTGATACAGGAAAGCATAAAACAAAAAGAATAAAATAAAATAAAAAAATAAAAAAGGATACAAAATAGAAAACACTAGGACGCGATTAATGGTGACCAAATAAAACTAACCTGCAACTGATTGCAAATTAGATTCTTCTGCTGACTGAGTCAACCAAAAATGCTATTACCAAGCATAACGGGTCTAAAGGGTACAAGATTATCCTCAAAGACCTTGGCATCCTGGCTTCAATAGTTCCAAATGTTATCAAGAAGTTTGCTACTTGTGAAACAGTCAAGAACAGTCAAGTTGATTTGAAATGTGTGAAAGAAACCATTTCCAATATCCAGAGAACTTTAGGCTGAGCTGGAAACATCTGGAGTGATGGTTTCAACCTATACTATACACCACATATTGAATGAAATAGAGCACTATGGGTGATGGCCAAGGAGTACCTCAATACTGAAAGAAAAAGCAAAAAAAGTGATTGACCATTGCCAAAAGTTATGTAGACAATTCGCAATCCTTCTGGGAAAACGTTCTATAGAGAGATAAAACTAAATGCGACAATGCACACCAATATTATACTTATAGACCACAAAATGAAGCTTGTGGCAGCTGGTCATGGACAACAGCATCCTCCATCTCTTTGCCAGCAGTTGAAGCCATTGCCATGTCCCTCAACTTTGTATCACAACCACATCTGCCTGCTCCTTCGGTACGGAGCTACGGCAATCCTGACTAGTTTCTGTTAGCTGCCACAACACCAAGACTACTTTTGGGATAATTGCCTATAGCGAAGGCCATATCACAGTTGGGGTTAAAAGGATAAATACCAGGTATACACAGGTACAGTTTTTAGTAGTAGCCCCAAGCCAAATCAGTTAGTGGCATACCTCCTGTTCCTGAGTCCATACCTCCTGTTCTAACAGTTTTTCTTAGGCCATGGACCCCACTGATGCCCCATCGGCTGAGCAAGAGGAACTGGCCAAAGAAGTTTCACGACAGTGTATACACCAGGATCGTATGTTTCTGTAACAAATTTCTGGTTATTTGAGAGCCCTTGCCAGTCAAGAAGGATGAGACTAGTCCCAGAGGAACACCAGATGTGCTGGAGAGCTCTGTCTATACTGCGATGGGAAAAGACACTATGTCCCAATCTGTTCAGCTAAACAGAAAATCCAGTGCAGTAAAGGTCCTGTTTACTGAACAGGCTTACCTTGACTCTGGATCTGTGGTCAACTTCCTACACTAGGCAGTTGTAACCTGATACAATATACCAACTGTTTTACTCAGTGGGCCATTGCTTGAGTCAATAGAGAACCTGATGTGGTTCAGTACATTACCACACCTCCAACTCTGCAAGTGGGTATCCTTCATACTGAGAAGATATCACTATCTTGCCAAAATCTATGCATCGCCTACTTTTCAGTCTTCCCTGGCTCCACCTTCATTCTCCTGTGATTGATTAGGGTGCAGGACAGATTTCTTGTTCGGGTATGTACTGTCATATTGCTTGGCTTCAGTCTCTACTATCCAAAAGGTCCCGCTATCACAAGAGCGGTGTCAGTCTGCCAGCTCTGTATGCTGCTTACTAAGGCTTTAGCAAACAAGAGGCTAAGAAGATACCACAACAAAGACCACATGATTACCAAATTGACCTTCTTCCTGGCACATCTCTCCCTAAGGCCACCTGCAGACGGCCAGGTCTGCTCCCCTGTGAGAATTCTTGCAGCAGGACCCGACATGCGCCCCTGCAGGGACCAGTGCGGCTCTCACCTGCTCCCGCGGCTCCGGCAGAGCGGAGCCGGCACGCCGGGAGTGACATTTCTATGCAGGCCTCTGCGAGACGGCACAGAAATAGAACATGCTGTGATTTGTTTTCCACGTGTTTTCACGTGGACAATTTGCGGCCATCTGCATTGTCTAATGCAATCCTATGGCAGTGGCCACGGGCAAAAATCCTGCCGCGAAACTTCCGCCCGTCTGCAGGGGACCTAAGTGGCGTCTATTCACGGTTTCTTCCTGAGATAGGAGCTGTGTCAGCCTACATAGGGAGAACCTGGAATGAAGCTTCATTCAAAAGTGGTCATCACCAGCAGGAGTGGCATTCTTTATGAAGAAGGATGGATCTTTATGCTCCTGGATTGATTACAATGGCCTTAAGCAGTTACCATTAAGAAGTATCCTCTGCATTTAATTACGTAAATGTTTGACACAATCTGGGGAGCCAAAGTAAGCTTATACCCTGATCAGCATCCAAGAGGAAGTAACCATTTGTGGAAGAAATAAAAGGAAAACCTTCTTTGAAATAGCACCGTTTATGTTGCCATCACGCTTGCTTCATCCAAGAGGATGATGAATAGAAGATTGCTCTCAACTAGAGATGAGCAAACCTACTCGGACACGCCCCTTTTTCGCCCGAGTACCGCAATTTGAGTACTTCCGTACTCGGGCGAAAAGATTCGGGGGGCGCCATGGGTGAGTGGGGGGTTGCAGCGGGGAGTGGGGGGGGGGGGGGGAGGAGAGGGTGTGAGAGAGAGCTCCTCCCTATTCCCCGCTGCTACCCCCCGCGCCGCCACGCCTCCCCCCGCCCCCCCCCGAATCTTTTCACCCGAGTACTGAAGTACTCGAAAATCGCGGTGCTCGATCGAGTAATTACTCGAAACGAGTAGGTTCGCTCATCTCTACTCTCAACACTTATGATGGGCACTACAATCTCTTTGACAGTCTTCCAGGAATCGGGGAATGATAGCTTTCAAGATCTCTTAGATGAGCAATAATGCAGGAGTATAAGTATACAAGTGAGGATGGTACTACAACGCCTTTGAATTAATGGACTGTATGCCAAATTAGAGAAATGTGTCTTTGATCGATCCAGTCTGCTTTTCCTAGGATATCATATGAGATGCTGGGCTCCAGATGGATCCTAAGAAGTCATCTGCAGTCCTTGGCTAGCCAAGACCGCAGGGTTTGAAGGTGATCAAGCACTTCTTAGGTTTTGCAAATTACTATTGCCACTTTATACCACATTTCTCTACTCTCACTGAGCCAATTTTTGTGCTCATTAGGAAGAGTGTGAATGCCAGAGAGTGGTCTCCTGAAGCAGAGGAGTCTTTGAAAAGCTTAAACAGGCTTTTACTCCAGCTGCTGTACTCCATCAGCCACATTTTTGCAACATCTTTTCACATTGGGAGGTTGATTCCTCCTCTACTGGAGCCAGAACCATTCTATCCATAGCAAGAGTCCCAGCGGTAAAAATCTAAACCTGTGGTTTCTTTTCAAAAGACATTTTCTCTACAGAGTAATGCTACATGGGTGACAGGGAGCTCCTGGTGATCAAATTGGTAACTCAGAAATGGCAGCATCTGCTCGAGGCTGCCAATCATGCAGTCAATGTATATAGCGATCACAAGAATTTAATGCATATGCAGTATACTTAACGTCTAATTTCCCACCAAACTCGGTGGTCTGCATTCTTAGCCCAATTTGATTACGGTTTGCACTTCTGGCCTGCTAATAAAAACATCACGGTGGATGCCCTCTCCCGGGCAATTGCTATCATGGACTGCAAAAAGCCACAGCATGTTACTGAACTTGCTCATATCATCTCTGTGACCCCTCTATGCTTGAGGGACATAGCATGCAGGAGGACTTTCTCTCTGCCAGGCATCATTGCATCCTGTCCTGGGGACATAGTTCCACAATGGCTGGTCATCCTGGAGTAAAGAAGACTGTTGACTTCATCTCTCGCTATTAATGGTGGCCATCCGCGCTCAAGGGCATACTGGACTTTGTGTCTGCCTATTAGACTTGTTCCAAAAACAAACCCTCTCACTAGCATCCCACTGGACTCCTGTTGCCATTGCCTGTCTCAGAGACCCCTTGGCAACATATTGTTATGGACTTTGTCACAGACCTGCCTAACTTTTCCAATTGTTTGGTGATTTAGGTTGTCATAGACAAACAATCAAAGATGGTGCATTTTGTTCCTCTACTGGCTCTACCATTCATTGCGTGGTTGGTTCACTTGTTTCTACAGCATGTTTTCTGCCTTCACAGATTTCCTCAACACATGATTTTGGATCCATGTGTGCAATTGACCTTTCACTTCTGGAGGGCACTGTGTGGGTTGCTTAGCATCAAGTTGGACTTTTCCTTTGCATATCACCCACAATCCAATGAGCAAGTGGAATGGGTGAACCAGACACTAGGAATCTACTTGCAACATTTTGTGTCCTCCCGACAAGATGACTAGGTTACATTTCTACTGTGTGTAGAGTTCTTAAATAACATTCCCGCCAACCAATTAATCTGCAGGAGTTTCACCCTTCTTCACGGATTATGGTCATCATCCACAAGCAAGTATACCCATTGCCCCAGCCGCCAAAAGTACCAGCAGCCATAGTCACACACCAGGACTTTCTTAGAAACTGTCAGTAAGTCTGAAAGTCTTAGCATTTTGCTTCATCTGAATAGCTGCCTGGGACTAACAGATAGTGGACATCTCCCCCCCCCCCCCCTTGCTTCTCTCCTGGGGTCCAGGTGTGGTTTTTCCAGGATCATCAGCTTGAAATTGCCATCCGGGCTCATTTCCAGCATTGACACATCTGAATCCGGTAACCTACAAGCTGCATCTACCTCCCTCCCGGTGTATTCCCAACTGCTTCCATGTTTCCTTCTTGAAGCCTTTAATAATTTAAAATTTTTTTAGGCCCTCAGTTCTTTCACCCATATCTGCATCTCCCAAAGTAGAATTTGAGGTGAACCGAATGCTGGATGTTAAAAACATTTCAGGGAGACTGGAAGGGTTATTATCTAAAATATTTCTATGTACAGTCTGGTCCTAAGAAGAGAGGGGCATAGGAGTAGGCACTGTTATGGTGGCTGGCTGTGGCACCATGTCCTCATAGGGTACCGAGCTTTTCTATCACCTATCCTTAGCTGGCCTGCTGGAAACTCAACAATCTCGAAAATGTAATTAAGACATTTAACTAGCAGGCACTACGTTTAGGTTAATGGCAAAGGTAAAGTCCCCATGTGCATTGTGATGTCTTCTTGGCAGACTATGTTTGCGGGCTGGTTTGCCATTGCCTTCACCAGCCATCCTTTATCCCCCCCTCCTTCCCCCCAGCAAGCTGGGTACTAATTTTACTGACCTCGAAGGCTGAGTCTACCTGAACCAAGCGGGAATTTAACCCGCAACCTTCAGGTCGTGAGCGAGAGCTTAAGACTGCGTTTTTACTACCTTAACACTCTACGCCCCACACGGGGCTCTTTAGGTTAATGGTTTGCAGTAAAGATCAGATCCTGATTGGCAGGGTTAAAAGGTGAATACCAGGAGATTACAGTTGTTACCAGGAGTAGCTCCAAGCCAAATCAGTTTGTGGTACAGTGGGTCCACCATCCACTGTTTGGGCCATGAAGAGTATAAAGAGTTATGCACTTGCCTATAGTCAGACATATTGGAGGTTCCATAACATTGTGGGGTTGCTTTGCTGCCTCTGGGATTAGAGGTCTTGAACAAGGTGCAGGAAAAATTATATCAGATGATTATCAAAACATTTTAGAGTTCAATATGTCCCCAAGTGTAAGCAAACTACAAAATGGGTCCTTCAACAGAACAACAATGCAAAGTGAACAACCAAAAGTGCACAAGGGTGAAGAATGGACAACTGACAACATTGATTCCTGATATCAATAGGGAGAGCTAAAATCTGCTATTGGGAAAATGTACCCTGCAAAAGGTTTGAGGCTGTCATCACTGTAGGAAAAGGGTTTTTAGCTCCGTTTGTGTCATAAAGTAGGTTTAGTCTTTATTTCTCATGTATGGTGATGGGAAACATTTTCATTGACTATATTTGGACACGCTCTTAAAATTTTTCTAATGATACAAAGTTTGTACATCTCCACTTATTTCATAAGATTTTGGCTTATTTATACTGTACAATCAAGGAGGTCAAAAATGTTCACTATAACTGTATTTCATAATTAACCCTTTAGAAATTCTGGCCTTAAAGAGGTTTTGCGCCAGCTTTTTTGCTGCAGGAAGCAGACAGCTCCATATATTGAGCAGTGGTCTGAGCTAGTACTGCAGGCTGAGTTCATTTTAATAGGATTCGGTCTTGCAGTACGAACTGGGCCCACTGTGCAACATACAGAGCTGTCTGCTTCCTGCAGCTAAACAGCGAGTCCTGGGACAACCCCTCTAGCCCATTAGCGACATCTGCCACACATGTACATTATATTTCGTATAAATCGGGAGCAGAGCCTGTGCCACACATGGCAGCGATACCCCACCACGATCGGAGAGAATTCTGAACGCAACCATCAGCCATTTAAATGTCGCCGTCTATATAAATCTGGTATGGCCGTAGTCGTACTGAGCCACAGAATAAAGATAACATGTCAATTTTACTGCAACATGAACACCATAGTGACACCCCCACAAAATGGCACAAATGAGTTTTTGTCCATTTCATCCAATTTAGACATTTTCTAAAGTTTTCAAATATATTATATGGTAAATTCAATGGTACCACTGAAAAATACAACTCATCCCACATAAAACAAACCCTTATGTAGCTAGGTCACTGAAAAATAAAAAAGGTCTAATTTTGTGAAAGTAAAGATGGAAAAATGAAACCCCAAAAAACAAAAAGGGCAGCAGCCCGAATAAGAGAACAGTAAATACCCGTCTCTTCTTACGCTGCGATGAAACAGATTAGCAGAAGAAATGGCTTGGTCCGAAATTTCAAAAGGTTTACTTTTATTGCAGCCATAAATAATTCTCCTTACCTTGTGATGTAAGGGTCTGGTGATCCTCAATCATGACGTCCTCATACAGATCCTGGTGTCCTCCTATATACTCCCACTCCTCCATGGAGAAATAGACAGCCACATCCTGACACCTTATAGGAACCTGACAACACAATATCCAGTCATCACCCAGACCCCTCCTGTTACTGTATAATGTCCCCCATCCCCCGCAGCATCACCTCTCCTGTCAGCAGCTCCATCATCTTGTTGGTGAGCTCTAGGATCTTCTGCTCATGTATCGGGGAGGGAGGCTCTGTGATGGGGAAATGACTCCTGCTCCATCCTCCTGACTCCTGGAGATGGATGATGGGAGTCACACCGTCCCCCGATGTCTTCTTCACTATTGTGTAATCCTGTGTATGGAGAGACACTGAGAAATATCATCATGTACACAATAATAAGTGACGTCACATCCCCCTTTCTAGAGGATTACAATCTGCCCCCGTCCACCCAAACTGCCTTCATTACACTGCAAACTAGGAAATACCACTGCTACCCTCACATTGTGGAAGAACTCCATCACCACATCCTCCTGGAGACCTAATAGCCTTAATGATATATTCTTCCTACTATCTTGTCTTCATTGATAAAACTCTCTAACGACTACACCAAGGACTCCACTCTCTGCCAATCCCCGAGACTACACTCCAGCCCCTGATCCTCTTGGTCCTGACCCTTTCCTCCTCCCTCCAGACTACACTTCGGCCTCTGATCCTCTTGTTCCTGACCCTCTCCTCCTCCTCCCCCCCTCCAGACTACACCCCAGCCTCTGATCCTCTTGCCCCCAGTCCTCTCCTCCTGGTTACAACCTGCCTACTTTCCATTCTCATTACTCCTATAACATTACTATCAGTACATTGGTTACATGATACAGAACTGACTATATTGGTGGCTGATCTTAATGGTATCTGCTGGTCACTTAGAAGCTCTTATACAGGACACTGGACTCTTCCTATTACTCCCCATTATGGATTTCCCTTCCCGATGACTTGGTAAATACTACAATAAAGATGATAGAAATGTAGAAGCGTTCACCTCTCCCGTCAGCAGGTAGAGGATCTCCAAGGTGAAGTCTAATATTCTTCTGCTGATCTCCTTCCTGTCCTCGGCCATCCTTGGTGGGTCATTCAGGAGAAGCATATTGGATGAACTGGAGGTTGTAGAACTGCAGGAACCTTTGTGAAGAAAAGAGCGGCTGTAAATCCTACAGGGACATCATCATATGTGATATACAGAACCTCACTAAAGGGTAGTTTCATACCGGTGATTGCGATATGGCCACGAGAAAATCGCGGCAATATCGAAACTTTGCTCATGTGATCTCCGAGCATCAGCACTGCTGTTTCTTGCAAAAACATCACTGCCGATTGGGATTTTCTCGGAGGAAAGAAAAAAGGACTTTCTAATGTTAAAAACGTACTGCATGAAAATTACAAGTTCATGCATTGCAATGCGATAAAACAAAGGCAAAACGCAGAAAGATAGGACATGCCATGATTTTTGTTTTCACACATCGCATGAGTGAAAACATTGCAAATGTGAAGGAAACCAATAAAAAGTGTTGGTTTCAGAATTATGTGTTTTCAGGCTTCCATGTGAAACCGGCCTCATAGAGCATCTCAGATCCGTCACAACAGGGATTAGAGGGGGTCCCAACACGGACAGTTACATCCTATCCACAAAACAGGGGCATCTATCAGACATCTAGGAGATCCTGTAAAGGTGTCTGTTAAAAAGGTGTCTGTGACTCTAGATAACCCTTGAATAGTAACATAGCATGCACGGCAAAAAATAAAAAAGGCATATGTGCATCCAGTTCAACCTATTACCCCCTAATGTTGATCCAGAGGAAGGCAAAAGAAAAAAATATATCAATGAGGTAGAAGTTAACTTTCCCTATTTAAGGAAAAAAAATTCTTTTTGACTCCAATCTAGCAATTGGAATAATGATTATAAAATATAATATTGTAACGCTCAAGAAAGGTGTCCAGGCTCCTATTGTACTCCTTTATCAAGTTCCCCATCACCACGTCCTCAGGTAGAGGAGTTCCATAGTTTCACTGCTCTTACAGTAAAGAACCCCCTTCTATGTCGGAGTAGAAACCTTCTTTCCTCTAGAGATAGAGGGCACCCCTTGTTGCAGTCACAGTCCTAGGTATAAACAGATCATGGGAGAGATATCTGTATTGTCCCCTGACATATTTATTTGGTGGTCGGAGCAGTAGTGGCTAGTCCTTTCCATCATGACGAAGTTTCAGGACAGTCGAGTTATAATGTCCTTTGCCCCCTCCTGGGGGTCTGGTGTGTGGGGGAGAGGGGTATGGATATAGGAGAGTTGGGGATAGGGTAGATGAAGTGGATATGTTTACTA
Source organism: Eleutherodactylus coqui (assembly GCF_035609145.1). Lineage (NCBI taxonomy): Eukaryota > Metazoa > Chordata > Amphibia > Anura > Eleutherodactylidae > Eleutherodactylus > Eleutherodactylus coqui. Next base: position 153,098,145 of record NC_089845.1, on the reverse strand, counting down.
CAAGAGACCGACTAGGAGCCATTTTTGCCTTATGGTTGGGGTTCCCTGACCCTTGCTTGCTCTCTGCTCACCGCTAGCCTGCAGAGTGTTCCCCTCAGTTCCTCCATTAGGTACCATTTTGTATATCTAAAGGGGGTTATGATTGCAGATATTTCCGCTTTTGAGAAGTGGGAGGTAAGAAATTCCTTCCTTTTTTTGGAGTGTTTTTTGCACCCCTATCCTTGTGCTTCTCTACTTCTATTCTTCCCATGGTCATTATGTGAGCGAATTGGGCCACCACTTCTGCTACCTCGGGAAACGTCTGTGAGCCAGGATTGTACACTTGGGGGCTGGGAGGAACACATGTACGAAGGGTGGGGTGGGTGTTTGGTTAGGTCTGTCGTCGGTTGCGGTTCGGCATGGAAGAATAGGGAGAGGCTGTTTACACCTATTTTTACCTTCCATTTAGTTTGGATGTATTGTGCCATCGCTTCCAATTATTGTTAAGTTTGTGTGAATAACCATTTGCCATGCTCAAAGTCTGTGGCTGGAAGGCCACGTTTTTGGCACTTTACCAGTCGGTCAGGGTTTGCTGCCATGGTTGGGATGTTAAAACTGGCAAATGCATTATTTTGAAAAAGGACTCTAAGGTGCCTGTTTAACTTGTAAGAATTGTGTGGGAGGTAGACGGAATTTAGGTTGTAGTTCTAGTTGGGTGAGCCATCTTTGCTCTGTGCAATGCATGAAGTGGGCAGCTGGGTTTGGGCAATTTACGTGCCATGTCTTGTTCCCTAGCTAAAGTTGGGGTGGCCTATCACGGGCATATTCTTGGACATGAGGAAGGGGAGGCCGTAGACCTTTCTCAGTTCCCTTCACGTGATTATTGTGTCTCTTAGGAGCTAGGATTTCTTTATGTCTGAGAGGGTTGCATAGGCTGTATGCAGGTAAGCAATTAAGTCCCAGTGTGCAGCTAAGTTGGATTCAATTTCTCTGCAGGAGTATGCATCAGTCATCTTTATCCACTTTATCCACATATTAACTTCTTATATTTGGAAATTTTATTCCTCCCCACATTAGCTTTTTGAGCGAGAAGCAGGGTTTTCTGCCTGCCTAGATAAATTTAGTGAAATCCAAGTTTAAGCGGGTCACATGCTCTCAGTGTTTGAGCAGTAGGGGGATCGTCTGCATTGTATATGATAGTTTTGAGGAGCTCATCATTTCTATGAGGGGGCATCGTCCCAATAGGGATAGCGGCAGGTGTAGCCATTGCTTTAGTTCTTTTTTTAGTTTTCAAATTATGGTGAGTTTAGCGTGTAGATCGAGCTTGGCATTTTTCCTATTTTGATGCCTAAATAGGTGATGAAGGTTTTTGCTATGCTGGTCGGCCAATCAAGGGACGTTCATAGCGTAGTAGGACAGGGCGCGCCTAGTTCTAGTATTTCACTTTTCAGGGGGGTTATTTTATAGCCCATAAAGACCCTGTATTCAGCTATCATTTTTAATAGCAGTTTCAGGTGTATTTCTGGGTGTTCTAGAAACAGTAGAATGTTCGAGAATAGGGTCAGCTTCACTTCGTGCAAGCCTACTTGTGGGGCGTCAAGATACACTAATACCGTGATCTTTCTTTCTTATCTAGCCAGAGTTCAAAGTCAGCTTTAGCGAGAAGCCATTTTTCTTTGTCTTGTGTTGTCTGTCTGCAAGAATGTTGTGTATATTTTGCAGATTTTGCGACTTGTCTCGTCAAAATGTGTGTTCATCTTTTTATGTAGGTTAAACATGTACCCCATTAGGTTGCCCTGTATGACAGCTTTTCCTGTTTCCCAGAATAGGTTGGGTTTGCCAAGCGTTCTTTGTTATTGTCCACGTAATCTAGCTACCACACTTCAAGTGCTGCTCGGAAGTTTTCATCTCTGGTTAAGTAGGCTGGAAATCTCCATATGAAATAAGTGCCCTTCGGGTATGTATTTTGTAGCTTTATCATTACTGGCGAGTGGTCGGAGATTACCATGTCTAGTATTTCTGCTTCCCGCACTTTGTGTGCCAGATGTTGCGATCCGAGTAGGAGGTCAATACGTGGCAGTGATTGGTGTGCGTGTGAGTAAAATGACTATTCCCTGCCTTCCGGATGTAGGTACCTCCATGTCTCACTTGGGTCGGCTGTTTGTGTGACGTTTCAGTGTTCTGTCTCTGTTGCATACTATTTGTGATGTTCCCCTCCAGTCTTCTAGCACGTTCATCACTGCATTCATATCCCTGCCAACCACTTTTTGGTCCACAGGGTCACTGTAAAGTAATCGTTCTATTTGTTTAATCTCTCCATTTGAGGCATAAATGTTGTATATGCTGTACTTGGTTCCCTCAGAGCATGTGGAATCATCTGCCATCATTATCGTTGTTGTCTGTAATCAGGGTGCCATGGAAGAATTTGTTAATTAGGATAATGACCCCTGCTTTTCCATTTCCAGCTGATGATTAGACTACTGTGCCCACCCATCTTTTTTTCCATTTCTCTAAAAGGTGTGTCTCTTGCAGCAAAACTAAGTCAAGGCAGAATTTTTTGAGATGGCCTCTTGTGAGGAGAGCCTAGGCCTTTAACGTTCCACGACATGTTATGCATATTGTGGGTTTGTTGGCTATGCAGGTTGTTAGTGTATTGCCCCTCTTCTGTTTAAAGATGTTCTGGTTTGTGTGTGTGTGTGTGTGTGTGTGTGGAGTAAACGCATGGGATAGGCTGGTGAGGGTTTGGGTGTTTTGGAGGCTCACCCGGGCCGTTTCCAGGTATGTCTCTTTAGGTAAGGCTTCCTGCTGTTGCGTTGACCACCAAAATCAATAATGCAATAAAACATTCTAGAAAATTATCTAACTCCACAAGTAATCCTATGCTTTTTCTCTATTTTTTCCGCTAACATGGGGGAAGCTACTTCTGCCCGACAAGTACAATAAAAGAATATCACTTCCTGCTCGCCCATGCTGTGGCAGTACCTAAACAGTTTACCCAGGAACAGGGGGATGGCACATAAGTTGACAACGTAAATCAATGGTACAGTGCAGCCTTCTAGCTTAATATCTAACTCTACACAAGATCCTATTCTAATGTGTTTGGCTTCCTTTTGTTTTTTTCCCTCTAGCATGGGGAGAGCTGCATCCACCGCAGCCAGTGTGGCAAAGATGATGACATTACCCAGTCACCCGTGCCTTGGCAGATACTCCGCACTCTACTCCGACACAGGGTGGTGGTATCGTAGTCCCAGACAGCTAAAACCGTCTTTGTTATGGGTCTCTTCCCCGCCCCCCCGTCCCGCCCCGTTCTAATCATGCGAGTTTGTGTGTATACTCACTGGGTCCTGGGCTTCTCAGGTGGGGTAAGCCGGTGTAATGGACCTGGCATATGCAGGGGGTGAAGGTGATGCTTACTGTTGGCTAATGAGAGGTTTGGCTTGTTACACCCGGTGGGTTTGTCGGTCTGCTTGGTGGTCCCTCCTCCCCGTAGTCCACGGTGTATCGAGACAAAACGGCACTTTGTCTCGTCATGGTGTTCTACCATACAGACTGTGCCGATTCGGGCGTTTTGAAGATCTGGTAGGTGCCATCCTCCTTGAATACTTTGAGGTTCGCGGGGTACAGTGTGGTGCAGACATTGTTTAATACGAGTCTTTGATTTGCCACTCTTGCTGAGAAATTTTCAAACAGCAACATTTCGTGGTTTCGGACGTGGATTGGATGGCTTTTGGTTCCGAATGCCTTCATTAGGCCTGTTTTTTCGTTGTAGTCCAAGAAGCGCATGATTATTTGGCAAGGTCTTTGTTGCGTTGGTCTTTCCAGTGGGGCCCCTCTGGTGGTTGTTGGTTTAGGGCCTACACGGTGGACCCTTTCTATTCTGCAGTAGTATCCGAGGCCCAGTGCCCTGTGAGCTCTTTTTTGCAAACCTGCAAATATTATTTTTGGTGGATCGATTCTGGCAGACTCACTAGTCTCATATTGTTGCGCCTTGATCTGTTCTCTAGATTACAGGTGTCAAACACAAGGCCCGCCACCTCATTTTCTGTGGCTCGCTGGCTGTGCACAAAATTCCCTCCCCTCCGTGCTGCGATCTTCTATCGGCTTGTTCTGTCTAGTGCAGACAGTAATAGACGAGTGCTGATATCACCCTGGCAATGGTCGCGGAGGAGGGAAGAAAACTGCAGAGAACATGATCTCTGCAGCGAGGAGAGCGACGCTGAGGAGGAGCAGCTGCAGAGTGAGAGCCTGGTCAGCGCTGACCTCCTCTCACCGGCCCTCCCTCTGTTCATGGCTGCAGGGGAGACCTCAGGGGCCCAAGTATGCAGGAGGGCCCCAAGAAGAGAGCAGCCGGTATACCTGCCAGTGGGACCACATTGTATGCAGGCCACATTTAAGTATAAAAGTGTGTATAAAAATGCAGAAGTGACCTTGTGTGCGTATGTAGGTATGTGTGTATATATATAATGTGCACCTGTGAGTGTATGTATAGGTGTGTGTGTGTGTGTATATATATATATATATATATATATATATATATATATATATATATATAATTAGTGCTGTATAATTAGTGCGCGTCTGTCTATATATATAATAAAAATAATAATTACCAATTGGGCCACTGCGGGGTTCACTTTTACTATACTGTCTTACAATTAGGATCGGCCCTTTGAAGGCAGCCATCAGGCTGTGACCCTCGGTGAAAATGAGTTTGACACCCCTGCTCTAGTCCGTTTTGTCTGCCATACTCTGGTTGTTGATGGATTGTTCCCGCACCGTTTGTCTTAGATTTTCTCTCTTTACTGCTGATGCATTAATTGTTCCAGTCTGTCTGTTCGTTTGGCGCTGGCCGCTAGTTTGGCAAAGATGTGAGTGAGAAAGGTTTGCAGGGCTTGTTCTATTGTTTTTCATGAAGGTCAGCCATAACAAATAGCGGACGAATGGTAAGCGATGTTTTTTACATTTACACTGAACGACCAGCGCTCACGTTTGTTCGTTTGAATGAATTTTAAGTGATAATTGTCTTATGTAAATGGCCCTTAAGTCATGGCGATATGGGTTCAGCACTGCGGAATACGTGCGATATAAAGTAGCAAAATAAATAAGCATAATTATAGGTTTCCTCCGATTTGTAATGTGCTGCGGAATATGTTGGCGCTATATAAACAAAGATTATTTCCCTGCTGTGTGCAAAATGGCTATTCTATGCTTAAAGGGGACAACGGATGGATGGGACTAGTTCTCTCCATTATGTGCCTGAGCTCAGTAGCCCCCTCTATGCAGCAAGTGGCCAACTGGCAAACATACAGTGAGAAGGGGAGACACCGGAGTCCTGTTCTCGGGATCGGTGGGCTTCCAGTGGGGAGGGCTTCCCCATCGAAGTTTTAGAAATATGCTGTGGATAGATGTGATAAAATGTGATTCTGGTTCAACCCCATTAAAAAGGACCGGTCATATCATAAAGTCGGTGAGGCTGGCTGCAAAGCTCTGTAGCCGCCGCCCTACTGACTGTTTTTAATATTTGCCTTCGTTTGCCTGTATAGCTTCTTCTTGGATCCAACCCTTGGTGCTGAGAATCTGTCCCCAGGTGAGGTTCTTATTCTTTACATTCCTTGTGGTTTGTGTGCCGGTCATCTCTCCTTAGGTTTACACTATAGTGTCGTACATCACTGCACCCTATAATGGTGGTTTCACACCTGCACTGGGAATTCTGCTTTCCTGCTCAGTTTTGGGGAGTGCGAAAGGGGAATCCCCGTGGCCAAAAGGCTCTGTTTCTGGATGGAACCAAATAGCACTGGGCGGACCCTATTGTCTATAATGGGGTCCGACCACTTTCTCCCCAGCTGCCAGGCTTTTGGACAAAAGAAGAAGTGGTGCACGCAGCGCTTCTTCCGATATTTTCAGGTGCGTCTGATGGAACCTCTGGCCAGATGTGAAACCAGCCTAACTAAGGCTCAGTGCACACCGGCACGAGGGTAGCTAACTGCAACCAATGTAAAGAACTTACAGGGAACCTGTCAACAATGTAAATTAAATGCCACACTGCAATGCCGAGCCTGCAGCATCCACAGTCCTAATGTTTGTCATATTAACCCCTTAGTGACGGAGCCAAATTTTTGAAATTGACGTGTCACTTAGCATATTATAATTCCGTAAAGGTTTAGCCTATCCAAGTGATTCAGACATTGTTTTTTCGCCACATGTTGTACTTCATTTAGGTGGTAAAAATAGACCGCTAGAACTTGTGTATATTTATTAAAAGTGCCAATATTGGGAAAATGTTAAAAATATATATATATATTTTTTTTTTTTTTACACATTTTCAACTGTAATATAATATAATAATCTTTATTTGTATAGCGACAATTTATTCCGCAGCGCTTAATATCTCAAATATGTGCAAACATACTGGACACATTTTTGCTAAGATATATTTCCATCTGTTTACTTTATTCTGAATGCACATTTGAAAAACTTTAGTTTTTTTTAACTATTTAGGAGACGTACAAGTTTTTTGAGGAACACTTTGTCTTTCTACACCAAGCCAAGATGGGGGTGAGTATTTTCACATCCCCTCATGGATCCGATCCATGAGGGGAGGTGAAACTAAATCTTTTTAACCTTTTTTTAAAAAAACTTATTCGCTATCACGGGCCCGTGGACCGCTCACAGCGGTCCCCGGTGACATCTCCTGGTTCCCGGCTACCTTCAGGAGGCGGGAACTAGGATATTTTAAAATTGGCGGACAGGTAACGCTAGAGGTATTGCAGGCTATACTACAGGTGTGCCCAGTAACATGTCCTCTCACCGGGGGCGGACAGGTAATGCTGGGGGTACTGCAGGCTATACTACAGGTGTGCCCAGTAACATGTCCTCTCACCGGGGGCGGACAGGTAATGCTGGAGGTACTGCAGGCTATACTACAGGTGTGCCCAGTAACATGTCCTCTCACGGGGGCAGACAGGTAATGCTGGAGGTACTGCAGGCTATACTACAGGTGTGCCCAGTAACATGTCCTCTTACGGGGGGGCAGACAGGTAATGCTGGAGGTACTGCAGGCTATATTACAGGTGTGCCAAGTAACAGGGCGGACAGGTAATGCTGGGGGTACTGCAGGTGTGCCCAGTAACATATCCTCTCACCGGGGGGCAGACAGGTAATGCTGGGGGTACTGCAGGCTATACTACAAGTGTCCCCATTAACATGTCCTCTCACGGGGGGCAGACAGGTAATGCTGGAGGTACTGCAGGCTATATTACAGGTGTGCCAAGTAACAGGGCGGACAGGTAATGCTGGAGGTACTGCAGGCTATATTACAGGTGTGCCCAGTAACATGTCCTCTCACCTATGGCGGACAGGTAATGCTGGAGGTACTGCAGGCTATACTACAGGTGTGCCCAGTAACATGTCCTCTCACCGGGGGCAGACAGGTAATGCTGGGGGTACTGCAGGCTATACTACAGGTGTGCCCAGTAACATGTCCTCTCACCGGAGGCAGACAGGTAATGCTGGAGGTGCTGCAGGCTGTACTACAGGGTGCCCAGTAACATGTCCTCTCACCGGAGGCAGACAGGTAATGCTGGAGGTGCTGCAGGCTATACTACAGGTGTGCCCAGTAACATGTCCTCTCACCAGGGGCGGACGGGTAATGCTGGAGGTGCTGCAGACTATACTACAGGTGTGCCCAGTAACATGTCCTCTCACCGGAGGCAGACAGGTAATGCTGGAGGTGCTGCAGGCTGTACTACAGGTGTGCCCAGTAACATGTCCTCTCACCGGGGGCGGACAGGTAATGCTGGGGGTACTGCAGGCTATACTACAGGTGTGCCCAGTAACATGTCCTCTCACCGGGGGCGGACAGGTAATGCTGGGGGTACTGCAGGCTATACTACAGGTGTGCCCAGTAACATGTCCTCTCACCGGGGGCGGACAGGTAATGCTGGAGGTACAGCAGGCTATATTACAGGTGTGTCCAGTAACATGTCCTCTCACCTATGGCGGACAGGTAATGCTGGAGGTACTGCAGGCTATACTACAGGTGTGCCCAGTAACATGTCCTCTCACCGGAGGCAGACAGGTAATGCTGGAGGTGCTGCAGGCTATATTACAGGTGTGCCCAGTAACATGTCCTCTCACCTATGGCGGACAGGTAATGCTGGAGGTACTGCAGGCTATACTACAGGTGTGCCCAGTAACATGTCCTCTCACCGGGGGCAGACAGGTAATGCTGGGGGTACTGCAGGCTATACTACAGGTGTGCCCAGTAACATGTCCTCTCACCGGAGGCAGACAGGTAATGCTGGAGGTGCTGCAGGCTGTACTACAGGGTGCCCAGTAACATGTCCTCTCACCGGAGGCAGACAGGTAATGCTGGAGGTGCTGCAGGCTGTACTACAGGTGTGCCCAGTAACATGTCCTCTCACCGGGGGCGGACAGGTAATGCTGGGGGTACTGCAGGCTATACTACAGGTGTGCCCAGTAACATGTCCTCTCACCAGGGGCGGACGGGTAATGCTGGAGGTGCTGCAGACTATACTACAGGTGTGCCCAGTAACATGTCCTCTCACCGGAGGCAGACAGGTAATGCTGGAGGTGCTGCAGGCTGTACTACAGGTGTGCCCAGTAACATGTCCTCTCACCGGGGGCGGACAGGTAATGCTGGGGGTACTGCAGGCTATACTACAGGTGTGCCCAGTAACATGTCCTCTCACCGGGGGCGGACAGGTAATGCTGGGGGTACTGCAGGCTATACTACAGGTGTGCCCAGTAACATGTCCTCTCACCGGGGGCGGACAGGTAATGCTGGAGGTACAGCAGGCTATATTATAGGTGTGCCCAGTAACATGTCCTCTCACCGGGGGCAGACAGGTAATGCAGGAGGTAATGCAAGCTATACTACAGGTGTGCCCAGTAACATGTCCTCTCACCTGGGGCGGACAGGTAATGCAGGAGGTACTGCAGGCTATACTACAGGTGTGCCCAGTAACATGTCCTCTCACCGGGGGCGGACAGGTAATGCTGCAGGTACTGCAGGCTATACTACAGGTGTGCCCAGTAACATGTCCTCTCACCGGGGGCGGACAGGTAATGCTGGAGGTACAGCAGGCTATATTATAGGTGTGCCCAGTAACATGTCCTCTCACCGGGGGCGGACAGGTAATGCAGGAGGTAATGCAAGCTATACTACAGGTGTGCCCAGTAACATGTCCTCTCACCTCAGGCGGACAGGTAATGCAGGAGGTACTGCAGGCTATACTACAGGTGTGCCCAGTAACATGTCCTCTCACCGGGGGCGGACAGGTAATGCTGCAGGTACTGCAGGCTATACTACAGGTGTGCCCAGTAACATGTCCTCTCACCGGGGGCGGACAGGTAATGCTGGAGGTACAGCAGGCTATATTATAGGTGTGCCCAGTAACATGTCCTCTCACCGGGGGCGGACAGGTAATGCAGGAGGTAATGCAAGCTATACTACAGGTGTGCCCAGTAACATGTCCTCTCACCTCAGGCGGACAGGTAATGCAGGAGGTACTGCAGGCTATACTACAGGTGTGCCCAGTAACATGTCCTCTCACCGGGGGCGGACAGGTAATGCTGCAGGTACTGCAGGCTATACCACAGGTGTGAGAGAGGACATATTCCCAGTGACTAGGAGAGCCAGCCACCTTCATGGGGAGGAGATGTCATGTGAGGGCAGCAGCCACATGTAACATGTATGACCCCAGCAGACGGTATCACAGCGTCACTACAAGCACAGGAACACGTGATGGAAGCTTACCTTACAGCTGGGAGAATGGCTGATAACAGAGAGAACACCAGGGACTACCAGCAGGACCTGTGATGATGTCACCACCATGTGATCACAAAGTGAGGGGCGGAGCTCAGCAGTGGAAAGGATAATATACAGTAATGTGGTTGAAGGACCTGTGATGATGATGGTCATGTGACATGAGGGGCGGGGCTCCTGAGCGGTATGTGTCGAGGAGAAGGGATGGATTCAGTGTCTCCTCTTCTGTAGACTGCCTACCATTGTGTGAGAGCTGGGAGCCCGGGGGATGCTGGGAGTTGTAGTTCTCTCATTTTCATCTCCCATGTAATATCCTCTAATATCACATAGGAGCCTGGCATGCTCAATAAATCATGAGAATAGAGATTATCTGCGCGGCCTCAACCAGCCAGTCACTTAACCCCTTAGGGACCTTCCCTATTTTCCCATTTTCGTTTTTTCTCCCCCCCCCCCCCCCCTTTTAAAAAATCATAACTCTCTTATTTATCCATCGCCGCCGCAGTCTGAGGCGTTGTATTTTTCAATGGTGCCATAGAATGTACTGAAAAATTCTAAGTGGAGCAAAATGAAAAAAAAAAAAATTCCGCTATCTGTGGGTGTATCTTGTTTGTACGGCGTATACACTGCAGCAACAATGAGCTGATAACTTCATTCTATGGGTCGGTATGATTACTATGATACCAAATTTATTTATTTATTTATTTTTTTTGCTGTACTAGTATTTTTTTCAAAGATATTTAATTTTTTTAAATTATTTTCTGCTGCACCCTTTGACTTTTTTTTGTTTTTTGTCGACATGGTTGAGCGACATCCTGTAGTTTCCATTGGTACCATTCTGGAGTACACACAATTGTTTTTCATTCCATTTTTTTCTTGGAGACAAGATGACCAGAAAAGCACAATTCTGCCATTCTTCTTTTTTTTTTCCTGATGACCGTTCGGGGAAAATAAATTCTTTGATTATAAATATGGCCAACTTTTATTACTTTTTTTTTTTTTTTTTTACTAATAGTAAAACTTTTTTAAACTTAATTTCTAGAGATGAGCGAACACCAAAATGTTCGGGTGTTCGTTATTCGTAACGAACTTCCCGTGATGCTCGAGGGTTCGTTTCGAGTAACGAACCCCATTGAAGTCAATGGGCGACCAGAACATTTTTGTATTTCGCCGATGCTCGCTAAGGTTTTCATGTGTGAAAATCTGGGCAATTCAGGAAAGTGATGGGAATGACACAGTGACGGATAGGGCAGGCGAGGGGCTACATGTTGGGCTGCATCCTAAGTTCACAGGTCCCACTATTAAGCCACAATAGCGGCAAGAGTGGGCCCCCCCCCTCCCAACAACTTTTACTTCTGAAAAGCGCTCATTAGCATGGCATACCTTTGCTAAGCACCACACTACCTCCAACAAAGCACAATCACTGCCTGCATGACACTCCACTGACACTTCTCCTGGGTTACATGCTGCCCAACCGCCCCCCCTCCCCCCCACAGCGCACACCAAAGTGTCCCTGGGCAGCCTTCAGCTGCCCTCATGCCACACCACGCTCATGTCTATTTAGAATTGCGTCTGCCATGACGAGGGACCGCAGGCACACACTGCAGAGGTTGGCACGGCTAGGCAGCGACCCTCTTTAAAAGTTGGGGAGCGATAGCCCACAATGCTGTACAGAAGCAATGAGAAATAGAATCCTGTGCCACCGCCATCAGGAGCTGCACACGTGGGCATAGCAATGGGGAACCTATGTGCCACACACTATTCATTCTGTCAAGGTGTCTGCATGCCCCAGTCAGACTGGTAATATGCACCTTAACAGTAACCGCGTTGGTGGTAATGTGGTGGTGACTGCGGACCTAGTAGCACGGTTGTATTTTGTTGGTTTTCGGAATGTGGCCAGGATTAAGTAGGCCGTGGCGGGGGGATGGTGGGGGGGCTCTCTTGTAGTGTCGGTAAAGGTGAAATTCTTGGACTGCCACCAGACGAACCAATGCAAAGGCATTTGCCAACAATGTTTTCCCTGTTGGAGGAGGAGGGGGATGTTTTTGAGGCACTACGTGTCCTCTCCACGTGTCCGTTCCATGTCAGCAATAGTAGCACTCAAGACAGGCCCCAGTAACAATTCTGAAGCAGCAGTATAGCGGGAGCGCAGTCTTCGTTCCATGTAAGCAATAGTAGCACTCAAGACAGGCCCCAGTAACAATTCTGAAGCAGCAGTATAGCGGGAGCGCAGTCTTCGTTCCATGTAAGCAATAGTAGCACTCAAGACAGGCCCCAGTAACAATTCTGAAGCAGCAGTATAGCGGGAGCGCAGTCTTCGTTCCATGTAAGCAATAGTAGCACTCAAGACAGGCCCCAGTAACAATTCTGAAGCAGCAGTATAGCGGGAGCGCAGTCTTCGTTCCATGTAAGCAATGGTTAATGTGGCTTAAGTGGTAACTAGGCCTGTAGGCAGCCCAGTGTAACGAAAAATTGGTTCAAGTTAAAGTTCCAACGCTTTTAAGCGCATTGAAACTTATAAAAATTGTTAAGAAAAATTATTTGAGTGAGCCTTGTGGCCCTAAGAAAAATTGCCCGTTCAGCGTGATTACGTGAGGTTTCAGGAGGAGGAGCAGGAGGAGGAGGAGGAATATTAGACACAGATTGATGAAGCAGAAATGTCCCCGTTTTGGATGGTGAGAGAGAACGTAGCTTCCATCCGCGGGTGCAGCCTACGTATTGCTTACGTATCGCTGCTGTCCGCTGGTGGAGAACAGAAGTCTGGGGAAATCCAGCCTTTGTTCATCTTGATGAGTGTTAGCCTGTCGGCACTGTCGGTTGACAAGCGGCTACGCTTATCTGTGATGATTCCCCCAGCCGCACTAAACACCCTTTCCGACAAGACACTAGCCGCAGGACAAGCAAGCACCTCAAGGGCATACAGCGCTAGTTCAGGCCACGTGTCCAGCTTCGACACCCAGTAGTTGTAGGGGGCAGAGGCGTCACCAAGGATGGTCGTGCGATCCGCTACGTACTCCCTCACCATCCTTTTACAGTGCTCCCGCCGACTCAGCCGTGACTGGGGAGCGGTGACATAGTCTTGGTGGGGAGCCATAAAGCTGGCCAGGCCCTTAAAGACTGTTGCACTGCCTGGGCTGTACATGGTGCCTGATCTCTGCGCCTCCCCTGCTACCTGGCCCTCGGTACTGCGCCTTCTGCCACTAGCGCTGTCGGCTGGGAATTTTACCATCAGCTTGTCCGCAAGGGTCCTGTGGTATAGCAACACTCTCGAACCCCTTTCCTCTTCGGGAATCAGAGTGGGCAGGTTCTCCTTATACCGTGGATCGAGCAGTGTGTACACCCAGTAATCCGTCGTGGCCAGAATGCGTGCAACGCGAGGGTCACGAGAAAGGCATCCTAACATGAAGTCAGCCATGTGTGCCAGGGTACCAGTACGCAACACATGGCTGTCCTCACTAGGAAGATCACTTTCAGGATCCTCCTCCTCCTCCTCCTCCTCCTCCTCCTCAGGCCATACACGCTGAAAGGATGACAGGCAATCAGCCGGTGTACCGTCAGCAGCGGCCCAAGCTGTCTCTTCCCCCTCCTCCTCATCCACCTCATGCTCCTCCTCCTCCTCCTGTACGCGCTGAGAAATAGACAGGAGGGTGCCCTGACTATCCAGCGGCATACTGTCTTCCCCCGCCCCCGTTTCCGAGCGCAAAGCAGCTGCCTTTATGGTTTGCAGGGAATTTCTCAAGATGCATAGCAGAGGAATGGTGACGCTAATGATTGTAGCATCGCCGCTCACCACCTGGGTAGACTCCTCAAAATTACCAAGGACATGGCAGATGTCTGCCAACCAGGCCCACTCTTCTGAAAGGAATTGAGGAGGCTGACTCCCACTGCGCCGCCCATGTTGGAGTTGGTATTCGACTATAGCTCTCCGTTGTTCATAGAGCCTGGCCAACATGTGGAGCGTAGAGTTCCACCGTGTGGGCACGTCGCACAGCAGTCGGTGCACTGGCAGCTTAAAGTGATGTTGCAGGGTGCGCAGGGTGGCAGCGTCCGTGTGGGACTTGCGGAAATGTGCGCAGAGCCGGCGCGCCTTTACGAGCAGGTCTGACAAGCGTGGGTAGCTTTTCAGAAAGCGCTGAACCACCAAATTAAAGACGTGGGCCAGGCATGGCACGTGCGTGAGGCTGCCGAGCTGCAGAGCCGCCACCAGGTTACGGCCGTTGTCACACACGACCATGCCCGGTTGGAGGCTCAGCGGCGCAAGCCAGCGGTCGGTCTGCTGTGTCAGACCCTGCAGCAGTTCGTGGGCCGTGTGCCTCTTATCGCCTAAGCTGAGTAGTTTCAGCACGGCCTGCTGACGCTTGCCCACCGCTGTGCTGCCACACCGCGCGACACCGACTGCTGGCGACATGCTGCTGCTAACACATCTTGATTGCGAGACAGAGGAGGAGGAGGAGGAGGGTGCTTTAGTGGAGGAAGCATACACCTCCGCAGATACCAGCACCGAGCTGGGGCCCGCAATTCTGGGGGTGGGTAGGACGTGAGCGGTCCCAGGCTCTGACTCTGTCCCAGCCTCCACTAAATTCACCCAATGTGCCGTCAGGGAGATGTAGTGGCCCTGCCCGCCTGTGCTTGTCCACGTGTCCGTAGTTAAGTGGACCGTGGCAGTAACCGCGTTGGTGAGGGCGCGTACAATGTTGCGGGAGACGTGGTCGTGCAGGGCTGGGACGGCACATCGGGAAAAGTAGTGGCGACTGGGAACTGAGTAGCGCGGGGCCGCCGCCTCCATGATACTTTTGAAGGACTCCGTTTCCACAACCCTATACGGCAGCATCTCAAGGCTGATGAATTTTGCGATGCGGACGGTTAACGTTTGAGCGTGCGGGTGCGTGGCGGCGTACTTGCGCTTGCGCTCGAACACTTGCGCAAGCGACGGCTGGACGGTGCGCTGAACTACACTGCTGGATGGGGCCGAGGACAGCGGAGATGAGGGTGTGGGTGCAGGCCATGAGGCGGTAGTGCCTGTGTCCTGAGAGGGGGGTTGCATCTCAGTGGCAGGTTGGGGCACAGGGGGAGAGGCAGGGGTGCAAACCGGAGGCGCTGAACGGCCTTCGTCCCACCTTGTGGGGTGCTTGGCCATCATATGTCTGCGCATGCTGGTGGTGGTGAGGCTGTTGGTGTTGGCTCCCCGGCTGAGCTTTGCGCAACAAAGGTTGCACACCACTGTTCGTCGGTCGTCAGGCGTCTCTGTGAAAAACTGCGAGACCTTAGAGCACCTCGGCCTCTGCAGGGTGGCATGGCGCGAGGGGGCGCTTTGGGAAACACTTGGTGGATTATTCGGTCTGGCCCTGCCTCTACCCCTGCCTCTACCCCTGGCCACCGCACTGCCTCTTGCAACCTGCCCTGCTGATGCCCTTGACTCCCCCTCTGAAGACCTGTCCTCCTGAGTAAGCGTTGCACACCAGGTGGGGTCAGTCACCTCATCGTCCTGCTGCTCTTCCTCCGAATCCTCTGTGCGCTGCTCCCTCGGACTTACTGCCCTTACTACTACCTCACTGCAAGACAACTGTGTATGATCGTCATCGTCCTCCTCACCCACAGAAAGTTGTTGAGACAGTTGGCGGAAGTCCCCAGCCTCATCCCCCGGACCCCGGGAACTTTCGAATGGTTGGGCATCAGTCACGATAAACTCCTCTGGTGGGAGAGGAACCGCTGCTGCCCAATCTGAGCAGGGGCCCGAGAACAGTTCCTGGGAGTGTTCCCGCTCCTGAGCAGGTGTCATTGTAGTGGAGTGAGGAGGCTGGGAGGAAGGAGGAGCAGCAGACAGAGGATTCGGATTTGCAGCAGTGGACGGCGCAGAACTGCGTGTTGACGATAGGTTGCTCGAAGCACTTTCTGCCATCCAGGACAGGACCTGCTCACACTGCTCATTTTCTAATAACCGTCTCCCGCGTGGACCCATTAATTGGGCGATGAATGTGGGGACGCCAGAAACGTGCCTCTCTCCTAATCGCGCAGCAGTCGGCTGCGACACACCGGGATCAGGAGCTCGGCCTGTGCCCACACCCTGACTTGGCCCTCCGCGTCCTCGGCCGCGTCCACGTCCTCTAGGCCTACCCCTACCCCTCAGCATGCTGTATTACCAGTGATTTGATTTCACAGGCAGGAAATAAATTGGCGCAAGACTGCAGGCCAAATATAATTTTTGCCCTTTTTGGAAAACGAAAGGCCCCACTGCCTCTAGTGAATGAATAATCTAAGTTTAATAACTGTGCTGTGTCCCTGCTTATGTGTCACAGAACGTGAGGGTAGCAGAGTTATTATAACTCTGGCAGAGCAGGAATTTTTTTTCCCAATTAAGGAAAGCAAATGGCGAAGCCAGCAGTAAAGCGTAGCTGGGTGCGTATGATTTAGCAATGTTTTTCACGCAGCTCACACGTGTCCACAGGCGTTAGGACGGACAGAGGCTGGACAAATAGATTTGTTTTCAGTTTTTTCCCACCAAAAGGCAGCACTGCGTATATTCTATGAACATGAGAAGTTTAATAACTGTGCTGTGTCCCTGCTTATGTGTCACAGAACGTGAGGGTAGCAGAGTTATTATAACTCTGGCAGAGCAGGAATTTTTTTTCCCAATTAAGGAAAGCAAATGGCGAAGCCAGCAGTAAAGCGTAGCTGGGTGCGTATGATTTAGCAATGTTTTTCACGCAGCTCACACGTGTCCACCGCCCGTAAGGACGGACACAGGCTGGACAAATAGATTTGTTTCCACTTGTTTTTCCACCAAAAGGCAGCACTGCGTATATTCTATGAATAATAACTGTGTTGTGGCCCTGCCTATACAATTCTTTCCCTGCAGTATCAATGGAGGGTGGAATGCTCTGCAGAGGCGATTTTGAGAAGCCCAAAAAAAATGCAGCACAGCTAACAGCAGCCTGAACAGTACTGCACACGGATAAATATGGCCCTAGAAAGGACCGTTGAGGTTCTTGAAGGCTACACTCACTCCTAACACTCTCCCTGCCTATGCAGCACTTCTGTCCCTAATGCCAGGTGCAACGCTCTGCAGAGCCGATTTTGAGAAAAAAAAAATGCCACTGCTAACAGCAGCCAACACACAGCTATCAGTGGCCCTAATAAGGACCTTTGGGGGGTCTTGAAGCCTACACTAACTACCAATTCTTTCCCTACAGCAGCTCCGGTATAAACAGCACTGTCCCTCATCTAACTCACACCGCATCTGAGGCGAGCCGCGGGAGGGGCCGACTTTTATATTAGGCGAACACCTGATCTCCCCAGCCACTCACAGCAGGGGGGTGGTATAGGGCTTAAACGTTGCAGGGGGAAGTTGTAATGCCTTCCCTGTCTTTCAATTGGCCAGAAAAGCGCGCTAACGTCTCAGGGAAGGAAGTGAAAGTAACCAGAACACCGCATGGTGTTCGTTACGAATAACGAACATCCCGAACACCCTAATATTCGCACGAATATCAAGCTCGGACGAACGCGTTCGCTCATCTCTATTAATTTCCTTTTTTCTTTAGTCCCCAGAGGGAACAAGAACTTGAGATGTCTTGATTGCTCCTGCAGTATGATGTAGTGGTATAGCATCACATCATACCACGTCCTAAAAGGCATTCTATCAAACCATGACACCCACACGGCAATCCACGATCTCATTGCGGGGGGCCGTATGGGACCCGGAACATTGGTCGGGGGATTTAAATGCCGCTGTCAGAATTGACTGCTGCATTTAAACAGTTAACAGCTCCAATGAGCTGTGGGGGTTATCGGAGCTGTTGCAGGAAGCTCACGGCTGCAAGAAGCAGCCAGCAGCTGCGATGTATGGAACGAGATCGCCCAGTGATCTCCCTCCATACACACCCCCAACGTGCAGGATGTAACTTGACGTCCTGTGTTGTTAAGGGGTTAATCTCAAAGCTTCTTGGAGATACATGGCTGGGAAGGTGAAAGAATAACTTGGGGATAAATGGCTATGGAGTAACAGGATAACTTATGGATATATGGCTGTGGAGTGACAGGATGACTTGGGGATATATGGCTGTGAGGTGACAGGATAACTTGGGGATATATGGCAGTGAGGTGACAGGATGACTTGGGGATATATGGCAGTGAGGTGACAGGATGACTTGGGTATATATGGCTGTGAGGTGACAGGATGACATGGGGATATCTGGCTGTGAGGTGACAGGATAACTTGGGGATATATGGCTGTGAGGTGACAGGATGACTTGGGGATATATGGCAGTGAGGTGACAGGATGACTTGGGGATATATGGCAGTGAGGTGACAGGATGACTTGGGGATATATGGCTGTGAGGTGACAGGATGACTTGGGGATATATGGCAGTGAGGTGACAGGATGACTTGGGGATATATGGCAGTGAGGTGACAGGATGACTTGGGGATATATGGCTGTGAGGTGACAGGATGACATGGGGATATATGGCAGTGAGGTGACAGGATAACTTGGGGATATATGGCTGTGAGGTGACAGGATGACATGGGGATATATGGCAGTGAGGTGACAGGATGACTTGGGGATATATGGCAGTGAGGTGACAGGATGACATGGGGATATATGGCAGTGAGGTGACAGGATGACTTGGGGATATATGGCTGTGAGGTGACAGGATGACATGGGGATATATGGCTGTGAGGTGACAGGATGACTTGGGGATATATGGCAGTGAGGTGACAGGATGACTTGGGGATATATGGCTGTGAGGTGACAGGATGACATGGGGATATATGGCAGTGAGGTGACAGGATAACTTGGGGATATATGGCTGTGAGGTGACAGGATGACATGGGGATATATGGCAGTGAGGTGACAGGATGACTTGGGGATACATGGCAGTGAGGTGACAGGATGACATGGGGATATATGGCAGTGAGGTGACAGGATGACTTGGGAATATCTGGCTGTGAGGTGACAGGATGACTTGGAGATATATGGCTGTGAGGTGACAGGATGACTTGAGGATATATGGCTGTGAGGTGACAGGATGACTTGAGGATATATGGCTGTGAGGTGACAGGATGACTTGAGGATATATGGCAGTGAGGTGACAGGATGACTTGGGGATATATGGCAGTGAGGTGACAGGATGACTTGGGGATATATGGCAGTGAGGTGACAGGATGACTTGGGGATATATGGCAGTGAGGTGACAGGATGACTTGGGGATATATGGCTGTGAGGTGACAGGATGACTTGCGGATATATGGCTGTGAGGTGACAGGATGACTTGTGGATATATGGCTGTGGGTTGACAGGATGACTTAAGGATATATGGCTGTGTGGTGACAGGATGACTTGGGGATTTATGGCTGTGAGGTGACAGGATGACTTGGGGATATATGGCTATGAGGTGACAGAATTAATTGGGGATATCTGGCTGTGAGGTGACGGGATGACTTGGGGATATCTGGCTGTGAGGTGACAGGATGACTTGGCGATATATGGCTGTGAGGTGACAGGATGACTTGGGGATATATGGCTGTGGGGTGACAGGATGACTTGGGAATATCTGGCTGTAAGGTAGACAGGATGACTTGAGGATATATAGCGGTGAGGTATACAGGATGACTTGAGGATATCTGGCTGTGAGGTGACAGGATGACTTAGGGATATATAGCTGTGAGTTAACAGCCTTCATTAACCCCTTAGTGACAAAGCCTGTTTGCGCCTTAGTGACGGAGCCAAATTTTGGAAATCTGACATGCGTCGTTCAACATAGCATAACTCCGTAAAGGCTTTACATATCCAAGTGATTCTGACATTGTTTTTTCGCCACACGTTGTACTACATATAGGTGGAAAAAATAGACGGATAGTATTTATGAATATTTATTAAAAGTGCCAATATTGGGAAAATTTTGAAAAAAGTGTCATTTTTTCACATTTTCAACTGTAATTACGCAAATATGTGCAAACATACTGTACAAATTTTTGCTAAGGTATATATTTCCAGCTGTTTACTTTATTCTGGAAGCACATTTGAAAAACTTTCGTGTTTTTTATTTAACCATTTAGGAGACGTACAAATTTAACATTACTTTTCAGCATTTTGAGAAACACTTTGTTTTCCTGCACCAAGGCAAGATCGCAAAGGCTCATAGGTGTCAGAAAGATAGCTACCCCCACAAATGACCCCATTTTAAAAACTACACCCCTTAATGTATCTACTGAGGGGTGTTATGAGTATTTTAACCCCACAGTTTTTTTCAGGAGTTAATGCAATTTAGAAGAAAAAAATAAAAATTCACAGTTTTGCAAATATGTCATTTTAAAGACATATTTTTTTTTCTATAGTGAACATGAGAATAAGAAGTGACACCCCAAAATGGATACCCCTGTTTGTCGTGTTTTCAGAAACATACCCATTGTGGCCCTAATCTTATGTCTCGATGCACAACGGGGCCCAAAATGAAAGGAGCAGCCGGTGTCTTTCAGAGCAGAAATTTTCCTTGAAGGCTTTTCGGTCCCATAGCACACTTGTTGAGCTCTTGAGTGGCCAAAACCATTGAGGACCCCCACAAATGACGCCATTTTGAAAACTAGACCCCATAACAGATTTATCTAGAGGTGTACTGACTATTTTGACCCCACAGTTTTTGAATGAATTCAAGCAAAGCAGAAAGAAAAAATTGGGATTTTCATTTTGTTGGCAATTCTCTCATTTTAAAAGCAGATTTTTTTTCTTCAGCACACGCATGAATGAAGCCTTTCACCCCAAAATGGATACCCCTGTTTGTCCCGTGTTCAGAAACATACCCATTGTGGCCCTAATTTTATGTCTCGATGCACACCGGGGCCCTAAATGAAAGGAGTAGTCGGTGGTGGCTTTCAGAACAGAAATTTTCCTTGAAGGCTTTTCGGTCCCATAGCACATTTGTAGAGCTCTTGAGCGACCAAAACCATTGAGGTACCCCACATATGACCCCATTTTGAAAACTAGACCCCTTAACGAATTCATCTAGGGGTGTACTGTGTATTTTGACTCCAGAATTTTTGAATGAATTTGAGTAAAGCAGAAGGAACAAAATCCCAATTTTGATTTTTTTAGCTGATTGTGTCATTTTTTCCCCCATAAATTTGGCATTTTCATGACAGTTTTCTTTGTTTTAAGCAGGGAAAACTGGGGAGACGTACGCCAAAGTTTATAGCGGTAATTGTTCTGTGTTCAGCAATAACCCCATTTATAGGTCCAATTTGCATACAGGACACATTGCTAGGCCTATAATGGAGAGACCACCTATTGGATTTCAGGGCGCAACTAAATAAAAATGACTCCCTAAAAAGAACTAACCCCCCACCCCCCCCACCCCCCTCCTTTTGGCGTTTCAGGACAATAAATTATAGGGCGGCATAAGTGATAAAGAAATTAAAAAAGTAAAATTAATAATGTAAAACGGTGTGATAAGTTTCAAAACGGGGTAATTACAAAGGCCAGGGTGGGATGGGGACGTGGGGCAATAAAAACGCGTATCCCTCCTCCTTCCTTGCTTTGAGCAGATGCGACACCTTTTTTGTGTGTACTTTTTGCCCGCAGTTTCAGGGATGGGGTGCATAAAATGGCGCTCTGTGAGCCTTCGCACCTCCTCGGATTCCAATGCATTTCGAGGTGCGGTGGTCTGAAATAATAGATGCTCGATGAGCTCCTCCTGAACTGGAGGAAGCTCAGCGTGCCCCCAGATAACTTATAGACGACGTGCGCATTATAGGTAGCCATCTGTATTAGGTAGATCGCTACCTTCCTATACCAGGCTCGCGTCTTTCTTTTAACCGAGTACGGTTGTAAAGCTTGGTCGGATAAATCGACCCCCCCCCCCATAAATCTATTATAATCAGTCACACAGACGGGTTTTATTTTTTGCGTTGCAGCCCCCCTCTCCCTTACTGCAACGCAGGCGTCTGTGTGAATGGTGGACAACATATAAACGTCCTTTTTGTCGCACCACTTTATCGCAGGTAAGGGGTCCTTTGCCAGCGCGTAAGACGCTCCTTTGTCCACGCGTCTGGAAACTAGGGGTTGTGGGAACCCTACTCTATTTCTGCGCACCGTTCCGCAGGCCCCTGTGTCTGCGTCATGTAATGCCTTGAACAGGGGGATGCTGGTGTAGTAGTTGTCCGTGTAAATGTGGTACCCTTTATTTAAAAAAGGGCCCACAAGCTCCCACACGATTTTCCCACTCACGCCGATATCTTCAGGACAATTGGGGGGATTTAGGTGGCGGTCTCTGCCCTCATAAATAAAAAAATCGGACGTATATCTGCTCACGCTTTCACATATTTAATATAGTTTCACACCATATCTAGCGCATTTTGATGGTATGAACTGGCGAAAAGATAGACGGCCCTTGAAGCTCATTAGCGACTCGTCTACCGCCAAATTTTTTTCTGGGGTGTAAATGTTTTTAAAATAATCTTTTAATAAAATAATAAGGGGCCTCAACTTAGACGAGCGGTCATACACGGGGTCGTTTCTGGGGGGAATTTGCGTATTATCGGCGAGGTGGAAAAATCGCATGGTGTTTTCGAACTGCTGGCGGGGCATTACTGACGCAAACACAGGTGTTGCGTGAACGGTGCTAGCAGACCAGTAGGACCGTAAAGATGGTTTTTTTACGAGTCCCATAAGAAGTACAATTCCCAGGAATTTTTTAACTCCTGGGATGTCAATGGGGGTCCACGTCCTGGAGTATAACGACGCCGGGTGCGCAGTTATGTACTGTCCGGCATAGGTGTTTGTCTGCCGGACAATAAGATCCAGCACGGCATTAGCGACCTCTGCATTTATGCCAGGTGTGGCGGTAAATGCGGGGATGCGGGGCAAAAATTCATCTGCGTTACTCCACGCAGTGGCAGGCGCCACAATGCTTGGCCCTGCTGGCCCAACATCTACCTCAGCCTCTACAGCGCTAGAGGCTGAGTCGTCGCTTTAAAAAAACTCAGACTCGCTGGTAGCCTCGCTACCGGAGCTTGACGCAAAGAGCATCACATACGCTTGCTCTGCGGTATAGCGTCTACGATCCAGTTTATAAATTTTCTTAAAATGAACGTAAAAAAAATGAAAAAAAATAATGTAACCCACAAAAAAAGACAGACGTGGGTATAGCGGGGTAATTAGGGTATGAGGGGCGGCGAAGACAGGGTGAGGAGGTACACAAAATTTTAAAAAAATATTTTACCCCCACAAAATTTAAAAAAAAAAACGACGCAGGGAAAAGCGGGGTAATAAGGGTACAAGGGGGCGGTAGATATGGGACGACGGCGGGGGTTTTTTCGGTGTTTTTCACTGAAAATGGCACACGATTTTTCGCTGCTATCTCTCTCCTGTCACAAATCGCTCTGAGTGACAGGGGAGAGATACGCAGGACTCATCGTGTGCCATATTTACTAAACAAATTACATGGATGGCTGTGATAGGTGTATCACAGCCACCCATGTCAGCAGGGACCAATCACTTTGGTCCCTGCAAGTTACTATGCCTAAGGCAACTTTTGCCTTAGGCTCTACTGCGCATGCGCAGTTTTGCCATTATTTTCGGCACTATTTTCAATCCGTGAGGGGAGATGAAACTTATACACTTTTTAACTTTTTAAAACTTTTCCGTGATCGCCGCTATCCATGGGATAGCGGCAATCACGGAAGCAGGGACCGCTTACCGCGGTCCCAGCTGACATCTACCGGCGCCCGGCTATCTGTAGATAGCCGGGCGCCAGGAGATTTCAAATCTCCCGGGCGATCCGGGCTTCTGCGCATGCGCCGCCATTTTTCCTTGGCGCGCATGCGCAGAAGCCCGCGTCAATGGCAGATCGCCGCGGGACATCTCGGAGGACGGGGGTGTGTATTTTCACCTCCCCTCATGGATCCGATCCATGAAGGGAGGGGAAACTTTTGTTTTTTACAACTTTTTTTCGCGATCGCCGTTTACCACCGGTAAATTTTTAATTTCCCGGGTGATTGCCGCTTCTGCGCATGCGCCGCCATTTGTCTCCTGGCGCGCAGAATACACCGGAGAGCCGCCAACATCGCCGGGGACAGCAGGGGGCCGCCGAGGACCTCGGTGAGCAGTTTCAGCGCCCCCCATGGTTGCGATCCATGAGGGGAGCTGAAACTTCATCTTTTCTTAACTTTTTGTTTACTTTTTTGCGATCGGCGCTATCCATCGGATAGCGCCGATCGCAATGCCGGGGGGGACTGCCCGCATCCTGGGATGACAGCTCCATGCCGTCGGCTACCTGCGGGCACCAACAGCATGGAGCTGTCACGTCCAGAGCCTGCAGGGCTTTAATCCAAAGAGGATGCATAAAACTACGTCCTCTAGGATTAAAGCCCACTTTAGGACGTAGTTTCCCGATGGGGCAGTTGTTAAGGGGTTAAGAAACTTCCCATGGTAGTATTGACTATGGCCTTGGCTTCTACAGTAAGGGTTTATGTCCACAACTGTATTTTCACAGAGTGTTGCGCGGCCGTGTGATACCCACAATTGTGTGTAGACAATGTGTTTTGGTGCGCCAGAGAAATAACTCCCAGCATGCTCTATTTCTTTGCGTTTGTATGTAGCGTGAGCCTCATACACTTGTATGGGCAGCGTATCATATGCTGTCCATACGCAATACATAGTTTCCATACGCATTCCCGCTCTGAACAGAGTGGGGAATTAAAAAAAACAAACAAATAAAAAACCCCACTATGCATGTCTGTATTTGTGATATGTGAGCATGGGCAGTGCCATATATAGCCATACTCTGTCTCTGCCATCAGAGCATATGGCAGCCGGATGTGTAAAACTCTGCAGGGAAACTCGCGGTGTTTTATGCATACGGCCGTGGACATGAGCCCTTACACTTCTGTCAGATCTAGGTGCTTGATGCTGCGCTGACTCCCTCACCCAAGGTGACTAAACCAGGCCTCGGGCCCTTTGGCGCTTTACCTCTCGGGTTACAGGCTCACTTTGGACTCTGGCTGGAAGAAGGGCTCCTGCACTTACTTCTTTACCTGCTCTGGGCTCTCTGCCATCCACTCCATGCTTCCTTCATCTCCGTTTCCCATCTTCTCTTCACATGCGCCTGCACTGCTCTCCTTCCACTATCTTTTCTAACTGACTGTTTTACTGACTACCCCTGAAGGACTTTCCCTTCGCTCTCTCTCTCCTCCAGCCACGGGCTTCCACTTATCTGTCACACCATTGTCTGTGTTGCGTCATTCACACTCACGAACTGGTGACTCTATTCTCGCGGACAGACAGAAACCAATGACTGACAACTATGTTCTTTATTCGTTCAGTCGCTTCCGACTCTTCATGACCTCATGGACCAGCCCACGCCAAAGCTTCCCGTCGGCTGTCACCACCCCCAACTCCACCAAGGTCCAGTCCGTCACCTGAAGGATATCATCCATCCATCTTGCCCTTGGTCGGCCCCTCTTCCTTTTGCCTTCCACTTTCCCTAACAGCAGCATCTTCTCCAAGGTATCCTGTCTTCTCATTATGTGGCCAAAGTACTTCAGTCTTGCCTTTAATAACATTCCCTCCAGTGAGCCGTCTGGCTTTATTTCCTGGATTTTGGACTGGTTTGATCTCTTTGTGGTCCAAGGCACTCTCAGCATGTTCCTCCAACTCCACAGTTCAAAAGCATCTATTTTCCTTTGCTCAGCCTTCCTTGTTGTCCAGCACTCACATCCATAGGTTACTATGGGGAATACCATTGCTTTAACGATTCGGACCTTCGTTGTCAGTGTGATGTCTCTGCTCTTATCTATTTTATTGGGATTGGCCATTGCTCTCCTCCCAAGAAGTAAACAACTTCTGATTTCCTGGCTGCAGATTTGAGCATGGTTACAAAAATAAGTTTTAAAAAATTGCAAAATTTAATATAAATAAATACTAAAGATGAGCGAACACCAAAATGTTCGGGTTCGCGTTATTCGAAACGAACTTCCCGCGATGTTCGGGTGTTCGTTTCGAATAACGAACCCCATTGAAGTCAATGGGCGACCGGAACATTTTTGTATTTCGCCGATGCTCGCTAAGGTTTTCATGTGTGAAAATCTTGGCAATTCAAGAAAATGATGGGAACGACACAGCAACGGATAGGGACGATGTTAGCCTATTGAATTCAGTGGAGCCGTCAATACAGCCGACTCCACTGAATGCAATGGGCTGCCGGCGATCGCGGGATGAATTGTCGGAAAGGGGTTAAATATATAAGCCCTTTCCTGCAATTCATCCAGAAATGTGTAAAAATAAAAAATATATATATACTCACCTGGTGCCCGCAGACGGAGTTCAGCGCCGCAGGCTGCAGTTCTCCTGAACTGCTCTGAACAGCTGTGAGTAGTATTCAGCAGCCGGGGATTTAAAATCCCCGCCTGCTGAATAAGATGCCTCTGATTGGTCACAGCCTGACCAATCAGAGGCCAGCCCTCACTCACACCCATTCATGAATTCAGCTGTGGCAGAGAAGAACGATTTGTCTTCTATATGTTCTCAATGGGGTTGGCGCTGCTGCCGCCGGCCCCATTGAGCGCATATAGAAAAGATTTCTCAGGGAAGAAAGTTAAAGTAACCCGAACATCCGAACATCGTGTGGTGTTCGTTCCGAATAACGAACATCCCGAACACCCTAATATTCGCCCGAGCATCAAGCTCGGACGAGTACGTTCGCTCATCTCTAATAAATACCTTTAAATAAATGACCCACTGCTGATGCCAACCCAAACTGTCACCATATTGTACCCTGTCATCCAAAACTGTACATATTATATATCAAAACAAAATGAGAAACCCATTTTCATACTTATTTTAGAGTAAATATACTAATTTAAAAAATTCCAACTATGAATTTAAAAAAAAACAACTTATTTTTAGCTTTTTATCGCCAATAAAACAAAAACCGGTAAGAAAAAAATCTGTGAAAAAAGATATTAAAAAATACCCCTATGTGTCACAAAAAAATAAAACGCAACAAAAATAATTTTGGTAGCTGCAGGAAAAAGAATAGGGCATGTAAAATACCACACGGGTAAAATCCCTAAAAAGTGTCTGGTCTTTTAGGACAAAAACAGCCTGGTCCTTAATGGGTTAAAGAAACTACATAGAGTGTTCTCTGACACCAGGCAAGCAGAATAAAATTGATGAAATTTTAGATCTTAAAGGGGTTGTCCCGCGCCGAAACGGGGTTTTTTTTTTTTTTCAACCCCCCCCCCCCGTTCGGCGCGAGACAACCCCGATGCAGGGGTTAAAAAAGAACACCGCACAGCGCTTACCTGAATCCCCGCGCTCCGGTGACTTCTTACTTACCGGTTGAAGATGGTCGCCGGGATCTTCTCCCTCCGTGGACCGCAGCTCTTCTGTGCGGTTCATTGCCAATTCCAGCCTCCTGATTGGCTGGAATCGGCACATGATGGGGCGGAGCTACACGGAGCCCCATTGAGAAGATAAGAAGACCCGGACTGCGCAAGCGCATCTAATTTGGTCATTAGACGGCGAAAATTAGACGGCACCATGGAGACGAGGACGCTAGCAACGGAACAGGTAAGTGAATAACTTTTGATAACTCTGTATGGCTCATAATTAATGCACAATGTACATTACAAAGTGCATTATTATGGCCATACAGAAGTGTATAGACCCACTTGCTGCCGCGGGACAACCCCTTTAAAGCAGTCTTCCAGAGACTAAGTTTTTTTTTTAATCTATTTTTTTTACACATTTTCACACATAAATTGTATAGGTGAGAACGGATAGATTGGTAGGGGTTTGATCGCTTGGACCCTCACTAATCCCAAGAATGGGGGTCCAGTTGGTCTTCAAAGGAACGGAGTTAAGGTTGTGCAGGCACATCGTCGCTAAATTCATTTCAATAATAAGAGGGACGGAGATTGCTGGGGACAAAGCAGGAACAAAGCATCTGCCAATCTCTATGTAAGAATTCTGGAGGCTGCTGGGCTCTGGGGAACTTTCAGGGCAGCAGAATTGTTTTGCAGCTTCTCCAGCTCTGTGCCTCCATACAATCCTGTCTCTGAGCTCTACGGGCAGTTTTTTCCTCCTCATGGTTTGGTTTTGGCTCTGATCTGCATTGTGAGCTGAGACCTTATATAGACAGGGGGTGTCTTCTATATCTATGTCCAATCAACTAAGTTTACCACAGATGACTCCAATCTAGGTTAAAAAAAAACATCTCAAAGAGAAATTTATGTTTCAACGGTTTTTATTGAATTATAAATGTAGTGTTGGCAACACTCTGCCGCATTTACCCCTCGCAGGGGGATGGGGTTTAAACATTTGGTTGTAGAACAGAGTTATTGAAATTTTTAACACTTAGCATAGCAACAATGTAACATGATAGAACAAAACACAACAGGGTATATACCGATTTTGCGTATTGTAGGGTTGTTTCAAATTATTATAGATTATTATAATAATAAATCTCACGTAATTTTTTAGGGAGCGGGGGGGGGGGGGGGGGTAGGGAATGGACCAGATCTCAATGTTTTCCATGCCCGAACTCGTACCGTTATTGTGGTGTGGGTTGATCTATCGTAGTCTAGCTTTAAAGTTATCTCAAAGAGAAATTTAGAGCCTGCAGAGCCAAATTTTAAATGTCATACCGATGGGTGTGAATACTTCTATCAAAATGTTAGTTTTTAATTTTTAAAGAATTACACAAGATTTCTAACATTTTGTTTTCACTTTGTCATTATGGGGTATTGAGTACAGAATGATGGGGAAAATGTCATTAAAAAAATTGCACAAGACCACAACATGGTGTAAAAAAAAGTGAAAGGGTGTAAAGATTTTCCGATGTATTGTACATTTTGCAGACAGGAATCTGCTGAGAGCCAGAGAGGCTCTATGAGTCCCAAAATTGAATTTGCTAGTAAGAAGGCTGCGTGGCATCATGGCATTAGAATGTTGTATTGGGTTGCTTTATGAAGGATGCACAGAGAACATTTTGCGGCACTGGACCAAATCCTACTCCAAAGTTCGGGGGGGGGGGGGGGGCAGGACTCTACCTAGCCATCTCTCCCATTTGCCCATATAAGAGAGTTTATAGGGGGAGCTGTGGTGTTCAGGGTAATATATAGAGGAAATGAGACCTTTGAATGAGATTCCAGAAAGGCAGACATGTTGAAATAAAGTCCATAAAGGAAAAGATGTGTAAAGCCGCAAATTCAGTAATAAAAATGGCATATTTGGAGGGAGCCAAAGATGGAGAAAACTGAAATGGAATGTTGTGCAGAAAATACTGAGAAGAGAACAGAGCAAGAAGCCACAAAGTGGCTAAATCAAAATACCTTGACAGCGCAACATGGCCTCCGCATCTTGTAAGGCCCCCTGTCCACGAGCGTGATTTCGCCAGTGGTAAATCGCCGGCGAATCACACCGTCCAAAGTTTTCCATAGCGTTGCTATGGAAAGCGCCGGCCCCGTGTCCACGAGCAGAGAATCGCGATTCTCCGCTCACGGCCGGCAATTCGCAGCATGCTGCAAATTGCAGCGTTTCTTCACGGTCAGACTATCTGTCAGATAGACTGACCGGCGGAGATTCATCTGCCGGCTCCTGCTCCTGGGCGGCGGCTCCCTGTGGGATACCGCAACGCCCATGGACAGGGGGCCTAAGGCTATCTAAAAGAAGGGGTGTGTAAAAGTCTTAATGGGGACTGTGGAGCTAGAAGCTGATACCATATCCTACAGCAATACCACACCTCTATATCATGTTTCCCCGAAAATAAGACAGTGTCTTATATTAATTTTTGTTCAAAAAGGTTTAACTTTTTTACATGTATAGCTGCCTGGACACTATTTAAATTGACTTTTTTAATTAACTGTTAGCAGGGCTTAATTTTGGAGTAGGGCTTATATTTCAAGCATCCTCAAAAAGCCTGAAAAATCATTTTGCATCCTCAAAAATTCTGGAAAATCATGCTATGTCTTATTTTCAGGGTATGTCTTATTTTCAGGGAAACAGGGTAGTATAATGAATAAGATCTAGAAGAGAATTTGGTAGTACTGGTAATACTGGGCCCCAGATTAACGAACTGCGATGAGTAAGTGCCAGCCACAACTTATTAACAGATGGTAAAGTACTCCATGATGCTATATGTCTGAGGTGGTCAGCATTGTAGTACAAGGTAATATCGGGAAGATGCGAGATATCTGCTGTCAATACAGATTTAGGAATGTGATGCCTCCTGTAATGCAAGACCAAGTCTAGAAAGGAAGCTTGTCTAGATTTAGGAGTTTCCTCTGTAACTCTGACAGGTAGGGTCTTTAATAAATATTTAGGGAGTATTGATAGCTTAATAGGTGCAATATTGCCGAGAAAAGAAATAGGGACGGTTTTCCATTAACGGATGAATACTATGGATTAATATTATTACTACGTAATACGCAGTCATAGAAGCCCATTGATTTACATTGAGCCATTTAGCTGCATATTATGCACATGAAACATACTTGTGTACGAGGGTAATGTTCCATGGCGTTTTTTCACCGCGTATTACACGTATGTGATACGCTGTGAATAGAGGCCATCAAAGTCAATGGACTTTCACTCTTCCATGCACACCAGTGTGTGGACACCGTCAAAATGCGCATGAACAAAATCGCGGCATGCTCTATTTTACAGCGTAATACGTGCGTACAGCCCGATTTAACTCTATGGATGTATGTGTGTACGCAAAGCTTACACAACCCATTGCTAATTGCTAAAATGCTAATTAATCACTGTACATGCTTATTTCCCAGCCTGTGTTTTTTTCACGCACGTATGCACAGCCAATTACATACACAGCCATAACTGTGCAAAAAAAAAAAACGCATTCGCACTCAGAAACAGGGAAATATGCAAAGAATATATAGGATTTGATACACAGCGTTTTATGCATGCGCTCGTGGACATGAGCCCTAATGCGCCGCTCCCATACACCTCTGTGAGCCCTTACAACTTTGTTTTTTCTATAACAAATAGAGATGAGCAAACCTACTCGTTTCGAGTAATTACTCGATCGAGCACCGCGATTTTCGAGTACTTCCGTACTCGGGTGAAAAGATTCGGGGGGCGCCGGGAGGCGTGGCGGAGCGGGGGGTAGCAGCGGGGAACAGGGGGGAGCCCTCTCTCTCTCTCTCCCCCCCCCACTCCCCGCTGCAACCCCCCACTCACCCACGGCGCCCCCTGAATCTTTTCGCCCGAGTACGGAAGTACTCGAAAATCGTGGCACTCGGGCGAAAAAGGGGCGTGGCCGAGTACGCTCGCTCATCTCTAATAACAAATGTTTCACATTTCTACTGAGGCCTTTTATTTTCCAAGTTGTGGGGTGGCTGGGCCCGGCTGCCTACTTCACTTAGCCAACAATTGCATTATTTGTTTTGTTGAGGCCTGTGAGCTGTCGCGTTCACCACCCTATGCCTTGCACACTTTTACTGTATCACACTGCATTGAGCCTTGAGACCTGCATGTTTGATCCTGATTAGAGATAAGCAAACGTGCTCGTTTAGAGCAATTACTCGAGTGAGCATCGCTTTTTTTCGAGTAACTGCCTAAAAAGATTCGTGGGGGGCGCCGGGGGTGAGCGGGGG
Source organism: Eleutherodactylus coqui (assembly GCF_035609145.1). Classification (NCBI taxonomy): domain Eukaryota; kingdom Metazoa; phylum Chordata; class Amphibia; order Anura; family Eleutherodactylidae; genus Eleutherodactylus; species Eleutherodactylus coqui. Next base: position 153,066,776 of record NC_089845.1, on the reverse strand, counting down.
GTTGTGGTGGGGAGTGGGAAGAGAGAGAGCTCCCCCCTGTTATCCCCCGCCGCACCCCCCGGCGCCCCCCGAATCTTTTCGCCCGAGTAGGCAGTTACTCGAAAAAAGCGATGCTCGATCGAGTAATTGTCCTAAACGAGCACGTTCGCTCATCTCTAATCCAGATTGTCTGTTATCTTTATACCATGCTAATCAATAAAAATACACTGCATAAAAAAAACTAATGGGTTAATTTTTAGTTTGGTTTATTTTTCCCCACATTCTAAGCAGAAATTTGGTTTCTCCTCAAAATGAATTTTCTAACGAGTTTCAAAACTTAGATTTCCTTGTAAAACATTTTCCACATATAAAACATTAAAACTGCTTCTCTCCTGTGTGAATTCTCTCATGTATACCAAGATTTGACTTATTTGTAAAGAACATATGAATAAAGACTTACACCCCAAAATGGATACCTCTGTTTGTCCTGTGTTCATAAACATATCCATTATGGCCCTAATCATATGTCTTTATGCACAATGGGTCCCATATCGAAAGCAGCAGCTGGTGGCTTCCAGAATAGAAATTTAGCTTGAAGGTGTTTTAGGCCCCATAGCCCACTTGTAGAGCCCCTGAGCGGCCAAAACAATGAAGAACCCCCGCAAATGACCCAATTTTAAAAACTACACCCCTTAAGGAATTCATCAAGGGGTGTACTGCACATTTTTACCCCACAGTTTTTGAATGACTAAGCAAAGCAGAAGGAAACAAAATTACAATTTTCATTTATTTTGGCAAATGTGTCATTTTAAAAACTTTTTTTTTTCTACAGCACACATATGAATGAAGACTTTCACCCCAAAATGGATACCCCTGTTTGTCTTGAGTTCACAAACATACCCTTCGTAGCCCCAATCTGCTTACTGGACACATGGCTAGGCCTTTAATGGAGGGAATACTGTTTGGATTTCAGGGCATAACTGAATAAATTCCAGGCCCTGTTGCTCACTTGTACAGAAAAAAAAATTGACTCCCTAAAAATAACCCCTCTATCCTTTTTGGCATTCTCTAAATCTTAGATAAAAGTAATAATGTAACTGTATGGTATGTCTGAAAATAGGGGTAATTACGGAGGCCTGGTTAGGATGGGCACATGGGGCAATAAAACAGGGTATCCATCCTCCCATGCTTTCTGCAAACAACACTTTTTTGGGGGTATTTCATGACCTTAGTGAAATGGATGGGGTGTAGAGAGTTGCGCTCTGTGAGGCATCATAAGACTCCTGAGGTGCAGCGGTCTCAAACAGAAGGCACTCAACAAGCAGCTTCTGGAACTGCAGGAAGGTGGGCATTCCAATGGGCTTCTTGTATGCATGTTCGTTCTGGGTGTGGTTCCTGTTCCATGTGGTATGCATAACTCTGTGTGTAGGTGTGAACAGCGACTTGTTTTGTATGTCTGTGCAAGTGGCCAGACATGTGGTTTATGTGCAGTCCTGTTCTGTGCTGTGTGTGTTACCAGGTGTGTTGGTGTGAACAGCATTGTGTTCTGCATGTCTGTGCAGGTGGTTAGTCATGAGGTGTGAACTGTCATGTTCTGTGTGTGTGTGTGTGAACAGTGTCCTGTCCTGTGTGTTTTGTACATATCTCCAGCTTCCTAATCAGGAATAGCCAGGGCCCATATGAAGACAGTGGAGCTGTCCTTATCGGGACAATCACCCCGCTTTTAGCAGCAGTTTTCCACTTTCACTGATTAGTAAGGGACTGGTATCCTTCGATCTTTACCTGGAGTGGTGTAATGCTTCTAGGCAAATGCTGTGAAAGTGTTTTGCAGTTTTATTAGGACACAATCTTGTTCACAGGATACAATCTTTTATTAGGATACAATCTCAGCATCCGTGCTGAGGTGGGGCACTTTAGTGTGTCAAGCGGATGTAACTGTTTGGTAGCCAGGAGCAAGGAGGCTCTAAATTTCCCAGGGCCTTCCTGACTGCAACGCATGTGTCTGTCATTTTGCCGGCGGGCACATGCACAAAAGTAATGGAAGGTCCGTGTAGGATGATCACATTGGGGTTCAAGTGCGGAGGCCTCTAGTAAGAAGCTTCCTCTCTCACCAATCACATGCATTGGATAATGGCAATCATGTAACTGGGGACCGCTCACCATGACCCTCCTTTACTTCTCCAGGCTATCGGCTACCTTTAGTAGCCAGGAGTAAGAAGATTTTAAATTTCCCTCCCCAGCTTCTGCACTTGCGTTCGCCATTTTGCCCATGGGCGCCTGCGCAGAAGGTGGGGAAAGGTCCATGGATAAAGATCCCGCCCGGGAACATTGCCGAAGGCCTTAGGTAATTTTACCTCCCCTCACAGATCGGATCAATGGCAGGAGGTAAACTTTAACTTTTTTAAACTTTTACATGATTACCATTATCTATTGGATAACAGCGATCACGTGACAAGGGACCGTATACAGTGGCTCCCCGTGAAATCTATTTGTTTATTATTAACATCTAGGCAAACACCAGGACGTCTTGAACAATCTGCGCGTAAAGCAGCAGCCAGCAATGTTTGCTCTCATGAGCGGAAAAGGTCTGGCAAAAAATGTACATCATTTCACAAGGAGAACCTGATATGGACTGGAGAGCATGGTGGTGAATATGTTATGGCCTGGGATTGCATTACTGTGTTAGTACAATGTAGCGCTAGAGGTATATTCTTGTGTCCCAAATCAGGGATAGTACTAGCTGCTCTGATAATCAAAGGTCTTATACACAGCATTTGTGTAAATCGCAAATGATTCTGTTTATTTGTAAACCAGCCAAAGATTTTATAGGCCTTTGAGACAAATACATGGAGAGCGAGACTAAAGGTCACCTGACTTAACTTGTTATGCCTCTTTATTACTGAATATTAAACTTACCACGTGCAGTTTGCCAACTCTCTGAGGTCCTTAATTGGTAATTTATAAGCATTCCTCAGATTACTTAATATTTACTGTTATGTATTTGGATGTGGAACCAGTGTCGGCCCTCCAGGCAGGTGGAGAAGACCCGGCAGGACCGACAGCTGACCCAGCGGGCAGATGCTCACTTCTCAGCACGCGGACTGGTACGAAACAGAACCTAGGACTGAGCTAGCCCTGGGCTGGTGAGGAATAGGAAGTCCCTGCCTAACATAAGCTGACAATCGTCCTGACAAACCCCAAGCAGGAACCTGGGTGCTGAATAACCCTATCAAAGCCCTACAGCAGGAACAAGTCCTACCAAGAAGGAACTGGAACCAAGAATATGAGCAGGTGCAGACTGGAGATAGGTTGCCACAGAGGAAACTGTAGGATCAGCCATAAGCTGTAATAGGAAAACAACAACCCGGAAGCACTGGATAACATATCTGGGGAAGCTATATAGTGGAGTGATTGGTAAACAGCCTCCAGCAGAGGGAAGTACCGTATATACCGGCGTATAAGACGACTTTTGAACCCCGAAAAATCTGCTCTGCAGTCGGGGGTCGTCTTATACGCCGGTAATTCAAAAAAAAAAAAGTGTAAAAAAAAAAAATTCATTACTCACCTCCCCCGGCGTTCTGTCGCGCTCCGGCAGGATGTCGCTCGCTCCGGCAGGCTGTCGCTCGCTCCTCGTCCCGGCGCAGCATAGCTTTCTGAATGCGGGGCTTGAAATCCCCGCTTCCAGAAAGCTAATACACACGCCGGCAGCCATGACATCATTGAATGGCTGTGATTGGCTAAAGCGCACGTGGCTTCAGCCAATCACACTATTCAATGACATCATTGAATAGTGTGATTGGCTGAAGCCACGTGCGCCTTCAGCCAATCACAGCCATTCAATGCTGTCATGGCTGCCGGCGTGTGTATTAGCTTTCTGGAAGCGGGGATTTCAAGCCCCGCATTCAGAAAGCTATGCTGCGCCGGGACGAGGAGCGAGCGACAGCCTGCCGGAGCGAGCGACATCCTGCCGGAGCGCGACAGAACACCGGGGCAGGTGAGTAATGAATTTTTTTTTTTTTCTCCACTGAATACCGGCGTATAAGGTGACAGTTGGGGGGTCGTCTTATACGCCCCGTCGCCTTATACGCCGGTATATACGGTAGTTAGGAACTGTTAACTCCGGAGATGCTGAAGCAAAATAAATACAAACTCGGATAACAGACAGGGCAGAGAAGCAGACCTGTCTGCTATACCGAACATTTATATAGTTAAATATATGTGTAGAAGATCAAACAAAATAAAACAGATGATAAAGAGTTCTTATTTGTTAAACAGATTACATTTCTAAAGCAAAGTCCATATTTAGTTAGCTGTCCGGCCACACATTTGTGGGAGCGAAGGGCAAGCGCAGCTTTCTTCTTTAAGCCTTTGTAAACTTCTGATTGTCTTGTTCATATGAATGTCAAGTAAGATACAGAAAATGGAGTGGGGAACATGATGGTGATCGAACACTATGGTTTCTCTCACCACTGCATCAGGACCTGTTCAGCTCATCTTAAAAGAATTCACTATCAATTCTTCATTGCACCAAAGACTGCTTGAGAATAATGTGAAATCATCTATTCGAAAGCTTGTGGCTCGGCTCAGAAGTAGACCTTCCAACACTGTGATGACCCTAAACATATCAGTAAACCCACCAAGTAATGGCTGAGTAGGAAGGGAGAAACGGGGTGTTGGAAGGGATGAAGTATGGAACGGTTTCTGCAGGTTCTCCATGAAAGAGTGGGAAACAAACTCTCCCATATAAGAAGCTAGTAGACAGTGAGGCCTCAAGCCCAATATGGAACGGATCATAAAAAAAGAAAAGCATAGTGGACACATTTGCACATCTTCCATGTTTTGGAGCTCCTCCAAGTTGTGGCTTACAGATACTGATACAGAATGCTGAACAAAATAACAAAATCAAAATATAAGTGTGAATGAGGCTTTACACCAGTGGTTCCCAACGTGGTCTATATGGACCCCCAGGGGTCAGCAACAAAAAGTTTTGGGGATGCACGAGATGTAAATGGGGGTCCATGTGAGCGGACTCCATTTAGGCAGGTTATCATCAACATTTAGGCGTTCTGTAAATCAGGGGTCCCCAACCTTTTTGGCACCAAGGACCGGCTTCAAGCAAGGCCATTTTTACAAGGCCCGGTAGGGTGGGGCGGGACATGGGCGGGGCTTTGGTTATATGGGGTGGGGTTATGAAGGAGGTTGGTGTTTAGTGCATACTTATTTAATTATGACATTTAGAATGTGACTGAACTTACCATAGGTTCAGAGTAAGATGGAAGCTGCAGCCTCTCCTAAAAGTTCCTGGCAAATGTCCTTAGCAGCAGGCAGGATCAACTCTTCAGCAATAGTGAAGGGCTTCTTAGCCTTGGCAATGCGGGTAGCCACTAAGAATGATGCTCTTAGTGCAGACACACTTGTTGATGTGGTCGCCTTCAATAATTGCTTGTCCTTCGTGTTCCCGTTTTTTTTCTTGGCAGTGGCGGCTGCTGCTGGCACAGTGGTGGCTCCTTCTATTTGCTCGCAGGACGCTCTGCTCTGTCTGGCGCTGCACTCCTCAGCGCTTCAAGATGTCCAGTCTAAGACCCTGGTAGATTTAAAGCTTTCATTAAGCCTTTCTTAACTTCAGCCTGGCAGCACACACAGGGGGCAGTATATGCCCCCTGCCTGCCCGGCAGAACACACAGGGGAGAGGAATGCAACAGGATTACCTTGAATCTCCTAACAGGGATTATTGATGATGCAGGTCTCCTGGCAACCGGCGTGGCAGTGGTGGCTGCTGGCACAGTGGCGGCTCCTCCTCCTATTTGCTTCGCGGGACGCTCTGCTCTGTCTGGCGCCACACTCCTCAGCACTTCAAGATGTCCAGTGTAAGACCCTGGTAGATTTAAAGCTTTCATTAAGCCTTTCTTAACTTCAGCCTAGCAGAACACACAGACCCAGCACACAATATGACCCCGCTTGCCTGGCAGCACACACGGGGGGCAGTATATGCTCCCCGCCTGGCTCGCAGCACATGCATAGCGCAGTATAATATATCCTCCCCCCGGCCTGGCAGCATGCACAAGGGGCAGTATATGCCACCTGCCTGGCAGTATAAGATATGCCCCCCCCCTTCCTGGCAGCACACACATAGGACAGTATAATTTATCCCCCCCCCCCCCCACCTGGCAGCACACACATAGGGCAGCATATAATTTATCCCCCCCCCCCCCAGCACACACATAGGCCAGCATGTATATTATCCTCCCCCCCCCCCCCACACACACACACACAGGCCAGCATGTATATTATCCTCCCCCTCCCACACACACACAGGCCAGCATGTATATTATCCTCCCCCCCCCCACAAACATACACACACACAGGCCAGCATGTATATTATCCTCCTTATCCTCCCCTCCCCCCCCCCCACATAGGCCAGCATGTATATTATCCTCCCCCCCCCACAGGCCAGCATGTATATGATCCTCCCCTCCCCCCACACACAGGCCAGCATGTATATTATCCTCCCCTCCCCCCTACACAGGCCAGCATGTATATTATCCTCCCCTCCCCCCCCCCACATAGGCCAGCATGTATATTATTCCCCACACACACACACACATAGGCCAGCATGTGTATTATCCCCCCCCCCATAGGCGAGCATGTATATTATCCCCCCCCCCCACAAACATAGACCAGCATGTATATTATCCTCCCCCCCCCCCCCACAAACCTAGACCAGCATGTATATTATCTCCCCCCCCCCACAAACATAGACCAGCATGTATATTATTCCCCCCCCCCCGCCACACACGCCAGCATTTAATTTATTTATCTCTCTCCCTGCCCTCCGGCACACACAACTTGAAACTGACCACTGACAGGTGTACACTCCAGGCGCGGCGGATGCTGCTTGCTACGTGCAGAGAGGCGGCTCTTCCCATCTACTCGCGGGACGGACGCTCTGCTGTTTGACGCCACAGTCCTCGGCGCCAAAGAAGGTGCCTTGTGATTGGTTGCCGCCCGCTGCAAGGAGCATAGCAGGCTAGTGTGACACCGCAGAGGGGCCGCTTCCACACAGCAGGTTAGTGGGAGAGTGCAGCGCGCAGCTGAAGGGGCCGCGATTCTTCCTTCCTTATCGAAAGTTCCCGGCTGCGCGGACCGGCAGTATACACCAAACGGCCCGGCACTGGGCCGCGGACCGGTGGTTGGGGACCCCTGCTGTAAATGACCTAATCCACCTTCCACAGATTGTGTACATAATACTTTTAACAGACATAGAAGTTACTTACCTCTTTGATATTTCATAGAATTGTTTATGTAAAGTTCACGCAAAACTTCCTGCGCTCTGGCGATAGACAAGCAGACCTGCGAGTAGATAATTTACCTATAAAGTTTCTACTGTGCATAGTTTTTTTTTGGTTCAAAATGTTTTATTGAGCATTTTTAATAAACAAATATACATTAACAAAATGAAAAGGGTTAACAGAAATGGGGTGAAGAGGGGTTGGGTAGGGGCGGTGAAAAAAAAGGGGGGGGCAGGAGGGTAGTCGTGAACTATATTCAGTACATTGAGTTCGATGGCAATATGTGGGTAGGACAGTACGAGCATCTTCTGGGTCGGCTTCCAAAGTCCGGTAGTTCAACCTTTTAGCTGTTTCCCACATATCACCAACCCTTAAACTTTATACTTTGTTACCTAGAGGACAGCCTTGTTCAGTGCACTGCCACTGAACCTGGTTAAAAAATCTCTCTGTACTGGGTTGAGTTATATCTATTTGATTTTCCAACTGTTGGACTTAATTATCTAGTTCTTTCTCATTTAGCTTATCCAATTCCTTCGCTTGCTTCCTACTCACTTTCCTTCTTACTCGACCAAGGCGAGATTCAGGATTGGAGTCAAAGCAAACAAACATGTAAACATAAAACCTATAACATGCTCCCGGAGAATTTGTACATGAAAAATGTGGGGTTACCCCCGGGGTTGGACACACAAGGGATGCAGGAGTGGGAGGAACCAGTGGTCCTTGGAAATGTCGATGCTCTCCTGGTCTATTCTCCAGGGCTCGCTTTTCCTTTTTAGAGGGTACCTGTTTCTAGCCACCTTCCCAGTGCATCTGAGGACCTAAAAGTTATCCAGGTCTGCCATGTATGATAATACTCCTCCCAAGCTTCTGGCCCATCTGTTTCCAGCTCTACTGTGCATAGTTTTCACGTGATCCACCAGAGCCCAAGAAGTTTTGCGCAAACTATACCCATCTGTTGCGGTGAGCTATCTTCATGTGCATGTTTTTATAAGTTTTCATACCGGCAGCGAAGCATTGCATGGACATGTCGCTTATCCTGTATTATGGACCATCACAAGAATGTCTTTGATAGCTTTTCCATATTCATACCTCGAAGAAAGGGGTTGATTATCTTCTTACCAAAAATAAGAAAATCTATTGCAAATCACCGGAGGTGGAGATGTGAGACTAAACCTCAATAACATGAAGCCAAATATTGACCAATTGCTCTCAGAGCATCCGCCTCGCCCCACCCCCCACTAACAGCATTATTTGTGTAGTCATTTTATGTAAGAATTTTACTAGATTCTGACTTGTTTCATCCCAAATCCAAATATTAACTTGTATTTTGTGTCTTTTAAATAAAGATCTGAATAAAAATTATACATGTTTTTCGTTTTTTACAATTTTCCATTCTACAAAAAAAACCACTCTAAGTAAGCAGCTCTGCATCAGCTGGAAAAAAGTCTTTGACTTTAATAAGTTAAGGAAAATTCAGTATTAAGGCAGCTGCACATGGCCAGATTTGCACTGCGGAATCCAGAGCAGGCGCCCGCTTCTGGATTCCACAGCTAATATTGTCTACAACATGCTACTGAAAAATGCTTTTTCCTGCACATGAGTGAAAATCACTCCAAGTGGACGACTTTCATTGAAATCATGCGTGTGCATGAGCGTAGCATTTTAGTGGAACGAATAATGCTTATTTTTTGCGCGCGCATCGGCGTATCTTACTGTACTGTTTGTACCCACAGGGCGTGTTCATATGCACGCAGCTAACAAAGATGTCCCAATTTAAAAGGCTAATTAGCCCATTTTTCAGATGTGTTCTTCCTCCAGTGGAATTATGCAGCGTATCATGCATCTATTATGCAGCGTATCATGCATCTCTTAGCGTATTGCACGCACATTTGCCCCCCACTATTAACTTCTATGGCAATCTTTGGTATGCAAGTGCGCAGGAAAATAGAGCATGCTTCATTGTTTGCGGGTTTTTGTGCCTACCTGAAATCATTGATTTCCATTCTCTGCCTACTGTGCGTGCAAATACATCCATGAGAATTTGGCCTTAATGTGAAGAACTTGTTCAGTTGTTTTGTTTGATCTTATAGCATTTCCCAAATGCCTAATCAGAATATGGTTTCCCCTCAATGTGAATTCTCTGATGGCTTTCAGAATTTATTTTATTGTAATACATTTTCCACGTACAAAACATCAAAAAAGCTTCTCTCTTGCATGACTTTTCTCATGTCTAACATGAGCCGATTTATCTCTAAAGCAGTTACCACAAAATGTACATGAATACGGCTTCTCCCCTGTGTGAATTCTCTTATGTTTTACAAGATTTGATTTATTTGCAAAACATTTATCACATTCGGTACATGAATATGGCTTCTCTCCTGTGTGAATTCTCTCATGTATAACAAAATTAGATTTTTGGGTAAAACATTTCCCACAATCAGAACATGAATATGGCTTCTGTTTTGCATGACTACTCTCATGTAGAACAAGTTTTGATTTTTCTGTAAAACATTTCCCACACAGTAAACATGAAAATGGTGTCACTGCATGACTTCTCTCATGTGTAAAATGACTTGATTTATTTTTAAAGCATTTCCCACAAAATGAACATGAATACGGCTTCACCTCTGTGTGAGTTTGCTTATGTAGAACAAGTTTTTGCTTGCTTCTAAAGTATTTCCCACATTCTGAACAAGAAAATGGCATTTCTCCTGTATGAATTCTTTCATGTATGACAAGATTTAATTTATTTGTAAAACATTTACCACATTCTGAACATGTATATGGCTTCTTTCCTGTGTGAATTCTCTCATGCATGACAAGAGCAGATTTAACTTTAAAGCATCTGCCACATTCTGAACATGCATATGGCCTCTCTCCTGTGTGAATTCTCTCATGTTTAATAAGATCTGATTTATTTGTAAAACATTTCCCACATTCGAAACACCTGAACGGCTTCTCCCCTGAGTGAATTCTCTTATGTAGAACAAGTTTTTGCTTGCTTCTAAAGTATTTCCCACATTCTGAACAAGAAAATGGCTTTTCTCCTGTGTGAATTCTCTCATGTATGACAAGATTAAATTTATTTGAAAAACATTGCCCACATTCTGAACATGAATGTGGCTTTTTTCCTGGGTGACTTCTTTCATGTAGAACAAGTTTTGATTTTGCTGTAAAACATTTCCCACACAGTAAACACGAAAACGGTGTCTCTCCTATGTGAATTCTTTCATGTTGATTAAGGCTTGACTTACAGGAAAAACATTTCCCAAATTCCGAACAGGCATACGGCTTCTCCCTTGCGCAAGTTCTGCTCCGTGTACAAAGACCTGAGCTTTGTGTAAACTGTTTTCCAGAGTCACCACACTGAAACTTTTCATCTCCTTCCAGACTTGTGGTAACAATCTGTGATTGGTCAGCAGAAGGTTGATCGAGATTAGGGGGATTAGATGATAGATCGGTACTGTGAAGTCCTGGCTGTACATTAAGGGTAATGAGGTTTTCTCCTGAAGATTGCTGCGGGATATCTTCATCTTCTACTTTACAACTTACTGATAACATGATGTTTCCTTCCGAGCTCTTACTGGGATTTTCTGTCAGAATTAAAAATGATTTTTTTAAAATTTTCTTTCAAACCACAAAAAATGTATAACCCTCCTTTTAGACTAGAAACACACGTGCAGTTTTTTGGTTGTAGTTTGAACCAAAGCCAGAAGTGGATCCAGTAGGAAGTACAAATCCTTCCTTTATATTTCCCATCTCTTTAGAACCTACTTCTAGGTTTGGCTCAAAACACTGCAGTAAAATTACATAAGAAACAAATCACAAAACTATGTGTGATTCCAGCTTTATGAAGCTTTGTATAACAGGCAGTACACACACATGCAGTCCATATAATGTGCAGCAGCCCTAAAATATATACTAAGTAATTGCTCTTACAGTTTGGTACCGACAAATATAAAGTACACCATGTAAAATATCTCCTAAAATAGTGTTTATTGACACTCCAATACACAGAATGTCAGATGTTTGATACAGGAAAGCATAAAACACAAAGAGTAAAAGGAAAAAGGGATGCAAAATAGAAAACGCCAAAACGCGATTTATGGTGACAAAATAAAACTAACCTGCAACTGATTGCAAATTAGACTCTTCTGCTGTCTGAGTCAACCAAAAATGCTATTACCAAGCATAACGGGTATAAAGGGTACAAGACTTTCCTCAAAGACCTTGGCATCCTGGCTTCAATAGTTCCAAATGTTATCAAGAAGTTTGCTACTCGTGGAACAGTCAAGAACCTTCCAGGACGTGGTAGAAAAGGGAAGACTGATGAGAGAACCCTATGAAAGTGGACTTGAAATGTGTGAAAGAAACCATTTACAATATCCAGAGAACTTTAGGCTGAGCTGGAAACATCTGGAGTGATGGTTTCAACCTATACTATACACCACATATTGAATGAAACAGAGCCCTATGGGCAATGGCCAAGGTGTACCCCAATACTGAATGAAAAGGCAAAAAAGTGATTGAACATTGCCAAAAGTCCCGTAGACAAGTCACAATCTTTCTGGGAAAACGTTCTGTAGAGAGATAAAACCAAACAAGACCTCTGACAATGCACACTACTGTTATACTTATAGATGACAAAATGAAGGTTATGGCAGCTGGTCACGGCCAACAGCTTCCTCTATCTCTTTGCCGCCGGCTGCAGCCAGTGCCACGTTCCTCATGTTGTATGCGGTAGATGCAGCCTCACCTGTCAGTTTCCAGGTCCCCATAGCGTACATGGAAGCAGATGGCCTGCATTTTAAAGGCCAGTGTGCACACCCACTTTTTCCATCCCCACCAATCCGGATAAGGCCCTTGTTATTTAAGGCCCTCTAACCCGCTAGCATGTGCCTGGTGTATGAGCAATTAGTCTAGTCTAGTATGCAAAGGTGTTTTCCTTGTTCTGACTGCCTCATGGTTTGACCTATTCCACCCAGCTTTCCTATCTTCTTAATTTTTGTCCTTGGCTTCTTTATGGACCTTAATCGAGCTGCTGCATGCCCAGAAATTTGGCCTATTATGTCATTATGCAAGACTTCTGTCTACCCTAACATCGACTTTGTGTCTGCCTGCTCCTTCGGTAGGGAACTACGACAATCCTAACTAGTTGACATCAGCTGCCACAAGAGCAAGATTACTTTTGGGGTAATGGCCTGAGAGTCGCTATAGCGAAGACCATACCAAAGTTGCGGTTAAAAGGGTGAATACTGGGGAACCCACAGGTATTGTTTTCAGAAATAGCCTCATGCCAAATCATTACATGGCACAGTGAGTCCATACCTCCTGTTCTAACAGTTTTGCTCAGGCCATGGACCCCACTAATGCCCCATTGGCTGAGCAAAAGGAGCTGGCCAAAAAAGTTTCACGATAGTGTACACGCCAGGAGCGTATGTTCCAGTCCCTACAACACATTTCTGGTTATTTTAATGCCAATTTCCTACAGATAGGGCCAATGTAGCATTGATAATAGCTCTCCTGTCTGTTGACGATCTGATGACTCTACTCTGGGAATGAGAGGACCTTATTACTGGCAATCTTCAGTCTTTCCAGTGTGCCTTTCACAAGGTATTTGAGAAGCCTGGACATGCATCTTCTGCGGTGTCTTCCCTGGATGATTTAATCTCCCTATCTTCACAGGTAAATAACCTCTTTCAGGTGCATCTAAGGGAGTCCTGAACAGCACTGTCATTTTAGAGATCATTTTTGTTCCACTATGAGAGCCCTTGCAAGTCAAAAAGGATGAGTCTAGCCACAGAGGAACACCAGATGTGCTGGAGAGCTCTGTTTATACTGCGGTGGGAAAAGACACGTATGCCCCAATCTGTTCAGCTAAACAGAAAATCCATTGCCTAGGGCCAGGTGAGTGTGTCCTAGGTTTAAAAGATCCCTCTCCAAAGTTTTCTCTTCCAGTCACTTTGTCCTGTGGTAAGGTCTAGGTTCCTGAACAGGCTTACCTTGACTCTGGATCTGTGGTCAACTTCCTACACTAGGCAGTTGTAACCAGATACAATATACCAACTGTTTTGCCTAGTATGCCATTACTATTTCTTCAGTCAATGGAGAATCTGATGTGGTTCAGTACATTACCACACCTCCGACTCTGCAAGTGGGTATCCTATTTACCGAGAAGATTTCACTATGTTACCAAAGTCTACGCATCTCCTGCTTTTTAATCTTCCCTGGCTCCACCTTCATTGCCCTGTGATTGATTAGGGTGCAGGACAGATTTCTCGTTGGGGTATGTACTGTCACATTGCTTGGCTTCGGTCTCTACTATCCAAAAGATGCAGCTATTATAAGAGCTGTTCAGTCTGCCAGCTCTGTATGCTGCTTACTAAGGCTTTAGCAAAAGAAAGGCTAAGAAGTTAGCACTACAAAGACGATATGATTACCAAATTGACCTTCCTACTGGCACATTTCTCCCTTCGTAGCAAATCTATTCATTTTCTCTTCCTAAGACAAAGGCTGTGTCAGCCTACATTGGGGAAAACCTGAATTGAAGAGTCATTTAAAAGTGGTCATCACCAGCAGGAGTGGCATTCTTCTTCATGAAGAAGGATGGATCTTCATGCCCCTGCATTGATCACAAAGGCCTGAATGCAGTTACCATTAAGAAGTATCCTCTGCGTTTAATTACAGAAATGTTCGACACAATCTGGGGAGCCAAGGTAAGCTTATATCCTGATCAGCATTCAAGAGGATGATGAATGGAAGATTACTCTCAACACTTGTGATGGGCACTACAATCTCCTTGGCAATCTTCCAGGAATCGGGGAATGATGTCTTTCAAGATCTCTTATACTCCTGCATTATTGCTCATCTAAGTACACAAGTGAGGATGGTACTACAACGCCTTTGAATTCATGGACTGTGTGCCAAATTCAAGTAATGTGGCTGATCAATCCAGTCTGCTTTTGCTAGGATATCATCTGGGATCCTGGGCTCCAGATGGATCCTGAGAAGCCATCTGCAGTCCTTGGCTAGCCAAGACTGCAGGGTTTGAAGGTGATCCAGTACATCTTAGATTTAGCAAATTACTATTGCCACTTTATACCACATTTCTCTACTCTCACTGAGCCAATTTCTGTGCTCATTAGGAAGGGTGTGAATGCCAGAGAGTGGTCTTCTGACACAGAGGAGCTTTTGAAAAGCTTAAACAGGCTTTTTCTACAGCTGCTATTCTTCATCAGCCAGATTTTGCAATGACTTTTCATGCTGAGGTTGATGCCTCCTCTACTGGAGCCAGAACCATTCTATCAATAGCAAAAGAGTTCCAGCGGTTAAGATCTAGCCTGTGGTTTATTTTCAAAAGACATTTTCTCTACAGAGTAATGCTACATGGGTGACAGGGAGCTCCTGGTGATCAAATTGGTAACTCAGAAATGGCAGCATCTGCTCGAGGCTGCCAATCATCCAATCAATGTATATAGCGATCACAAGAATTCAGTATACTCAGCGTCTGATTTCCCACCAAACCTGGTGATCTGTATTCTTTGCCCGATTTGATTTCTGTTTGCACTTCTGGCCTGCCTATAAAAACATCAAGGTGGATGCTTTTGATATCATGGACTGCCACATTCTACAGCATGTTATTGAACTTGATCATATCATCTCTGTGACCCCTCTATGCTTAAAGGGGTTGTCTCGTGAAAGTAAGTGGGGTTATACACTTCTGTATGGCCATATTAATGCACTTTGTAATGTACATCGTGCATTAAATATGAGCCATACAGAAGTTATTCACTTACCTGCTCCGTTGCTAGCGTCCCCGTCTCCATGGCTCCGTCTAATTTCGCTGTCTTCTTGCTTTTTTAGACGCGCTTGCGCTGTGCGGTCTTCTCCCCTTCTGCTCGGTCCAGGCATGAGCGGCGTTCTGGCTTCGCCCCCTTCTACGCGTCATCGCGTAGCTCCGCCCCGTCACGTGTGCCGATTCCAGCCAATCAGGAGGCTGGAATCGGCAATGGAACGCACAGAGCCCATGGTGCACCATGGGAGAAGACCCGCGGTGCACCATGGGAGAAAACCACAGTGCATCCCTGGGAAAGGACCGGCGGCCATCTTAGGGAGAAGATTTTTTAAAGTCCTTATTTCGTCGGATCGGTAAGTAGCAAGCGGTTTAAAAACTGCTTTAATTTGCTATTTTATGCCAGGGGGGTGACAGGGGGAATGGGGTAAGGTAAAATTTTGAGGTTTGCCACGAGACAACCACTTTAAGGGACATATCACCTAGGGGGACTTTTTCTCTGTCAGGCATCACTGCATACTGTCCTGGAGGCATAGTTCGACAATGGCTGGTCATCCTGGAATAAAGAAGACTGTTGACTTCATCTCTCGCTATTAATGGTGGCCATCCACGCTCAAGGGCATACGGGACTTTGCGTCTGACTGTTAGATTTGTTCCAAAAACAAAACCCTCTCACTAGCATCCCACTGGTCTCCTGTTGCCATTGCCTGTCTCAGAGACCCCTTGGCAACATATTGTTATGGACTTTGTCACAGACAGACCTGCCTATCTTTTCCAATTATTTGGTGATCTAGGTTGTCCTAGACAAACGATCAAAGATGGTGCATTTTGTTCCTCTACTGGCTCTACAATTCCCTGCATGGTTGGTTCACCTGTTTCTACAGCATGTTTTCTGCCTTCACGGATTTCCTCAACACATAATTTTGGATCCATGCGTCCAATTGATCTTTCACTTCTGGAGGGTACTGTGCGGGTTGCTTACCATCAAGTTGAACTTTTCCTCTGCATATCACTCACAATCCAACGGGCAAGTGGAATGGGTGAACCAGACACTAGGAATCTACTTGCAACATTTTGTGTCCTCCCGACAAGATGACTGGGTCTCGTTTCTACTGTCAGTAGAGTTCTCCAACAACAATGTTGCCAAAGAATCTGCAGGAGTTTCACCCTTCTTCACAGATTATGGTCATCATCCACAAGCAACTATACCCATTGCTCCAGCCGCCAAAAGTACCAGCAGCCAATGTCACACACCAGGACTTTCTTAGAAACTGTCAGTAGGTCTGAAAGTCTTAGTGGAAGGCACTTATCCCGATGAAGCAAAATGTGAACAGATAGTGGACATCTTCCCCCCCCCTTGCTTCTCTCCTGGGAACCATGTGTGGAACCAAATTGCCATCCGGGCTCATTTCAAGTATTGAAACATCTGAATCTGGTAACCTATAAGGTGCATCTACCTCCCTCCTGATGTATTCCCAACTCCTTCCATGTTTCCTTCTTGAAGCCTTTAATAATTAAGCATTTTTCTAGGCCCTCAGTTCTTTCACCCACATTTGCATCTTCTGAAGTAGAATTTGCGGTGAACCGAATGCTGGATGTTAAAAACATTAGAGGGAGACTGGAAGGGGTACGGCCCTGAAGACAGATCTTAGAAGTCTGCGGAGAATATCAATGCTCTAAAATATTTCAACCTCTGGTCCTAAGAAGAGGGGGGCATAGGAGTGGGTACTGTTATGGTGGCTGGCTGTGGCATACTACAGCCTCTATCTTGTCCTGCCATTGGTTGCAGCCAGCGCCAAAACCTCTGTGTTTTCAGCTGCAGCCGCCACCTCAGCTGTCATTTTTTTTTGTCTCTTAGGGTACATGTGCAGCTGGCACGCAACTTACAGAGCTGCTTGCAACAAAACAGTAAGACGTGGGACAACCCCTCTAGCCCATTAGTGACATCTGCGGTACATGTACAGCAGATATGCACAGGTTTTGTATAAAGCGGGAGCAGAGCCTGCGCCACACACAGCAACGATACCCTACCATGATCGGAGAGAATTCCAAGCGCAGCCATTAACCATTTAAATGTCGCTGTCTACATAAATCTGATATGGCCGTAGTCGTACTGAGCCACATAATAAAGATAACATGTCAATTTTACTGCAACGTGAACACCATAGTAACACCCCCCCCCCCCACACACACACACACACAAAGTGGCACAAATGTGTTTTTATCCCATTTCACCCAATTTAGGCATTTTCTAAAAAGCTTTCAAATCTACAATATTATGTGATAACTTAAATGGTACCACTGAAAAATACAACTCATCCCACATAAAACAAACCCTTATGTAGCTAGGTCACTGAAAAATAAAAAATAAAAGTTCTGATTTTGTAAAAGTGAAGATGGAAAAATAAAAGCGCAAAAAACAAAAAGGGCAGCAGCCCGAATAAGATAAAAGAGGATTTTTTACTCACTGTAAAATCTCTTTCTTGTCTCGTCATTGGGGGCCACAGCAAAGACCGTGGGATATAACTACTGCCACTAGGAGGTGACAGCAAAAAAGTGTTAGCTCCGCCCACTGACTATTATTCACTGACTAATAATCAGTTTGTATGCCAGCAATAGGAGCAACCACGAGGGAACGGAAAAACAACAATAGCTAACAATATGACACAAAGGTTATAACTGTAACGAAAACACAGCACCATGTGCGACTAACAGGACTGGAGTGTCATATAGAAAGGAAGAAAGGGTGGGTGCTGTGTCCCCCAATGACGAGACGAGAAAGAGACTTTATGGCAAGTAAAAAAATCCTCTTTTCTCGCTCGGGTCATTGGGGGACACAGCAATGACCGTGGGACGTTCCAAAGCAGTCCCCGAGGGAGGGAAAAGGAAAATCATAAATGCATGTGGTCAATTCACAGCCGTCTGTAACCTTCCAACCTAGCAAAGCGTCGGTTGATGCATAAGTGTGAATTTGGTAGAACTTAAGAGAAAGTGTGTAGGGACAACCAAGTGCCCGCCTTACAGACTTGTGAAGTGGAGGCACCATTGTAGACTGCCCATGAGGCTCCCACCGCCCAGGCAGAGTGTGCGTCACCTAAAACGGCAGTGTCTTACCCTTAGTCCGGTAGGCCTCAACCACCGCCGAGCAAATCTGGAGTGAGAGGTTAACTTTGGAGGCCACGAGACCACGTCTCGTACCTTCTGGTATCACGAAGAAAGAATCAGAGCGTCGGAATGACGAAGTCTGTTCCAAATAGATCTTCAGTGCTTTGACTAGGTCTAAAGTATGCAGAGCCCATCCCCTTGGGTGGACTGCCGCCGGACAAAATGACGACAGCACAATGTCCTCATTGATATGGAAAGCAGACACCACCTTTGGGAGAAAAGAAGAAACTGGACACAATACAACCTTATCCTAGTGGAACACCGTAAAGGGCGGCTTCGCCGACAGTGCCGCAATCTTGGATGCCCTTTGGAGGGAAGTAACCACCAGGAAGGCTGCCTTCCAGGACAATAACCGACATGGTATTTCTGCTAATGGTTCAAACGGATGAGTCTGTAGGGTGTCCAAGACCCAAGGTGGTACTGGGGAGTGAAACTGGGGTGCAGAATGATTGTCTCGCTGCAGGAAGGTGCGCACAGCCGACCTGGATGCCAAGGGCGCTGAAAAAGGGCAGACAAGGTGGAAATCTGTCCCTTGAGGAACTGAGGCTGAGCTCCATGTCCAACCCATCCTGAAGGAAGGACTGGAAGCGGGTCAAAGAAAAATGCACCAAAGCATGAACCCTCTCCAAATGGGATAATACACCCTCGACGAAGATGGCTTAATGATCGTTCGGATGAGCAGGTCCGCAAAACCCTATGCCTTTAAAACTGCGGCCTCAATCACCATGCCGTTAAACATAGCATGGAAAAACTCGCACTGTGGAGGGGTCCTAGAGAGAGAAGTTTCTCTGGCGAAGGAAGGTGCCAGGGAGTGTCCGCCAGCAGATCGATGAACTTCGCATACCACGCCCGCTGAGGCCAATCCGGAGCTATGAGAACTACTGGGAGTGCTTCCTTCCTGATTCTCTTGAGTAGCCGGGGAATGAAGACTGCTGATAGTGCAGGGAGATGACCCTTGGCCCATGACAGGATCCATACCGGACTTCCTGTCCGCTGTGCAAAGTACTGCAGCAATGATTGGGAGACCGGACTCCTGCTGGACCAGGTCCCCTGCCCCACTAGGCCCCGAAATGTACCCCCGTAGCCCATCAAACTGACGTCCGTGGAGCGGACTTGCCACTGTAGGGGCAGGAACAACTTGCCTTTGGTGAATACGTGGAAAGTCCAGCCACCACTGGAGGGAGCGCTGCGTCCTCGGTGCATCCTCGCTGCGTCCTTATCTTCCTATCGAGGGAGCGCACCGACCTGCCCCATTTCGACAGTATGGTTCACTGCCGGGGGCGGGTACCCGAATCATGGACAGCTTAAAGGAAAACACTGGCCCTCCCTGGATCCTTCGACCCGGCTACACTGAACTGGGAAGGCCGTCCCCCCCACCCTTTTCGAGAAAGGGTGGGGGCTGCCCCTCATGCAGGGAACTTAGTCCTGGGGGTCTTAGCGGACTGAGGCCCTAACCACCAGGATAGCATTGGCTTGAACGATGGTCCTTTCTTTTGCTTCTGCTCCTGAAGGGCCCTCCTGCCCACCGACCTGCGAGGGCTCGCCCGGCGAAAGGAACGAAAACACCTACACCATGGGGTCATAGATTGCTTGGAGACACTAAGCTAAAAACTGATTAGCCTGGTGTCAGCAGGAGGACATATAGCCAGTGGGCAGAGCTAACACTTTTTTTGATTAGTGTCGCCTCCTAGTGGCAGTAGCTATATCCCACGGTCTTTGCTGTGTCCCCCAATGACACGAACGAGAAAAGTATATATCCGTCTCTTCTCCAATCAAACAGATAAGCAGAAAAAATGGTTTGGTCTGAAATTTCAAAATGTTCACTTTTATTGCAGCCATATATAATCCTTCTTACCTGGTGACATAAGAGGCTGTTGATCCTCCATCCTGACCTCCTCGTACAGATCCTGGTGTCCTCCTATATACTCCCACTCCTCCATGGAGAAATAGACAGCCACATCCTGACACCTTATAGGAACCTGACAACACAATATCCAGTCATCACCCAGACCCCTCCTGTTACTGTATAATGTCCCCCTACACCATGGGGTCATAGATTGCTTGGAGACACTAAGCTAAAAACTGATTAGCCTGGTGTCAGCAGGAGGACATATAGCCAGTGGGCAGAGCTAACACTTTTTTTGATTAGTGTCGCCTCCTAGTGGCAGTAGCTATATCCCACGGTCTTTGCTGTGTCCCCCAATGACACGAACGAGAAAAGTATATATCCGTCTCTTCTGCAATCAAACAGATAAGCAGAAAAAATGGTTTGGTCTGAAATTTCAAAATGTTCACTTTTATTGCAGCCATATATAATCCTTCTTACCTGGTGACATAAGAGGCTGTTGATCCTCCATCCTGACCTCCTCGTACAGATCCTGGTGTCCTCCTATATACTCCCACTCCTCCATGGAGAAATAGACAGCCACATCCTGACACCTTATAGGAACCTGACAACACAATATCCAGTCATCACCCAGACCCCTCCTGTTACTGTATAATGTCCCCCATCCCCCGCAGCATCACCTCTCCTGTCAGCAGCTCCATCATCTTGTTGGTGAGCTCTAGGATCTTCTGCTCATGTATCGGGGAGGGAGGCTCTGTGATGGGGAAATGACCCCTGCCCCATTCTCCTGACTCCTGGAGATGGATGATGGGAGTCACACCGTCCCCCGATGTCTTCTTCACTATTGTGTAATCCTGTGTATGGAGAGAAATGTCATCATGTACACAATAATTAGTGGCGTCATATCCCCTTTTCTAGAGGATTACTCTAGAATCCTCTTGTTCCTGGCCCTGTCCTCCTCCTCCCCTCCAAACTACACTCCAGCCTCTGATCCTCTTGTTCCCGACCCTCTCCTCCTCTTCCCTCCAGACGACACTCCGGCCTCTGATCCTCTTGCCCCCAGTCCTCTCCCCCTCCCCTTCGGCCTCTGATCTTCTTGTCCCTGGTCCTCCTCCTGGTTACAACAAGCATTCTTACCATTCTCATTACTCCTATAACATTACTATCAGTACATTGGTTACATGATACATAACTGACCATATTGGTGGCCGATCTTCATGTTTGCTGCTGGTCACTTGGCCGCTCTTATACAGGACAATGGACTCTTCCTATTACTCCCCATTACGGATTTCCCTTCCCGATGACTTGGTAAATACTACAATAAAGAGGATAGAAATGTAGACGTGTTCACCTCTCCGGTCAGCAGGTAGAGGATCTCCAAGGTGAAGTCTAATATTCTTCTGGTGATCTCCTTCCTGTCCTCGGCCATCCTTGGTGGGTCATTCAGGAGAAGGAATGGATTGAAGGGAAACAAGATGAACTGGAGGTTGTAGAACTGCAGGAACCTTTATGAAGAAAGGAGCGGCTGTAAATCCTACAGGGACATCATCATGTGTGAGATACAGAACCTTACTACGGGTAGTTTCATACAGGCAATCGCGATAGCACCACGAGAAAATCGTGTCAATATTGAAATTTTGCTCATGAGATGTCTGAGCGTCAGCGACGCTTTTTCGATTTTCTTGCGAGAAAGACAATGGGACTTTGTCACTTTAAAAAAAGCATTGCATGAAAAATCGCAAGTTCATGTGTTTTAATGCGATAAAATGAAACCTCTATAGGAAAACATTAACGATAAAAGAGCAAAACGCAGAAAGATAGGACATGGCGCGATTTTTTTTACCACGTAAAAGCGCATGTGTTAAAACATTGCAAATGTGAAGGAAACCATTGAAAAGCATGGGTGTCATAATTCTGCGTTTTCATGTGTCCACATGAAACCGGCCTTATAGAGCATCCAGAGAAAAGCTTCTCAGAGCCGTCGCCACATGGACTAGAGGGGATCCCAACATGGACAGTTATATCCACAGGACGGGGGCATCTAGAAAACATCTAGGAGATCCTGTGGATGTGTCTGTTAAAAAGGAATTAATGACCCTAAATTACAGAAATGACTGAATGTAAGGCAAAAAAAAGACATATGTCCATCCAGTTCAGCCTATTATCCCCCCTAATGTTGATCCAGAGGAAGGCAAAAAATATATACAGTGGGGAAAAAAAGTATTTAGTCAGATACCAATTGTACAAGTTCTCCCACTTAAAAAGATGAGTGGCCTGTAATTGACATCATAGGTAGACCTCAACTATGAGGGACAACATGAGAAAACACATCCAGAAAATCACATTGTCTGATTTTTAACAAATTTATTTGCAAATTATGGTGGAAAATAAGTATTTGGTCAATAACAAAAGTTTATCTCAATACTTTGTTATAAATCCTTTATTGGCAATGACAGAGGTCAAACGTTTTCTGTAAGTCCTTACAAGGTTGGCACACACTGTTGCTGGTATGTTGGCCCATTCCTCCATGCAGATCTCCTCAAGAGCAGTGATGTTTTGGGGCTGTCACTGAGCAACACGGACTTTCAACTCCATCCAAAGGTTTTCTATAGGGTTGAGATCTGGAGACTGGCTAGGCCACTCCAGGACCTTGAAATGTTTCTTACGAAGCCACTCCTTCGTTGCCCTGGCGGTCATGCTGAAAGACCCAGCCACGTTTCATCTTCAGTGCCCTTGCTGATGAAAGGAGGTTTGCACTCAAAATCTCACGATACATGGCCCCATTCATTCTTTCATGTATACGGATCAGTCGTCCTGGTCCCTTTGCAGAGAAACAGCCCCAAAGCATGATGTTGCCACCCCCATGCTTCGCAGTAGGTATGGTGTTCTTTGGATGCAACTCAGCATTCTTTCTCCTCCAAACACGACGAGTTGTGTTTCTGCCAAACAGTTCTACTTTGGTTTCATCTGACCATATGACATTCTCCCAATACTCTTCTGGATAATCCAAATGCTATCTAGCAAACTTCAGTCGGCCCCGGACATGTACTGGCTTAAGCAGGGGGACACGTCTGGCACTGCAGGATCTGAGTCCCTGGTGGCGTAGTGTGTTACTGATGGTAGCCTTTGTTATGTTGGTCCCAGCTCTCTGCAGGTCATTCACTAGGTTCTCCTGTATGGTTCTGGGATTTTTGCTCACCGTTCTTGTGATCATTTTGACCCCACGGGGTGAGATCTTGCGTGGAGCCCCAGATCGAGGGAGATTATCAGTGGTCTTGTATTTCTTCCATTCTCTAATTATTGCTCCCACAGTTGATTTCTTCACACAAAGCTGCTTGCCTATTGCAGATTCAGTCTTCCCAGTTTGGTGCAGGGCTACAATTTTGTTTCTGGTGTCCTTCGAGAGCTCTTTGGTCTTCACCATAGTGGAGTTTGGAGTGTGACTGCTTGAGGTTGTGGACAGGTGTCTTTTATACTGATAACAAGTTCAAACAGGTGCCATTACTACAGGTAACGAGTGGAGGACAGAGGAGCCTCTTAAAGAAGGAGTTACAGGTCTGTGGGACCCAGAAATCTTGCTCGTGTGTAGGTGACCAAATACTTATTTTCCACCATAATTTGCAAATAAATTCGTTAAAAATCAGACAATGTGATTTTCTGGATGTGTTTGCTCATGTTGTCTCTCATAGTTGAGGTCTACCTATGATGTCAATTACAGGCCTCTCATCTTTTTAAGTGGGAGAACTTGTACAATTGGTATCTGACTAAATACTTTTTTTCCCCATTGTAAATAATAGAATTAAATTTTCCCCATTTAAGGGAAAAAAATTCCTTCCTGACTCCAATCAGGCAATTGGAATAATGATTATAAAATATAATATTGTAACGCTCAAGAAAGGCGTCCAGGCCCCTCGTGTAGTCTTTTATCAAGTTCCTGATCGCCACGTCCTCAGGCAGAGAGATCCATAGTCTCACTGCTCTTACAGTAAAGAACCCCCTTCTAAGACAATGTTAGAAATCTTATTTCCTCTAGAGGTAAAGGACGCCCCGTTGATATAAATAGATGAGACAGATATCTGTATTGTCCCCTGATATATTATACACAGTTATTAGGTCGCTCCTCAACAGTCTGCTTTCCAAACTAAATAATCCCAATTTTGATAACCTCTCTGGGTATTGTAGTCCACCCATTACTGTTATTACTTTAGTTGCCCGCCTTTGTATCCGCTCAAGCTCTGATATGTCCTTCTTGAGTTCCAGTGCCTAAAACCGTCCACAATATTCCATGTGTGGTCTGACCAGTGACTTATAAAGAGGAAGAACAATGTTCTCGTCATGTCCCCCTAGACCTGTTTTGATGCACCCCATGATCCTATTTGCCTTGGCAGCAGCTGCCTGACACTGGTTGCTCCGTTAAGCTTACAGTTAACTAAAATCCCCAAGTCCTTTTCCATGTCAGTGTTCCGGAGTGGTTTCCCTTTTAGTGTGTAATGGTGACATGTATTTCCCTGCCCATGTGCAGAACCTTACAGTTATCAGTGTTAAACCTCTTTTGCCACTTTTCTGCCCCCAACTTATCCAGATCCTCTTGCAACCACGTTGTGTCTCTCATGGTAATTTCTTCACAGTGTAGTATTATCTGCAAATATTGATATTTCACTGTACAATCCTTCTACCAGGTCATTAATAAATATACCCCAGTAATAAAGGTAATCCCTCCAGTACTGCCTTCTGTGGTACCCCATTAGTAACGGTAACCCCCCCCTCCAATACTGCCCCCTGTGGTACCCCACTAGTAATGGTGACCCCCCCTCCAATACTGCCCCCTGTGGTACCCCACTAGTAACGGTGACCCCTCCAATATTGCCCCCTGTGGTACCCCACTAGTAACGGTGACCCACTCAGAGTATGTACCATTTAACCCCCCCCCCCTTCTGCTTTCCATCACTGACCACTTACTCACCCACATTCATGCCCAGACCAAGCATTCTCATTTTATATACCAACCTTTTATGCGGCACCGTATCAAACACTTTGGAAGAGTCCAGATACACAAGATCCAGGGACTCCCAGTCCAGTCCAGAACTTACCTCCTCGTAGAAGCTGATCAGGTTGGTTTGACAGGAGTGATCGTTCATAAACCTATACTGATACGGAGTTATACAGCTATTTTCCTTGAGGGACTCCAGGGTGGCATCTCTTACTGGCCTGTATTTTCCAGGTTCACTTTTGACCCCTTTTTGAATACTGGTAGCACATTGGCTATGTGCCAATCCAGTGGACCAGACCCCGTAACTATTGAGTCCTTATATATAAGAGTTACAAGAAATACAAAGGTCTGTGTATCATATTACTTAATTCCCTTAGAACCCGGGGATGCATGCTTTAATCTTTTTAAGATGGCTCTGCACTTCTTTCTGGGATAAGACCCATTTACGCGCAATGATTATCGCTCCAAATTCGTTCATACGACCAAAAAAGAGCGATGACCGTTACATGTAAACGCTGACATCACGCACTTTTCGTTTGAACGATGATGTTTAAGGTGAACTTAAAATCCATAGTTCAGCTACTGAGAGATAAAGCAAACACATTTATCTCTCAATAGATCAATCTCCATGGCATCTTTATACAAGTCCAGAGAGAACAATGGAATGTGCAGCAGCTGTTTGCACAGCTGGGCATATGTTTAATTGGGGTTTTGCAAAACAACTCCTAGAGGTCCTTTTACATGCAAATGAGGATGATAAAGTGTTAATGGCCATTAACACTTTATGCAAATTGAAAGATGTAGCAATCTATCTTTCAGTCCTTTGAAAGATTGTCTTTGCGTGTAAATGGGCCTTAAGACTGGTGACAGTTAGTAGAGAGTTTACTTTATCACTCTGCATCTCATTAGACATTTCATTTTCCTCTGAGAATACACTGGAGAAAAAGCTACTTAAAGGGGTGGTCTCGCGAAACCAAGTGGGGTTATACACTTCTGTATGGCCATATTTATTCACTTTGTAATGTACATTGTGCATTAAATATGAGCCATACAGAAGTTATTCACTTACCTGCTCCGTTGCTAGCGTCCTCGTCTCCATGGTTCCGTCTAAATTCGCTGGCAGCTTGCTTTTTTAGACGCGCTTGCGCAGTCCGGTCTTCTCCATTCAGCACGAGCCGCTTCAGTGTGCTCCCCGCTACAGCTCTTCTGCACATGCGCAGACGAGCTGTATCTTCTCGGGAGCGCGCTGAAGCAGCCATTCTGCACCATCCTCTGTTAGAGGAAGGTGCAGAAACTGGAGCTGCCCAGCGGAGAAGACCAGCCCAGCCCAGCAGCCCCGAGAAGCCTCCCAGGTAAGTGATGGGTCGGGGGGGGGGCTGCCGCTGCGCCGGGGGAGCTAGCGCTAGGCCGGGGGGGCTGTCGCTGCGATGGGGGGGGCTGTCGCTAGGCCGGGGGGGCTGTCGCTGCGCCGGGGGAGCTAGCGCTAGGCCGGGGGGGCTGCCGCTGCGCCGGGGGAGCTAGCGCTAGGCCGGGGGGGCTGTCGCTGCGCCGGGGGAGCTAGCGCTAGGCCGGGGGGGCTGTCGCTAGGCCGGGGGGGCTGTCGCTAGGCCGGGGGGGCTGTCGCTAGGCCGGGGGAGCTAGCGCTAGGCCGGAGGGGCTGTCGCTGCGCCGGGGGAGCTAGCGCTAGGCCGGGGGGGCTGTCGCTGCGATGGGGGGGGCTGTCGCTGCGCCGGGGGAGCTAGCGCTGGGGAGCCGGGGGCTAGCGCCGGTTACCTGCTGTCTGGTCGGCTGCGGGGCGTCTGGTCGGCGGCTGCGATGCGTCCGGTTGCCATGGAGACACAGCTGGCGGCGTCTCGGGAGCGCGCACGTCGGGCTGCAGCGAGCGACTGGGAAAGAGCCGGCGGCCATCTTGAGGAAACTTTTATAACTTGCTGAAACGCTGGAACGGTAAGTACGAACCAGCTAGAAATGTCATTTACAGGGGGGCTTAGTAATGTGTGTTTAATGGGGGGGACTGGGCAAAAAAAAAAATTAACTGCTTCCTCGAGACATCTCCTTTAATGGATTTGCTTTCTCCTCATTGCCCTCTAGAATTTTTTCTACATTATTAAAGGGCCAACACTTTCAGTACTAATCTTTTTACTATTTATAGACTTGAAAAATAGTTTAGGGTTAGTTTTACTCTTTGGCAAAAAGTCTCTCTGTCTCTATTTTTACATAATTTATTTTTTTCCTTACAGGTTTTTAGTACCTCTTTGCTGTCTTCTTGTTTTCGTAGTTTAACCCCTTAAGGACGCGGCCTTTTTCTTTATTTCCCTTTTTTTTCCCCTCCCCGTTACGGCAAAAATATATGGCCGTTTAAGGACCGCTGAGTGTACCTTGTGATTGAAGTCCAGGTGGCCCGTGCAGTAGGGCTGTTCACACCAAGACGTCAAACGTCATATGACCCATGACGTCATATGATGGAGGAATTAAATGACAGAGCCCACACAGTTAGGCCTCATGTCCACGGGGAAAATCGGGCCCGCTACGGATTCTACATGTAGAATCTGCAGCGGGTCCCTCCTGCCCCGCGGACATGAGGGCTGAAAAGGAGAATAAATGACAATAAACTCACCTCCCATCCGCTCCGTTTCTTCTCTTCGCGGCGGCGTCATCTTCTCTCGTCGCGGCCGGATCTTCATTCTTCGGCTCGGCGGATGTGCACGATGACGTCGGTGACGTGCCCTGCGCATGCGCCGGGCCGAAGCAAAATGATCCGGCCGCGGCTGAGAGAGGATGGCGCGGCGCCGAAGAGAAGAACCGGAGCGGGTAAGTAAAATGTGATTTTTGTGTCCCGCAGATCCGGACGGCTTCCATAGGCTTCAATAGAAGCCCGCGGGAGCCGTCCCCGCGGGAGACCCGCATGAAAATGGAGCATGGTCCAGATTTTTTCATGCTCCATTTTTTTTTAAATCACTTTTATTGACGATCCGCGGGTATTTATCTACCCGCGGGGGGTCAATGCATCCCTATGGGGTGCGGATCCGTGCGCGGGAGAAGAGTTAAAATCCGCTGCGGATTTTAATTCTTCTTTTCCCCGTGGACATGAGCCCTTATAGGTTCAGCGAAGAATTCCTACCTGATGGCATCTTTATTTATAGCCCCCTTACATTGGGGTGTCACAACATCATTGGACAATTAACTATGCAAGCTTATTGGTTAGTTGTCAATCCAACATTTCATAGGTTATTTAGCACTTCTCGTGTCCATTGGTTACATCTTATTATTCTTAGTATAGTTTCTAAATTCCAAGAAATATCATAGTTCATTGGACAGTTCTGAACTTGACATCTCATTGGTCAATTAAATGTCCAAATTCATTATACATATTCTTATCCTTCATTTGCATACCTTCAAGAAACTTTTAAGTCGCAGTGAATAACCTCTTGACAGAGTGCCAACAGGCCAAGTGTAGAACACGTCCTTATCGTATATCACCATATGTCTCTTAGTACATAGACAAGCTCAGACAAGTTGTTTTCTGGTATATTCGACGGTGTCTGTCATGGCTCAGTTTAAATTCATACATATATATATATATATATATATATATACACACATACACACACAATTGTCCATAATTAAATATTTTTCATTACTTCTTTATTTATCCATCGCCGTCTGGGGGCTTGTTTTTTGCAGGACGAGTTATATTTTTCAATGGTGCTATTTAATGTACCTGTTACGGTATTAGTGGGGTGCCTAGGTACACACGGCACGGGGCTCCCTGATCTTCACCCACGCCACTGTCCCTTCCTGGAGATAGCCCTGATGGTGGACACGTCCAGGCCTGCCAACTCTGACCCTATGCTTCCTAGAGGGGACAGGCAGGGACCGCTGTACCTATGCAAGAGACTACTACCCACTAGCACCGACAGGAAAGGCAGATGACCAACACGAAACAATACAAACAGAACAGAGGCAGATGGAAAAGCCTGGCTGATAACAGTGAGGTCTAGCGGACAAGTTGATAGAAGCAGGATACCAAATGAGGCAGACTAGCTAGCACACTGAGGAAATGGCACAAAGTACCAGGGCCAGATTACCAGCAGGTCAGAGTAGCTGAACTACTCAGCAGACACTGAACAATAATCGGCAACTCCCAGGCAGCATGAGCTGGATTATATAGGAAGGCAGGAGGAGCAGATAGGTAGATAGACCTGTCAAACACCAGCACACAACTCAGACACATAGCAGGGTAATTAACCTGACTGAAAGCACAGAAGCTGTTAACCCTGGCTTGTCTGGACAGAACAAACTTTAAGTGGAGTAAAAAAAAACCAAAAACCAAAAACATGACATTCCGCCATCATTTAGTGCGTCTTGTTTCTACGGCACACAAACTGCAACAAAAATCACACGATGACGTTATTCTATGGGTCAGTTTGATTACTACAATACCAAACATATATAGTTTTGCAGTTTTTTTTTTTGCTGCACTACTTTATTTTTCAAAGACATTTAATTTTTTAAAATTATTTTCTGCCGCCATCTTCTGTGCGCAGTAACTTCTTAATTTTTCTGTCAACGTAGTTGTGCGAGGGATCATTTTTGTGGGACACCCTGTAGTCTACGTTGGTACCATTTTGGAATACATACAACTTTTTGATCGCTTTTTATTGCATTTTTTCTGGGAGAAAAAAAACTGCATTTCTGGCGTTCTTTATATATTTTTTCGGCTGACATTCTCTGTGCGGGGTAAATAATGCGCTACTTTGATAGATCGTACTTTCACGAACACGGCGATACCAATTATGTATTTTTGTTTTATGATTTAGATTTTTTTTTACTATAGATATGGAAAAAGGGGCGATTTAAACTTTTATTCCTTTTTTATACAATTAATAAAACTTTATGGATCTTATTTTTACTTTTTTATTCAGCCCCCCCTAGGGGACCACAACTAGCGATGCTTTGATCGCTCCTGCAGCATGATGTAATTCTGAAGCATTACATCATACTGCAATCTGACAGGCAACCTACCAAGACACCCCTCGGGGACGGCTGGATAGGCATCCTGCTAAGGCAGCCCTGGGGCCTTTCAGAAGACCCCCAGCTGCAATAACACCCACGCGGCAGTAACATGTCCTGTCACTGGGGCGGACAGGTAATGCTGGAGGTACTGCAAGCTATACTACAGGTGTGCCCAGTAACATGTCCTGTCACTGGGGCGGACAGGTAATGTAGGAGGTACTACAGGCTATACTACAGGTGTGCCCAGTAACATGTCCTCTCACCGGGGGCGGACAGGTAATGCAGGGGGTACTGCAGGCTATACTACAGGTGTCCCCAGTAACATGTCCTCTCACCGGGGGCGGACAGGTAATGCTGGGGGTACTGCAGGCTATACTACAGGTGTGCCCAGTAACATGTCCTGTCACTGGGGCGGACAGGTAATGCTGGAGGTACTGCAAGCTATACTACAGGTGTGCCCAGTAACATGTCCTCTCACCGGGGGCGGACAGGTAATGCTGGGGGTACTGCAAGCTATACTACAGGTGTCCCCAGTAACATGTCCTCTCACCGGGGGCGGACAGGTAATGCTGGGGGTACTGCAAGCTATACTACAGGTGTCCCCAGTAACATGTCCTCTCACCTGGGGCGGACAGGTAATGCTGGAGGTACTGCAAGCTATACTACAGGTGTGCCCAGTAACATGTCCTGTCACTGGGGCGGACAGGTAATGTAGGAGGTACTACAGGCTATACTACAGGTGTGCCCAGTAACATGTCCTCTCACCGGGGGCGGACAGGTAATGCAGGGGGTACTGCAGGCTATACTACAGGTGTCCCCAGTAACATGTCCTCTCACCGGGGGCGGACAGGTAATGCTGGGGGTACTGCAGGCTATACTACAGGTGTGCCCAGTAACATGTCCTGTCACTGGGGCGGACAGGTAATGCTGGAGGTACTGCAAGCTATACTACAGGTGTGCCCAGTAACATGTCCTCTCACCGGGGGCGGACAGGTAATGCTGGGGGTACTGCAAGCTATACTACAGGTGTCCCCAGTAACATGTCCTCTCACCGGGGGCGGACAGGTAATGCTGGGGGTACTGCAAGCTATACTACAGGTGTCCCCAGTAACATGTCCTCTCACCGGGGGCGGACAGGTAATGCTGGAGGTACTGCAGGCTATACTACAGGTGTGGCCAGTAACATGTCCTCTCACCGGGGGCGGACAGGTAATGCTGGAGGTACTGCAGGCTATACTACAGGTGTGGCCAGTAACATGTCCTCTCACCTGGGGCGGACAGGTAATGCTGGGGGTACTGCAGGCTATACTACAGGTGTGCCCAGTAACATGTCCTCTCACCTGGGGCGGACAGGTAATGCTGGGGGTACTGCAGGCTATACTACAGGTGTGCCCAGTAACATGTCCTCTCACCTGGGGCGGACAGGTAATGCTGGGGGTACTGCAGGCTATACTACAGGTGTGCCCAGTAACATGTCCTCTCACCTGGGGCAGACAGGTAATGCTGGAGGTACTGCAGGCTATACTACAGGTGTGCCCTGTAACATGTCCTCTCACCGGGGGCGGACAGGTAATGCTGGGGGTACTGCAAGCTATACTACAGGTGTCCCCAGTAACATGTCCTCTCACCGGGGGCGGACAGGTAATGCTGGAGGTACTGCAGGCTATACTACAGGTGTGCCCAGTAACATGTCCTCTCACCGGGGGCGGACAGGTAATGCTGGAGGTACTGCAGGCTATACTACAGGTGTGCCCAGTAACATGTCCTCTCACCGGGGGCGGACAGGTAATGCTGGAGGTACTGCAGGCTATACTACAGGTGTGCCCAGTAACATGTCCTCTCACCGGGGGCGGACAGGTAATGCTGGGGGTACTGCAAGCTATACTACAGGTGTCCCCAGTAACATGTCCTCTCACCGGGGGCGGACAGGTAATGCTGGGGGTACTGCAAGCTATACTACAGGTGTGGCCAGTAACATGTCCCCTCACCTGGGGCGGACAGGTAATGCTGGAGGTACTGCAGGCTATACTACAGGTGTGCCCAGTAACATGTCCCCTCACCGGGGGCGGACAGGTAATGCTGGGGGTACTGCAAGCTATACTACAGGTGTGGCCAGTAACATGTCCCCTCACCTGGGGCGGACAGGTAATGCTGGAGGTACTGCAGGCTATACTACAGGTGTGCCCAGTAACATGTCCCCTCACCGGGGGCGGACAGGTAATGCTGGAGGTACTGCAGGCTATACTACAGACATATTACCAGTGACTAGCAGAGCCCACCGCCTCCAAGTGGAGGAGATGTTATGTGGGGGCAGCAGCCACATGTAACATGTATGACCCCAGCAGATGGTATCACATGGTGACTACGTGCAGCACACGTGATGGACGCTTACCTTACAGCTGGGAGAATGGCTGATAACCGAGAACACCGGGGAATACCAGCAGGACCTTTGATGACGTCACCACCATGTGCGTAGGCCGAGAGCATATATCTATATTACTCCCCAAATCCACACCATTCGCAACCTGATTGGTTGTTTGGATTTACTCATTCCTGGTGATTGGTTATTTGGTTTGGCTGATTCCCGGTGATTGGTTATTTGGTTTGGCTGATTCACGGTGATTGGTTATTTGAGTTGGCTGATTCCCGGTGATTGGTTATTTGGTTTGGCTGATTCCCGGTGATTGGTTATTTGGTTTGGTTGATTCCCGGTGATTGGTTATTTGGTTTGGCTGATTCACGGTGATTGGTGTTTGGCTGGTGTAGACTGGGGAGTAAAAGGCCAATATGCGGGCCGGTATTAGAAGTGGACATATGGTGACTGAAGGACCTGTGATGACATCACCACCATGTGATCACAATGTGAGGGGCGGAGCTCAGTAGTGTAGAGGATAATATATTGTGGTTTGAAGGACCTGTGAAGATGATGGTCATGTGACATGAGGGGGCGGAGCTCTTATGCGGTTTGTATGGAGGAGAAGTGATCGATTCAGTGTCTCCTCTTCTATAGCCTGTCAGCCATTGTGTTAGAGCTGGGAGCCCGGGGGATGCTGGGAGTTGTAGTTCTCTCATTTTACAGCTTCCGTGTAATATCCTCTGGTATCCCATGATAACAGCCTGGCATGCTGGGAGTTGTAGTTCTCTTTCCTGATGCCTCCCCACTGTAATGTCCTCTGGTATCACATAACAGCCTGACATGCTGGATAAGTCATGAGAATAAAGGAAATCATCTGTGCGGCCTCGACCAGCCCATCATCGAAATAGGGAAGCTGACCAGACGTCCCAATTTAGGGATAATGCGGAAATCCGCAGTGTTATCCCGCAGTTCAATAGAACCTAACAGCTTTCTGTCTTTCAATGTTCACACTGCGGAATTCGACCGTGGAAGTTTGCAGCAGGAAAGATACCACGGCGAGTTCTAATTGCTACAGAAAGACACACTCGGCCATCTTCCATTGTAGTCAATGGAAGCCGCCCGTCACGCAATACTTATTAATAATAATCTTTATTTGTATAGCGCCAACATATTCCGCAGCGCTTACATAGATAGGCGGGATACAGAGAGACAAAAGTACAAACATTACAGAACCACGGTTACATAGTAATCAATTGATGGAAACAATAGGGGTGAGGGTCCTGCTCCAACGAGCTTACATACTACAAGTAATGGGGTCATACAGAAGGTAAAGGGGCTGGAGATGTGCACAGTATGGCGGGGTGGAGATGTGCACGGTATGGCGAGGTGGAGAGTGAGGGGTGATATAGACAATGGTCAGACATTTAGCCGTGTGATGGCAGAATCAGTATGACTGCAGGAGCGGTTTATGATGGCTAGCAGGGATTGCAGTCAGTAGGTCAGGGAGCATGTTATCAGGCGGAGTACAGAGGGGTTTGTTTAGGGCATGTGGTATGCCTCCCTGAAGAGGTGCGTTTTTAGAGCACGCCTGAAGTTCTGTGAGTCCTGGATTGCTCGGGTAGCCTTTGGTAGTGCGTTTCAGAGGACCGATGCTGCTGTGGAGAAGTCTTGGAGGCGGGAATGAGAAGTTCGAATTAGAGGGGCGCTCAGTCTGGTTTCGTTAGCAGAGCGGAGAGCCTGGGCTGGGTGATGGATTGAGATGAGGGAGGCGATATAGGGGGGCGCTGCACTGTGGAGGGCTTTGTGGATGAAGGTAGTGAGTTTAAATTGAATTCTGTATTTAATGGGCAGCCAGTGCAGTGACCGGCACAGGGCAGAGGCATCCGAGTAGCGGCTGGACAGGAAGATGAGCCTGGCTGCCGCATTCAGGATGGATTGGAGAGGGTAGAGTCTGGTGCAGGGGAGGCCGATCAGCAACGAGTTGCAATAATCGAGCCGGGAGTGGATGAGGGCAACAGTAAGCATTTTTCGCATGTCTATGGTGAGAAAAGAGCGGATTTTTGCGATGTTCTTGAGGTGCAGCTGACATGTTCGGGCCAGAGATTGGATGTAGGGGGTAAATGAGAGATCGGAGTCAAATATGACCCCAAGGCAGCGGACATGTTGTCTAGGAGTTATGGTGGCGCCACACACTGAGATAGAGATGTCAGGATGAGGTCGGTTAGTGGAGGGTGGAAATACCAGCAGGTCAGTTTTAGAGAAGTTAAAGGGGTTGTCCCGCGGCAGCAAGTGGGTCTATACACTTCTGTATGGCCATATTAATGCACTTTGTAATGTACATTGTGCATTAATTATGAGCCATACAGAAGTTATCAAAAGTTTTATACTTACCTGCTCCGTTGCTGGCGTCCTCGTTCCCATGGTGCCGACTAATTTTCGGCCTCCGATGGCCAAATTAGCCGCGCTTGCGCAGTCCGGGTCTTCTTCTGTTCTTCAATGGGGCCGCTCGTGCAGAATGCCGGCTCCGTGTAGCTCCGCCCCGTCACGTGCCGATTCCAGCCAATCAGGAGGCTGGAATCGGCAATGGACCGCACAGAAGAGCTGCGGTCCACGGAGGGAGCAGACCCCGGCGGCCATCTTCAGCAGGTGAGTATGAAGACGCCGGACCGCCGGGATTCAGGTAAGCACTCTCCGGTTTGTTTTTTTAACCCCTGCATCGGGGTTGTCTCGCGCCAAACGGGGGGGGGGGGGGGTTTAAAAAAAAACCCGTTTCGGCGCGGGACAACCCCTTTAATTTTAGGTAGAGAGAGGACATAGTGTTAGAGACAGCGGACAGACAGTTAGTGATGTTTTGGAGGAAAGGTGCAGAGATGTCACGGGCAGAGGTGTATAGCTGAGTGTCATCAGCATAGAGATGGTATTGGAGGCCAAATCTCCTGATGGTTTGTCCAACAGGGGCTGTGTAGATAGAGAAAAGGAAGGGGGGGCGAGGACCGAGCCCTGGGGGACCCCAACAATAAAGGGAAGAGAAGAAGACATAGAGCCAGCAAAGGAGACGCTAAAAGAGTGGTCAGATAGGAAGGAAGAGAACCAGGAGAGACCAGTGTCCTTTAGGCCGATGGAGCGAAGCATACAGAGGAGGAGTTGGTGGTCGACAGTGTCAAATGCTGCGGAAAAGTTGAGGAGGATCAGTAGGGAGTAATTGCTCCTAGATTTGGCTGTCAGTAGGTCATTTGATACCCTTGTAAGGGCAGTTTCTGTCGAGTGTTGGGGTCGGAAGTCAGACTGTAGGGGGTCGAGGAGAGCGTTCTCTGATAGACAGCTTACAAGGCGGGAGTAAACCAGGTGTTCTAGTAGCTTGGAGATGAAGAGGAGGTTTGAGATGGGTCGCTAGTTGGCAGCATCAGTCGTGTCAAGAGTCGGCTTCTTTAGCAGTGGGGATATGATGGTGTGTTTGAAAGAAGAGGGAAAGATGCCAGAGGTCAGAGAGAGGTTGAATATTGTGGTGAGATGGGAGGTGACCACTGGGGAGAGGAATTGGAGGTGGTGTGAGGGGAGAGGGTCGCTAGCGCAGGTGGTGGGGCGAGCAGAGAAGAGCAATTTGGAGACTTCTTCCTCTGTCGTTGGTCTGAGTACAGATAGTGAGCAGGAGCTAGATGCAGTGCTGACAAGACTAGGGTCAGGGCTAGTCTGGGGTTGGGAAGTTATTTCTTGACGGATGTCATCAATTTTCTTTTTGAAGTAGGCAGCCAACTCTACAGCACTGAGATCCGTCACCGGGGGCTGCGGTTTAGGGCTGAGAAGGGAGTGAAAAGTATCAAAGAGCCGTTTAGGGTTGTGCGATAGTGAGGAGACGAGAGAGGTAAAGTAGACTTGTTTGGCGTGGTGGAGGGCGAGGTTGTAGGTTTTGAGCATGAATTTGTAGTGGAGAAAGTCCGCGGACGTTTGCGACTTCCTCCACAGCCATTCAGCACTTCTAGAGCACCGCCAGATGAAGCGCGTTTGAGGCGTGAGCCAGGGTTGCTGCGTTCTACATCGGATGGCTTGGATCCTGGGGGGCGCCGCTTTATCCAGGGCATGTTTGAGAGCGGTGTTGTAGCGATCGGCAGCCAAGTTGGGGCAGGAGAGGAGAGAGATGGGGTAGAGAGAGGACTGTAGGGATTCAGCAAAGTCCTGGGTGTGAATGGCCTCAAAGTTTCTGTAGGTACGGTAGGTAGGTGGGTCTGGAGAGATGTTAGGGAGCGTGACAGAGAAAGAGAGGAGGTTATGAGGTTATGAGAGGGGAGTTAGTGAAGTTGGAAGCAAAGCAGAGACGAAGGAAGACCAGATCCAGAGTATTGCCATCCCTGTGAGTGGGAGAGGCTGTGAGTTGAGAGAGACCAAGGGAGGAGGTAAGCGAAAGAAGCTGAGAGGCAGATGGGGAGATGGGGTCATAGTGGGGATGTTAAAATCACCTAAGATGAGGGTTGGGATTTTGCAGGATAGGAAGTGGGGGAGCCAGGCAGCAAAGTGGTCCAAAAACAGGCGAGGAGCACCTGGGGGGCGGTAGATAACTGCTACTCTCATGGACAGTGGGCGGAAAAGCCATAGCATATGTACTTCAAATGATGGAATAGTGAGTGAGGGTACAGGGGGGGATGACCTGGTAGGTACATTTCAGGGAGAGAAGAGCACATACTCCTCCATCACGCCTGTCATCTGGTCTCGGGGTATGGGAGAACTGCAGGCCATTGTAGGACAGTGCAGCAGGGGAGGCCGTGTCAGACTGCTGGATCCAGGTTTCTGTGAGAGCGAGCAGACTTAAAGAATGAGCAGTAAAATAGTCGTGGATGGTGGGGAGTTTATTACATGCTGACTGGCAGTTCCAGAGCGCACATTTAAAGGAGTCAGGGGAGGGTTCGCATGGGCTAGCAGTTGGGCTTGAGGGGTGTCTTAGTCAGGTACGGGGTACTAGTTAGGAGCAGTGGAGGGTGGACCAGCATTGGGAGAGATATCCCCAGCTGCTAGTAGCAGCAAGATAGCAAGCATGAGCAGATGATTAGGAGATTTATGGGGGCGGCAGTTATGTTTGTTAGTGGTATTAGGGGGTTTGAGGCCAAGTAAGAAAGTATAGAGTGCATGTGAGCCGTGCAAAGGGGAGGACAGGAGAGAGGGGCTAATGTTAATAGTGCCCCCCCCCCCCCCCCCCCCGGAGGTGGGCACTTGAAAGAATTTCTGAGAATGAGAGCAAAGATTAGAAAAGAGGTGACAGCATTAGCGATAGCTTTGAAGTGTAAAGCATTTAAGCAGGGATCATGACCTACCTGTCTCTTGCCATGTTAAACTGCATAGAAGTCACACTTGATCACGGGCACACTTCATCACAGGGAACACATGCATGTCAGTGAAGGGATACTACTTTTAAAAACCAAGCTACAGCCAACACCTGGGAGGGACTAGTTCAATTTAGATTCGTTAAGCAACTGGGTAGTGACCCACCCAGAGGTTTTATTGCTCACTTACATAAATAACACCTCCACACTAAGGCTGCATTCCCACGAACGTATATCGGCTCGGTTTTCACACCGAGCCGATATACGTCGTCCTCATCTGCGGGGGGGGGGGGGGGGGAGGATGGAAGAGCAAGGAGCAGGAACTGAGCTTCCGCCCCCTCTCTGCCTCCTCTCCACCCCTCTGCACTATTTGCAATGGCGAGAGGTGGGACGGGGGCGGGGCTAATTCTCGGAACTTGGCCCCACCCCGGCGCTCCTTTCATTGTAAATAGTGCAGAGGGGCGGAGAGGAGGCAGAGAGGGGGCGGGAGCTCAGTTCCTGCTCCTGGCTATTCCATCCTCCCCCCTCTGCACATGAGGACAACGTATATCGGCTCGGCGTGAAAACCGAGCCGATATACGTTCGTGGGAATGCAGCCTAAAACTGGATATAGAAGTGGGGGATGCACAAATATGGCCAGTAATCAAGCTAGGCAAGAGACACGTACCATAGACATAACAGTGAGAAGATGCAAGAAAATAGCAATGGTGCAGTTTAAGCAGAGATTAAAGCAGCAGGGGTGGGTGGGGGGGTGGACTTCAATTGCAGGAGAAAACACATACCTGTTGTTAAACTGCATAGAAGTCACACTTCATCACAGGGACCACATGTGAGTACAGCGGAAGTATCGCGTGATTACATGTCCCCGGCGGCGCATCATGTGCTGCACTGTGCCGCTCGCCGGACGGAACTTGCACAGCTGATTCAGAGAGGCGAGTATGGGTTCTTTGGGGTCGCCGTGCCGGACTCCACTGCAGTATTCTGCTGGCGGAGTCCGACACGGCTATTGGCATGAGGCCTTAGGAAGGACAGTCCCGCTTTGGGACCCTGCGTCCCGCCTTCCGCCAGGACCCTAGCAAGACAGGCATTTGCCCCGCTTTCTGGTGACGTCTGGGCACCATTAAAGTGATTACCGGGCGAGGTGTCGTAGCTCCCCGCCTGGTAATCGCTCTGCAGTCGGATGCAGACACTAGCAGCAGTGTGTGCATTGGGATCCTCCTTCCCTCTCGCTCACCTCTCATCTTTGGTGCTGAGAGGAGCGTCAACGCTGTGAAGACCAGGAGGAGGGTAAGTATATGGGACTAAGGGAGAGTGCTAGTACTATGGGGCTACTGTGTGGGGGAATCGCTATCACTGCCGGGGCCGCTGTGCGGGGGGAATCGCTACCACTGCCGGGGCCGCTGTGCGGGGGAAATCGCTACCACTGCCGAGCCGCTGTGCGGGGAAAATCGCTACCACTGCCGGGGGCCGCTGTGCGGGGGAAATCGCTACCACTGCCGGGGCCGCTGTACGGGGGAAATCGCTACCACTGCCGGGGCCGCTGTGCGGGGGAAATCGCTACCACTGCCGGGGCCGCTGTGCGGGGGAAATCGCTACCACTGCCGGGGCCGCTGTGCGGGGGAAATCGCTACCACTGCCGGGGCCGCTGTGCGGGGGAAATCGCTACCACTGCCGGGGCCGCTGTGCGGGGGAAATCGCTACCACTGCCGGGGCCGCTGTGCGGGGGAAATCGCTACCACTGCCGGGGCCGCTGTGCGGGGGAAATCGCTACCACTGCCGGGGCCGCTGTGCGGGGGAAATCGCTACCACTGCCGGGGCCGCTGTGCGGGGGAAATCGCTACCACTGCCGGGGCCGCTGTGCGGGGGAAATCGCTACCACTGCCGGGGCCGCTGTGCGGGGGAAATCGCTACCACTGCCGGGGCCGCTGTGCGGGGGAAATCGCTACCACTGCCGGGGCCGCTGTGCGGGGGAAATCGCTACCACTGCCGGGGCCGCTGTGCGGGGGAAATCGCTACCACTGCCGGGGCCGCTGTGCGGGGGAAATCGCTACCACTGCCGGGGCCGCTGTGCGGGGGACATCGCTACCACTGCCGGGCCCGCTGTGCGGGGGACATCGCTACCACTGCCGGGCCCGCTGTGCGGGGGACATCGCTACCACTGCCGGGCCCGCTGTGCGGGGGACATCGCTACCACTGCCGGGCCCGTTGTGCGGGGGACATCGCTACCACTGCCGGGCCCGTTGTGCGGGGGACATCGCTACCACTGCCGGGCCCGCTGTGCGGGGGACATCGCTACCACTGCCGGGGCCGCTGTGCGGGGGACATCGCTACCACTGCCGGGCCCGCTGTGCGGGGGACCTCGCTACCACTGCCGGGCCCGCTGTGCGGGGGACATCGCTACCACTGCCGGGCCCGCTGTGCGGGGGACATCGCTACCACTGCCGGGCCCGCTGTGCGGGGGACATCGCTACCACTGCCGGGCCCGCTGTGCGGGGGACATCGCTACCACTGCCGGGCCCGTTGTGCGGGGGACATCGCTACCACTGCCGGGCCCGCTGTGCGGGGGACATCGCTACCACTGCCGGGGCCGCTGTGCGGGGGACATCGCTACCACTGCCGGGCCCGCTGTGCGGGGGACATCGCTACCACTGCCGGGCCCGCTGTGCGGGGGACATCGCTACCACTGCCGGGCCCGCTGTGCGGGGGACATCGCTACCACTGCCGGGCCCGCTGTGCGGGGGACATCGCTACCACTGCCGGGCCCGCTGTGCGGGGGACATCGCTACCACTGCCGGGCCCGCTGTGCGGGGGACATCGCTACCACTGCCGGGCCCGCTGTGCGGGGGACATCGCTACCACTGCCGCGCCCGCTGTGCGGGGGACATCGCTACCACTGCCGCGCCCGCTGTGCGGGGGACATCGCTACCACTGCCGGGCCCGCTGTGCGGGGGAAATCGCTATCACTGCCGGGGGCCGCAGTGGGGGGGAATTGCTATCCCTGCCGGGGGCCGCTGTGCGGGGGAATCGCTATCACTGCCGGCGGCCGCTGTGCGGGGGAATCGCTATCACTGCCGGGGCCGCTGTGCGGGGGAATTGCTATCCCTTCCGGGGCCGCTCTGCATGTGGCAGCGTACCTCAAGCTGACTTAGGGTATGTTTTGGCATGGCGGAAATTGGCTCTCTGCCTTTTTTAACTGGCCCTGTACTTTTTGTAACAACAGAGGTAAAATTATATGTTGTGATAAGCTCCGCCCCTGACCACACCCCTTTGTCCTGCTTTGACCCTGGGAAAACCAGGTCACCTTAAAATAGGGTCCCTTAATCTGAGAGCCCCTTTTTAGTTCGACTACATTTTTGGTCAAGACTTTAGGGCTGAACTTTAAGGGGTTTTCCAGTGAAATACTATTGATCATCAGAATAGATCATCAATAGTTGACCAGGCCCGCTGCTCTGGACCGCGACCGATTAGCTGAGCGGGTGCATGCTGTCGACGTTGTAATAACACAGAGCACAAAGGAAGCTAAAGGGAAGACCAGTGCAGCATGGCAGATGGGATCCCGCTCCACAGATTGCGGGTGGCTGCCATTTCCTACAGGCAGCATCTGCCCCGCAAGAGCTCTGATAAACAGCGCCGCTGATCAGAGCCGTTAACCCTTTTAATTCTGACAGAATACCCCGATAGATGTTCGGGGGCCCTGAACTGTCCGCCACCTGTGATAAGATTGCAGGTTGCCATGGCAGCCGAGGCTGCTGTCGCAGTTCGCAGTATAATGCAATGTTATGGCATTATATCATATTGCAGGAGCGAAAAAAGGAGCGCAAGTTCTTGCCCTCTATGGGGACCAAAAAAAAAAATGTTAAAATTACTCTAAAAAAGTTTTAACTTTTTTTAAATTTAAAAGTTTAAAAAGAAAAACCCTTTTGCCATAATTATAATAGAATCAAAATAATAAAAAGACATCTGGTATTGCTGTGTTTGTAAAAGTCTGACTTATCAAAGTAATGCATCATTTACCCCGCACGGTGAACGCCGTCAGAAAAAAAAATAAACAATGACAGAATTGCACTTTTTGGTCACACTGTTACTAAGAAAATAATATAATAAACATTTTTATTACATTATCAAAAATTCGTATGTGCTCCCAAATGATACCATTAGAAACTACATGACATCTCACAAAAAATTAGCCTTGCACAACTGTGTGGATGGAAAAATAAAAACTTTATGTCTGTCAGAAGTTGTCGGCAAAAAAAAATGTGAAAAAAATAAGTTTCTTTGGAAAAATATAAAATTAGAACCGCAAAAAACTATATAAATTTGGTATCTTAGTAATCGTACTGACCCATAGAATAAAGTTATCAAAGCAGTTTTGTTGCAGTGTGTATGTCATAGAAACAAGATGCAACCAAAAATGGCAGAATTTCATTTTTTTTCCATTTCTCTCCCCTTAGAATTTTTTTTTACGTTTCTCAGTACATTATACAGTATCATTGAAAAATACAAGTCCTCCCGTAAAAATACAAACCCTCTGACAGCTACGTGAATGGTTAAATGAAAGAGTTATGCTTTTTTAAAATTGGGGAGGAAAAACAAAATGGTGGGGGAGGTGGGGAAGTGTGCTTTAAAGGTTAAACAATTGCAGTGAGGTGACAGGATGACTTGAGGATATATAGCTGGGAGGTAACAGGATGACTTGGGGATATATGGCTGCGAGGTGACAGGATGATTTCGGGATATATGGCTGTAAGGTGACAGGATAACTTGGGGATATATGGCTGTGAGGTAGACAGGATGACTTGGGGATATATATGGCTGTGAAGTGACAGGATGACTTGGGGATATATATGGCTGTGAGGTGACAGGATGACTTGGGGATATATGGCTGTGAGGTGACAGGATGACTTGGGGTTATATATGGCTGTGAGGTGAAAGGATGACTTGGGGATATATGGCTGTGAGGTAGACAGGATGATTTCGGGATATATGGCTGTGAGGTGACAGGATGACTTGGGGTTATATATGGCTGTGAGGTGACAGGATGACTTGGGGTTATATAGCTGTGAGGTGACAGGATGACTTGGGGTTATATATGGCCGTGAGGTGACAGGATGACTTGGGGTTATATATGGCTGTGAGGTGACAGGATGACTTGGGGTTATATATGGCTGTGAGGTGACAGGATGACTTGGGGTTATATATGGCTGTGAGGTGACAGGATGACTTGGGGTTATATATGGCTGTGAGGTGACAGGATGACTTGGGGTTATATATGGCTGTGAGGTGACAGGATGACTTGGGGTTATATATGGCTGTGAGGTGACAGGATGACTTGGGGTTATATCTGGCTGTGAGGTGGCAGGATGACTTGGGGATATATGGCTGTG
The DNA here is from genome assembly GCF_035609145.1 of Eleutherodactylus coqui. Taxonomy (NCBI): domain Eukaryota; kingdom Metazoa; phylum Chordata; class Amphibia; order Anura; family Eleutherodactylidae; genus Eleutherodactylus; species Eleutherodactylus coqui. Next base: position 153,023,647 of record NC_089845.1, on the reverse strand, counting down.
AGGTGACAGGATGACTTGGGGATATATATGGCTGTGAGGTAACAG